>NC_061104.1:20968437-20985937 GCF_015104395.2 Macrobrachium nipponense
GGTTTGACCTATCAAAATTCCTGTTCTTCTTCTTCGTTGATCTTAATGGTAACAAATGTATATACTTGTGATGGCTTCAGTCTCAATGTCGTTTCCTTAATCAAGTATATTCTGTAATTAGGTTCACAGGTAGATAATTTCGCTACTAATTAAGGCCAACACCTGTAAGCCGCTAATGAATTTTGAGTACCTGGGTAAATCATACGGGCCTTAGCTTACCTCTGTAAGCTTAATTTTATCGTAGATTATAACTCTTAATTTGGTCTTTTATTTATTTATATTTTTGTTTGTATATTTGTTTGTTTATTTATTTATCTTATTTATTGATTGATAGATTTCTCTATTTTTGTAATTTTTTTAAATTTTTATTTTTTATATATGTACTAAATTTAAAGGATAAGAGAATTCATGATTTCGTTTTTTGTAATATAAGATGGCTGTGTCTGCGTCACAATAACGATGGTCATTGACGTTCAAGAATACTACGAAAAATTGTTTAGTGGGAATCGAGAGGAAGGTACATTTATCAATGATTGGCTTAGTATCTCTCTCTGTCTCTGTGTCTCTCTGGTCTCTCACACAGTTCGGCTGGGTTCCTCTCTCTCTCTCTCTTTCACGTTTCCTATGCCTGCTGTCGTCTGTACCTTTCTGACTAAATCATACATAGCCCACCCCCTCCTCCTCCCCCTCCCCCCTCTCATCGTTTCCTATGCCTGCTCTCGTCTGTAGCTTTCTGGCTAAATCATACATAGCCTACTCCTTCCCCTCCCCTTCCTCCCACCTCCCCCTCCCCCTCCCCCTACCCCCTCCCCCTCCATCCCCCCACCATCCCCCCCACGCGACCCCCCTTCTTCCTGTCTCGTACGCTGAAACCTGCCAAACTAAAGCGTGACTCACCATGACCCCCTTTATTTATTTATTTATTTTTTTTTTGGAGGATACTGGAGGTCACGCTTACTGTTGTTGCCACGCTAAAGTGAGCTAATTAATCAGTCAGTAAATGCTAGTTCTCTCTCTCTCTCTCTCTCTCTCTCTCTCTCTCTCTCTCTGTGTGTCTGAGATGAGAAATTATATACTTGTTTGCTGCAGTGTTGATGATTGGATTCTTTCTCGCTCGGTGGGTATTCGATCCTATTATCCAATTCCTGCCCGTTCCCAAACTCCTTTTTTTATAGGATTTGATCCTATCTTCAGTAGGATTCAATCCCGTTGTTGGGATTCAGGGTCTCTCTTTCAGTAGGATTCCTCGCCTCTCTTCCCAGTGATCGATCACTAATTTTTTTTTTCTTTTTGCTCTTATTCTCAATAGTAGTCGTTCGTGTTGTGATCCTGTTATCAGCGTTGCCAAATAAGGTCTGGAGTCAGGGGCTCTCTTTCAATAGGATTTTCCCCTCTCTCCAGGACTCGATCCCATTAGTTTTTATTTTTTATTTTTTTTATTTTTGCTCTTATTCTCAATAGGATTCGATCCTGTTGTGATCCTGTTATCAGCGTTGCCAAATAAATTTTGGAGTCAGGGGCTCTCTTTCAGTAGGATTCCTTGCCTCTCTTTCCACGACTTTATCACATTATTTATTTATTTATTTTTTCTCTTATTCACAATAGAATTCGACTCTGTTGTTATCCTGTTATCAGCGTTGCCAATTAAAGTTTGCAATCAGGGGCTCTCTTTCAATAGGATTTCTTGCTTCTCTTTTCAGGACTCGATCCTGTTAGTTAATTTTTTCAATAATTTTTTTTTTTCAAAAAACTAATCCTGTTCTCTGGACGACTCTTATCCTGTTATAAATATTGATCTAGAATTGATTAGCAGGATCTTTGTTCTCTGTATATGATACGATCCTATTACTTCCAAGATTGGAACTCATTCTCTCGTTTATAAGAGTTTGTCTTGTATTTCTTTGGGATTTTTATCCTATTTTGTTTAGGTTCCTATTCTCCTCTTAAAGAATATGATCCCGTTGTTTATCATGATACAGAATTTTGGAATTTTAATGTCCTGTATTCATACAGGATTCGATCTTATTGTCTCTCGACAGAAGTCAATCTTGCTATGATTACTGACAAATCTATACCGTTTTTCCTTCGATCCTATTCTCTCTACAAAATTTAATCATATTAAGATTACTGACAAATTTTTTTCCGTTTTCGTATAGTATACGATCCTGTGATCGTCCAATAGGATTAGATCCTGTTATTTCCATTGATCCTATTCTCTTTCTACAGGATTTAATCCTGTTAAGATTACTGGCAAATATTTTCCGTTTTCATATAATATGCGATCCTGTCGGAAAATAGGATTGGATCCTGTTATTTCCCTCGATTCTATTCTCTCTCTACAGAATTTAATCCTGTTAAGATTACTGACAAATATTTTCCGTTTTCATATAATATGCGATCCCGTGATCGGCCAGTAGGATTAGATCCTGTTATTTGATCAGCTGATTTAGATTCGTCTAGCTTATGTCATCACAAACCCCTGCCCCCAAGTATGACAAGGTGTAATAAGGATTAAATTATCCTATGACCTCCAATAGGATTGATTAGATCCTGTTGTTCCTTTCGATTCAAGGATGGTGTGAAACTTTATTTAGATTCGTCTGGATTCATCTGCCCTTAAGTATGACAAGGCGTGATGAGGATTATGGGGCCTGGTATAGACTTCCGAACCCTGCCCAAACCAAGAGGGACGGTTATTAAACAGCTGATTGTCAAAATGCGCCCCTCCATATGGGGGCACTGACTCCCATTCATAAGTTAAAAGACACCCAGGTTTTTTTAATGGGTTCCCTTGGCTCACAATATAACCCTTTGCCCTTGCAACGCGGGCAGGGGCATTGGGTATGAGTGGGCAAAAACGCCCCAGGTTTGTTTGTTTGGTTTGATTTTTTTAAGGGTATTATTCAAGATATGCAATTAGGTAACGTTTGTTTAAATGTTTTATTTAAAATATGTAATAAGGTAACGTTTATAAAAACATTCACAGTAGATTAAGGAATTTTTATTATTATTGTATATTATAAAATAAAGAAACAGCAGAGGTAGAAAGAGAGTATGAACAAACGCCAGAAAACTAATTGGAAACGTATTTATATTATAAAGATATATATAAATAAATATATTTATATATAATATATATATATATATATATATATATATATATATATATATATATATATAAAGAAGAGAGAGAGAGAGAGAATAATTAACAAATAATGAAATAAAATCGTAGAGAGAGAGAGAAAAAAAAAACAAGCAACAACAAAACAAATTAAAAACTTTAAGTAAATAGAGAAAGGAAATAATAAATAAATAAAGAGATGAATAAATGCATAATTGAAAAATAATACAAAAATAATTGAAAACTAGACATAAATAAAATGAAATAGACGAAATATATAAAATAAGCTAAATAGATACGTAATAGAAGAAATAGCGGTAAATAAATAAATAAACAAACAGACAACCAAAAAAGCACAATAACCAAAAAAACTAAATAAATAAATAAAGAGATAAATAAACATGCAATTCAAAATTAATAGGTAATTGATATGCGAATAAATAAATAAATAAATAAAGTGAAATGAATAAGACCGTAGAGAGAGAGAGAGAGAGAGAGAGAGATTGAAAACCTGTTGCACAGTACATCGTTCCCAGAAACCAATGGACAACCAATTACAGGCCTCATTCGTCTCTGTTACGGACTTCCAATCAGCTTTCTCCTACGAAACGCGACCATAGATATTCGACACTCTCCCATCCCACCCACCACCTACCCCCCTCCCTTACCTTAACCCATTAAGCCCACCGCCCACACACACCTGGTCAGCTGTGAAAACCCCCCTTCACTCACATACCCCACTTGGCTTCCTCCACTCTCATGAACTTTCCTATCCCCCCCTTCCCCCCACCCCTCGCTTAACCCACCCACCGCCCACACATCTGGTCAGCTGTGACCCACCCCTCACCCACATCTTGGCATCCTCCTACCCTCATGTACCAGGGAGGTTGGTTTATTTTTTTCGTTATATATTTATTTATTATTTTTAATTTTTTTCATTTGGTAATTTTTTTTTATTTATCTTCATTACGCGTGATATTGGAGCCCTAAACTCATGTGATGTTAATTACAATTATGTAATTATGCGTTTATTGTTATCTTTGAGAATTCAAGAGAAAAATGGATTATCTTGTTATGAGAGAGAGAGAGAGAGAGAGAGAGCGAAGAGAGGAGAGGAGAGAGAGAGAAAGAGAGAGAGAGGAGAGAGAAGAGAAGAGAGAGAGAAAATTTCATTTCATAAAACTTCCAAAAATTCAGTAATTACAATGTCTATTATAATATCATTTAAATTATATAATTACTTATAATATAATAATATATATATAATTATAAATATACATAGATATAGATACTATTATATATAAATATAAATTAATAATATTAATATAATATATAAACAAGATAGAGCAGAGATAGAGAGAGAGAGAGAGAGAAGAAGAGAGAGGAGAGAGAGAGACACCAGTTTCCTATGAGAGCCAACACCTTCAACCCACCAATTGAAGGGCAAAACGGCACCTTTTCAAAACAAATCAAAAAAAAAAAGAAAAAACACAAGATAGGGAAAAGAAAAACAACAACAACAAAACAAAACCCTTTCATCACCTGGCCCAAGGCAAAAAAAAATCAAAAAAAAGTCAAAAAAAAAACAAAATTGGCAAAAAATGGCAAAATTAAAAAAAAAAACAAAAACCTTCAAAAAAAAAAAAAAACCTTCAAAAGCAAACCGCTCCAGGGAATGGGTCCGAACCTGAAAACACGAGGCTCTTTTATAATCGACGAGGGAATAAGTAAGGCCCAGGTAAGTGGCATTGGCTGGCGTTATAAGTGCATCCAGGGAGCCATCAGTACCTGAGAGAGAGGAGAGATAGAGAGAGAGGGAAGCTTAAGTCAGTAAATTATCTGAAAGCAGGAAAGACAGTTACGGAATACATTCGCTGGAAAGAGAGAGAGATAGAGAGAGAGAGAAAGAGATACCAGTCCACATCATTCTGGAATCCTGGAATTGACCCCGTTACAAAACTGGTATTACTCTCAGAGAGAGAGAGAGAGAGAGAGAGAGAGAGAGAGAGAGAGAGAGATGCACCAACTCATGTTATTTTGGATTTCTGGAACTTACCCTAGTACATGCACGCAATTGCTTTCAGAGAGAGAGAGAGAGAGAGAGAGAGATGCACCAACTCATGTTATTTTGGATTTCTGGAACTGATCCTAGTACATGCACGCAATTGATTTCAGAGAGAGAGAGAGAGAGAGAGAGAGAGAGAGAGAGAGAGAGAGAGAGGTCTATGCACCAACTCATGTTATATTCAATCTCTGGAACTGACCCCAGTACATACGTGCAATTACTCGAGAGAGAGAGAGGAGAAGAGAGGGGAGATACGAGAGAGAGAGAGAGAGAGAGAGAGAGAGAGAGAAAATTCAATCTGGAATGCTGGAGCAGATCTTAGTACAAACGTGCAATTGCTCACACACACACACACACACACACACACACACACACACACATATACACCATCTCTTCTTATCCTGGAATAATCCTGGAACGACCCCAGAGCGTACGTGCATACTCCTCTTCCAGCAGAACAATGCAAGCTCGTGGCCTCTGACTTTGTTACGGGAATATTTTCCCAGAGGCGTGACGCAAGCGAGGCCTCTTTCTGAGGAGATTAAAAGCTAAAGAAAAGTAAAAAAAAAAAAAAACATATACCCGGCACTTCATAATCCCTCCGTCAGTCTTTCATGAAGTCTTCCAGTCTATTAGGCTTTCAGGCTTCGCTGAAGTTGGTCAAGAGCTTCGCCGGCGCGGCGATAATGGCTCGTTGATCAGGCTTCATTCGCCTGGCTGGGAATTATGAATTAGCAACTTTGTTGTTGATCGCGCTAATTGTTTGTTTATCAAATTCCCTCGCCCGCATGCAATTACCTCCATTATATTCCGCTGTTGTTGTTTTGGTGGTGGTGGCGGTGGTGGTGGTTGCTGAAGTGTGGGTCCCTAATTGCTCTTTAGTAAGAAGGGGGGTTGGGGTGGGTGGGGTGGGGTGGGGTGAGTGGGCTTTGCATATGTTTTTCATTATCTTACAATGAGGTCATATGAGGTTGGGTCGGTCATAAGTAAGGGACTCGAGGGTCAGCTAATTTGATCATCAGTCCGTTCCCTTCTAATGCAGGATTTGGAACTTTCCTTCCTCTGTGTTCACTAAATCAATCAACGGGGTCCCGTTTTGTAAGGCGAGTTTGCCCCACTTTAAAGAAAAAAAATATATTAAAACAGATATTTCCTATAGTGCCATGGCATGATTTGGCTGCTGTGCCCGACTAAGTCTCTTCGGTATAATAAAAATTAGGGAAAGAGGAGCTCTCTGAACATCTTATTAAATCGTCAATAAAACATACCATAAATATGTTGGTAACTTATCTCTCACACGTCACAGATTTGTTGAAGATTAGTCAGCGACTTACTGGTAGTCCAGCATTGGCCAAATATTCGTCCTTCACTGCGGTGGTCCACTTGTTTTCAATATGTTTGTGAATGTATGAGATAAGTTACATACACTTAATTGTTTTCAATCTATTTGTGATATGTATGAGATAAGTTACACTCACTTAATTGTTTTCAATCTGCTTGTGATATGTATGAGGTAAGTTACACACACTTAATTGTTTTTAATCTGTTTGTGATATGTATTAGATAAGTTACTGGTCACTGAATTGCTTTCAATCTGTTTGTGATCTGTATGAGATAAGTTACATTCACTGAATTGTTTTCAATCTGTTCCTGATATGTATGAGATAAGTTACCAACAAGTTATCTGACATGTTGTACTGTAGAGGGGACGCACCCTTACAGTGTAGGTCTCTTGCATGTCACACCTCACTACCCATAATGACACACTAAGATGTACTACAGGCCTGTGCTGGCATAAGGCCAGGGTAATTTATCCCAACCAACCCCGAAGGGTGTTTTGACTCATCCAAAACAGACCAAGTGTCTTTGAAATGTCTGGCAATTTTGGCAAAAAAAGAAAAAAAATGAAAATGAATAAAGAAATAAATAAAAAGCCTTCAAGGGGACGCTTGACTTGAGTCTGGCTTAGGACGGGCTCATGATTTAGAATTGAAAGAAATTCTGTATTAAGATAAAATGTTGAAATAAAGGCGCTCCTTCTTCTAAGTAGGTGCAGACTAGAAGGTTGTTGAACCAACGAAGGAAGGAGACGGATCTATTTATGTAAGTATTGCCTCAGTTAAAAGTGAGTCGGGAGACGTCACGACTTCAGAAGAAAGGCGAGTGGGCATATTCTAATGTATCAGTTCTTTTATAAAAAGGCTTTTGAAATGATGCAAGACTTAGAAGTTCAGAAGTTTGCGTTGTGAATCCCTTGTAAACACTTATAGACAGTCTGTGGGCTGATATGACCAACTTGTTAATTAAAAAAAGAATTTTTTTTCAATCTTTTGTAATATTTCTATCAAATTTGCCGGGGTGAAAGGGTTCATATGCTTTTGAATAAAACGTGTCAAGGTCTGTGATAGATGTTAGACTTAAAGAACGACGGAAATAAATCTTTTTAGATAAGCCTGCGAGTTAAAGACTTGCCGACTTTGCTTTGGCATTACTGAAGATTTTTTCTATAACTTGAGATAAAATCTCAAGTAAATCAAATCATAAGGTATATGATAAATGTTAGACATAATAATGATGGAAATAAGTCTTATTTGACTTAAGTCTGCGAGTTAAAGTCTTGAAGACTTTGAGAAGCATTACAGAAGAATTTTTTTGAGTTGAGATAAACTCTAGAGTAAATCAAATCATGAGGTCCATGATAAATATTAGACTTCATGATTATGAAAATAAGCCTTACTTATATTAAGTCTGCGAGTTAAAGTCTTGAGAAATTGGCAGGAATTTAACTTAACTCTGTCAAGAAGATTTTGAGAAGCATTACAGAAACTTTCACTTAGCAAAGTATTGGTTAGGTTTAGGTGTGAAAATTGTAGGAAATGTGTCTTTTGCATAAGACCCGTAACGCCACATTATAGAGGTTTTTGGTACACCCTGTATTTTCCTATTTATCCGTCTAGGCGCGGAAAGCATTATTGCCAGAACTACTCAGATATAATTCCCAGCGAACTCGTCCCATTTTATGTGGTGGTGGTGTCTGTTCTCATGCAGACGCTCCATTAGTGTTCGTTTTCTAGAATTTGTGCAAGGATGTCGAGTGCCGGATATATATATTTTTTTTTTGGCACGCATGGTTCCTTTATACTAAAGTGCCCCTCTCTTCTCCTCCTTCCCCCCCCCTCCCCTTCCTCTCTCTCTCTCACCCCCCCCCTCCCCCCCCCTCCTTTGGGGCTCCCCCCCCCCCCCTCCCCCTTCCCCCCCCCCCTCCCCCTCTCTCTCTCTCTCTCTCTCAGCTTCCCCCTTCTCTCTTTTTCCCCCCCCCCCCCTCCCCTCCCCCCCCCCCTCCCCCCCTCTCTCTCTCTCAGCAGAGTTAGCAATAAGTTAAAACGCATCATATCTTGACAGTATAAAGGCGACGGTTGTTTTTGAACCGAAAAGAATTACGACTTGCAGATTTTATTTAGAGAAATCATTATTATGATTAGTAATATGGCTTACATTATATTCTCTATTATTATTATTATTATTATTATTATTATTATTATTATTATTATTATTATAAATTGCACAATGCTAATGTAACTTACATTTATCTAATATCCGTCTGTCTCACAGCCTTTAGAACGAAATTATTAGTGACAAGTCTGTCATCAACATCCTGTATTCATATCCTGTGTCTCCCAGTCTTTCCCCTGCTTGCAAAGGCATTATTCTTTTTTTTTTCTTTATTAGTTCCATTGAATGAGGCTACACTCCATTTCGTTGTATGTACTGCGAATTCCATCCCACCCCAGCCTATCTTTCTCCCTCCCCCCATCCTCCTCCTCCTCCTCCTCCTCCTCCTCCTCCTCCTCCTCCTCCTCCTCCTCCGTTTTGCCGAATTCACTCACTGCGTTCCATGTGGGCCGGTTGCATGCAACTCCACTTGTACCTCCTTTCCGCCCGCATGCAGTAGCGGTTGATGATGGTGATCGATTATCGTTGGTGGCTAGACGGGCGTGGGCGGACTGAGAGGGGGGTGGATGGTAAGGGGGGTTGAAGTACACCTACTTCTCCCTCCCCCTTTCTCCTTCCCCTCCCACATCCTCCCCTTCCCCCTAACCAAGGGGTAAATCCATATCATGTCTCTACATCCTCAGTGGCACTACAGGTAGTGTGTCTTATACTGAGTGAAATTAAAAACTTTAGGCCTTTCTAAAGCAACTGATTTTTATAATTTTTATTTATTTATTCATTTTGTGGGTAGGCCTAGCCGGTCCAAACTACTTAAAGTAAGTGGTGGTCTTCTTCCTTAATATTTAGATGCGACTGAATTATTTTAACTCTCAAGTGGCAACGTCCACCGTACTTTTTATTTTTTTCAAGTTTTTCTTTCTGAGTACGATAGGTCGTAAATGATTTCGTAATTCTCCTCTCTCTCTCTCTCTCTCTCTCTCTCTCTCTCTCTCTCTCTCTCTCTCTCTCTGCTTTGTCTTTATATATTATATGTATATATGAATAGGTTTATGTATAAATATGTAGTACTGTTTATCTTTTCGACTTTTTCATTCTGAGTACGATAGGTCGTAAAAGATTTCGTAAAATTCTCTCTCTCTCTCTCTCTCTTCTCTCTCTCGTTATTTATTTATATACATATATATATATATATATATATAATATATATATATATATATATTTATTTATTTATTTAATATTTGTATGTGTTTATAATATATATATATATATATCTATATAGATATTATTATATATAATATATATAATATAATATATATGCATATAATATATATTATATATATATATTATATATATATATATATATATATATATAATATATATATATATATATACTTCCACCTTCCGGAACAACTGGTTTCTGTAGACTGGCGTCTCAGCAACAAGGGTCATCGACGCCCTCCACCTGTTGCCCACGACCCGGAAGCGCCTCTCTCTCTCTCTCTCTCTCTCTCTCTCTCTCTCTCTCTCTCTGGGGAATGAACTGGGTGCCCTAAATTTTGCTGTCGAAAAGTTCGGGATAGGATATATCCTAGCCGTCTGAAAACTCCTCACTCTGGATGGGGGTCCTGCATCCTATATAGCTTAGTGTCCTAGATCCTTCCCAGAGGTTGTTTTCCTTTTATTCTATCGTCCCTGGTTTTTTTTTTTCTTTCGAAGTAAAATTTAAAATAAATAAAATGCATTTGTGGTTAACTGGTAGGTCACGAAAGGGTTTTCTAAATGCAAATGGATAAGATGAAGAAATTCTTAGTTTTGTCGTTATGTCAATACGACGTAAGAGTCTCTCTCTCTCTCTCTCTCTCTCTCTCTCTCTCTCTCTCTCTCTCTTCTCAAACTGACGAATTTGGCGGCCTATATATGAAGGAATTACTTTGTTTTCCCGTTGCACGAGCAGCTGTTTTACTTTGGATCGACCCTTTCAAGCGTTAAAAGAAAAAAAAAAAACGAAGAAAAACTTGCCTTGAAGGATGAATATTTTTTTTTTTTTTTTTTTTTTTAAGGATAAAAGGACCAGGATGCTAAGTAGATGTCTGGGAGAGAAAGGTGGAGTGCCCGATGGAGGAGAAAAAGAGGGAGGGTAAAAATGCACAACAATAAGGGGATGAGAGCCTTGCCGGAGGAGACGCTTTTGCTTTTCGCTCTCTCTCTCTCTCTCTCTCTCTCTCTCTCTCTCTCTCTGTTCTGTGGCTTTTTTTTCAGAAAACGGAGATGGTACACATTTTTGTGTTTGGCCTGAAAGAGAAATGTTAAAACTGTTGTATATTATTATATATATATATATATATATATATATATATATATTATAATATATTATATATATATAATATAATATATATATATATATATATATATATATATATATATATAACTATATATATATACCATAACACACTCACACTCCACCCCACACACACAACAGTTTTAACATTTCTCTATCAGGCCAAACACAAAAATGTGTACCATCTCCGTTTTCTGGAAAAAAAAGCCACAGAACAGAGAGAGAGGAGAGAGAGAGAGAGAGAGAGAGAGAGAGGAGCAAAAGCGTCTCCTCCAGCAAGGCTCTCATCCCCTTATTGTTGTGCATACACGCGCGTACACATGCACACACGCACACCCTTACCCACACACACACACAAACACCCACACACAATATATATACGCGTGTATTTATTTTTTAAATACACACCTTTTCCCCCTAGAAGGGCTGGTTCCAGAGATCACAGCAAGATTTTTAAAAATGAGTTTCTAGTCCCCCGCCAGAGCAGCAGCCCAAAGCAGTCGACTAACCAAAATACCCATAATTCCCTTCCAAGCTCTTGAATTCTTTAGCCACTTCCGTTCTCCCAGGCACTTCCAATATTGTATTATTGGACCGACAAATATTCACTTCCTTTACAACGGACACAATTCTGGGCAACATTCGGACACTAGGTAGCCCACCCAACTTTTAACAGGTAGAACAACCTTTCTGGAGGTTCTCGTTTCATTCTGGACTGGGCGAGATGCGGACATCAGGACAATATCTTATCCTCGAACGGGCAGATAAACATTTTCCTCACAGGTACAAGTTTCATTCTTGACTGGGCAAGATTCAGATATGAGGTCACCCTTCCCTCTTCTCTCCCCGCCCCATCCGAAATCTGCAACTGCCATCACGAAACACACGCATACACAAACACATACATTACATGCACAAACACAGACTGGAGTACGAACAAACACACGTCAAATTAGGGTTTATATACCCCGACATGCAGGCAATCTGTCTTCGGATCGTGGAGTGACTGATGGGGTGTCTGCAAGCACACAGATGCCATGGCTGGTTCTCGCCAGGCACTGTGCCCTGTGTGTTTTCCATTTGTGTAAGCCCTGCGACGCAGGAGTGGTCACGAATGGGTAGGTCATAGAAGGGAGGTCACAGAGTGGTAGGTCACAGAAGGGAGGTCACAGAATGGTAGGTTACAGAAGATGGGTCACAGAAAGGTGGGCTGTCACAGAAAAGGTCGCAGAAGATAGGTCACAGAAGAGAGGTCACAAAAGGGTAGGTTACAGAAGGGGTCACAGAAAGGATGGCTGTCACAGAAAAGGTCACAGAGTGGTAGGTCACAGAAAGGGTCACAGAAAGGAGGGCTGCCACAAAAGGTAGGTCACAGAAAAGGTGACAGAACGAGTCACACAGGTCTGTCAAAGAAGGCTGTACAGAAGTGGTTACATTATTATTATTATTATCAAACTTCTTTATCACTATTGTGGATATTATTATTAGTGATAACACATTCTTTCTTGCATTCTTAGGGCACAACTTTATTTTAGTTCCCTTCGGTCTTCCAGAGCGACAATTTTCCTTTCTCCTCGTTCCTCCTATTCTCCTAGAGCGACATTTTCCCAGTTTCTCTCACATTCAGTTCTGCTTTCCTTTCTCCCCCCGCTTCCGTGTTTCCCTAATTCCTCACGTCCGGTTCTTTCGTCGGACGAGGTCGGGTAGGCCCACTTCCTCCTCCTCCTACTCCCCTTCCTACATCTCCTCCCTTTCCTCCACCTCGTACTGCCTCCTCCTCCTCCTCCTCTTCCTACCTTTCCTACACCTCCTCCCTTTCCTCCACCTCATACTGTCTCCTCCTCAGCCTCCTCCACATCCCCCGCCTCCTCCTCCACATACCTCTCTACCTCCTCCCCTCCCTTCCTTCTCCTCCTCCACATCCCTCTCTTACTCCTCTTCCTCCTCTTCCCCCCATCCTCTATTCCTCCTCCGCTCCTCTTCCTCCCCTTCCTCTCGCTCCTCAATCCCTCTCTTACTCCTCTTCCTCCCCTCCCCTTTCCCTTCCCTTCTCCTCCTTCCTTCCTCCTCCTCCCCATCCAATCCCTATTCTCCTTCCGCACCCTCTTCCTCCCCTCCGCCCCCCCCACCCTAAATTTCCCCTCCGATCCCCCTGATTCCTCCTCCTCCTCCTCCCCCTTGCCCCCCTCCCTCCCCCTCCCCCGTCCTCCCCCCGCCCCTCACTCCTCCTCCTCCCTCCCCTCCTGCTCCCCTCCTTCCCCCTCTCTGCTCCTCCCCCTGCCTCCTCCCCCCCCCTGCCTCCTCCCCCCCTCCTCTCTCCCCACCCCCCCCCTGCTCCTCCTCCCCAATCCCGAGGGACATTCGTCACGGGTTCCCAAGTCCGTGTTGTTGCATTTGCATGAAAAGGGGTAAACATTCTTGGAGTGAGTTTCGGTCGTTGCGAGACGGCTCGTGCCGTTGCCGGCTTGGGAGGGATTTGCATCCGGGCTCCTTCTCTTAACGGGAGATTTCGTCTCCTTAGCCCCGGGGGCCGGCAGGGATGGGGGGAGGGCGGGGGGCGGGGGGGAGTTGGTGGCACTGGTATTTTTGGGTCCGTGCGGTGCCGTGGCGTAAGAAGCACACTCTCCTCTCTCTCTCTCTCTCTCTCTACTCTCTCTCTCTCCTCTCTCTCTCTCTCTCTCTGTATATATATATATATATATATATATATATATATATATATATATATATATATATATAAATACACACACACACATACACCAGAAAACAGATCAAACAAGAAGCACTCTCTCTCTCTCTCTCTCTCTCTCTCCTCTCTCTCTCTCTCTCTCTCTCTCTTATTTGCTTGAGATGTAACGAGTACGAAAAGATGTGAATATGCAAATAAGATATGAACTACAGGAACTTATAGATTAATCTGCAATGTACTATACAGGTGTTATGTCTGTTTTGGATATGCACCGTAGGTATTTATAGACGTACCTATAATTACTGTACAGTTATTAATTCTATTTTTAGTATGCACTGTTGGAATATACAGGTATGCCTATAAACACTGTAGTACGTATGATTTGTGTACTGAATGTGCACTATAGGAATATCTAGATATACCTATAAATACCGTTCGCTGTTAATTCTGCACTGAATATGCACTACAGGAACTTATAGATATTCCTATAAATACTGTACAGATATTAATTCTGTACTGAATATGAATATGCACTATAGGAATACATAGGTATCCCTATATACTGTAAATGTATTAATTCTGTACTGAATATGCGCTACAGGAATTTATAGATATACCTATAAAAACAATACAGATATTAGTTCTGTAATGATCATATACTGTAGTCCACGTGAAAGGGAATTGAATTATTTAAAAGGAAATGAATGATAAATATTAAAGGTAGTTTTATATGTTCGATAATATAATCCAAAAATAGGATTCTATTTCTTCTTACGTCTGACTTGTATACAAACTCTCAAACTGTTAACATCATGCCTGGGCTTGATAAAGGTAGTAGGGTATTAACTCTGTTTTGCTTATTAAAAATAGACTCGAAAAAATAAGTGATACTGGAATGACAATATTCATGCAACTTGGATTATTGTTTTAATCTCTCTCTCTCTCTCTCTCTCTCTCTCTCGTAAGAGCTAATGCTGATTAATTAATGCAAAATATTTTTAGTATAGCCACTTGTCTGTACACTTAAACACCTCCGTTCCCTAGCTCTCTCTCTCTCTCTCTCTCTCTCTCTCTCTCTCTCTCTCTCTCTCTCTCTCTCTCTCGTACACTAATCCTTATTCATAAATTCAGCGTATTTTTGTTCACAACGTCTCGTTCATCAATGTAAACACACACATGTTTGAACCTGAAGACGAACACAGTTATGAGTGTCATTAAATATCCATTAGCAACAGGCTCTGTTGCTATCTTCATAGCAAGAGTCCCTGTTGCTATCTTCAGAGATAGAGGCTCTGTAGCTCTCTTCAGAGATAGAGACTGTTGCTATCTTCAGAGATAGAGGCTCTGTTGCCATCCCCAAATTGGGTAGATTAACAATTAGAGAAAAATAAAACTGCTTTATTATGGCAGGTTTCTATATGAAGGGTATTCCCTAATTATATTCATGAAAGGAATTTTATATTATATATGTATATGTATATATTTATATATATATATTATATTTATTTATTTATTTATTTATTTACTTATTTATTTATTTAATGTATAGTTTGATAAGACTGGTTTCCCTTTCTCTTTAGAAAATTCTTGGCAAAGAAATTTAGAAAAATATATGGCATATATCATTACTTCTCGTAATGATACAAAAAGGTTTTTTTAGCCAGAGTCCCTGGTATTTGCGACGCCAGATATACCCACACATCAGTCAGTCAATCAGCGAGTCTCTCTTAATCTGGGTCGCTCGTAGACACCTGGATATAATCGACCTTTTCGGAAGGCAATGACCTCTTCCTTCATGCTCGAGTTTTAAAGGTCACTACCGCTAGCTCCTCCTCCTCCATCCCCCCTACTCCTCCTCCTCCTCCTCTTCCTCCTCCTCTTCCGCCACACCTAGACCTCCGCCAAGAAACTCTAGAGGAGTTGCGATGACCTGATCATGAGGTCAAGGGGATTCATCCACCTCTCTCTCTCTCTCTCTCTCTCTCTCTCTCTCTCTCTCTCCTCTCTCCTGTAGGTAAATCCCCCACTTTATAGTGCTCTCTCTCTCTCTCTCTCTCTCTCTCTCCTGTAGGTAAATTCCCCACTTTATAGTGCTCTCTCTCTCTCTCTCTCTCTCTCTCTCTCTCTCTCTCTCTCTCTCTCTCTCTCTCTCTCTCTCTCTCTCCTTTCGGTAATTCCCCTACTCCGCAGTGGGGAGTAACCAATCTACATATAATTCTCTCTCTCTCTCTCTCTCTCTCTCTCTCTCTCTCTCTCTCTCTCTCTCTCTCTCTCTCTCTCCTTTCGGCAAGGTAATCATCGACTCATTTGGATGGTGTGTAACTAGTCTTCAAGTAATCTCTCCTCTCTCCTCTCCTCTCTCTCTCTCTCTCGTTCCCTCTCTCTTCTCTTCCCCCCCTCTCTCTCTCCTCCTCTCTCTATCTCTCCTTTCCTCTCCTCTCTCGCTCTCTCCTCTCCACGCACCTTTCGATGTAATAGTTCTTCATTCTTCTATAGCCTTTTTTTTATTTCGATTATTATCAGGAAGATTAATTTAAGCTTTTTTTTGCTAGCAAGTTCACATAGTTTAATTGTTTTTGTTATTTGTTTTCATACGTTATTTCTCTTATCGTACTAGGTTTGTATCACTCAGGTCTCTCAGCTTGGGTTGCAAACTTAGCTAATAAAAAAAAATAATATATATATATACATATATATATTTATATATGTATATATATATATATATATATATATATATATATATATGTATGATGTTTGTGTGTTTATGTATGTATGTTTATGCGCATATACATATATATCAAATATTTACATGCACACACACATACACACACACACACACACACACACACACACACACACACATATATATATATATATATATAGGATATATATATATATATATATATATATGATTCGACAATGGGTGATACATATATTGTTTCCACAAATTCATATTCGCAAGTGACATCAAATCACATTTTTCCCTCTAAATCCATAAAACTAAAAACGCGAATTTACAATTTTGCTCGTTTGAATAAAGACAAGATCAGGAAGGCGTGCCTTTCCTTCTTGTTATGCAAATAAATAAAAAAAAAAAAAAGAAGTCACATCTCTGTGAGAAAAAATGACTTCACAGTTATCCTTTTAAAGAAAGTTTTATAATATAGAAATTCTAATTCTAAGAATACGAGACTAGGTTTGTTTGTTTTTGTTGTTGTGGTTATGGTTGTGGATGAGGCTGGCTATATGCCAGCACGGGGGGCCCTTGCTGCTTGTAATTAATTGGGATAGACCTCTGAACTCGGTACTATTTTAGACAAGGTTAATTATAATAGTATTATATAAATTATTTTATATATTTATACATATTTATATATATATATATATATATATATATATATAATATATATATATATATATAATATATTATATATATATATATATATATATGATCTTTAATTGTGAATCTTACCTTTTAAAAATAAGGTGTTGAGGTTTGGTGAAGTTGATTGCCTCTGGAATCCGTTCTAAGTCTAGCCTAAATCTAGCCAAAGTCCAGTCTAAGTCATGCCTGAGTCTAGCCAAAGTCCTATGTAAGTTCTGCCTAAGACCAGCCTAAGCCTAGCCTAAGTTCAGCCAAAGTTCTACCAAAGTCCTGCCTAAGTCCTGCCTAACTCCAGCCTAAAGTCTATCCTAAATGCTGCCTAAGTCCTGCCTAACTCCAGCTTAAAGTCTAGCCTAAATCCTACATAAAGCTCTGTCTCTGTACTGTATGAACTTTACGAACTCCTGTTTCTCGCGACCTTTAAAAGAACGAAGCCCAACAAAAGGCCT
>NC_061104.1:20990937-20993437 GCF_015104395.2 Macrobrachium nipponense
TCAGAGAAGGCCTCCTTCCTAATTATTGTTATTACTTTTACTACTTACGTTGGTGGAGATATGAATATATATAATGCAGATTTTAGAATAACATTTTTTGAAGCAGATTTTGTTTATTTATGTAATATCCTTGTATGTGATTATTGCATATGTATTATAGATTTTCTTAGTTATTTATTGTGTTTTATTTTTCTTCCTTTCAGGTATGATTGTGGTAATTGTTTCCAATGGGCCGTCGGGTATCAGAACGGGTATGTATTTGATCTCACTGATGTGATTGACACAAGGGTCCGTTTGCCAAAATATTTTTTAAATTTAATTCATAAAGTAATGTCATTTATTTGGGAAATTCTGAAATGTATGTGTGTGTGTGTAAGAGAGAGAGAGAGAGAGAGAGAGAGAGATATAATAGGACCCATCTACCAGACTATTGATTATTATTATTCATAATGCATAATCATTTATATGCAACAACCTGAAGTATTTGTGCGTATGAGAGAGAGAGAGAGAGAGAGAGAGAGAGAGAGAGAGAGAGAGAGAGTTTATACTAGGATCTATTTCTCAAACTATGTATTATTATTATTATTAATTCATAATGTATAACCATTTACATGGAAAAACCTGAAATGTGTGCATGTATGTTTGCTTATAAGTGTGTATTTGTGTGTGTGTGAGAGAGAGAGAGAGAGAGAGAGAGAGAGAGAGAGGAGAGAGAGACAAACTTGCATAGCATCTGTAATTTTCTTTGCCATGGCAGCGTACAAAACCGCTTACGAGTCGAAAGAACAATAGGGACGATTCTAATTACTTGTACAAAACACAGCCTTCGTATCTGAGAGGTCCTGCCCTTCTCGTGTCGAGGATTCCGTGATAACTGCTGCACCGACTTCACGCGCAGTCGCTCAGTCGCTTGTGCTGCGAGCGACTTTAGCGACTAAATCGTCGTTGACGTCGCTCTGCACGTAATCCGTTTTGGGTTGGGATGATGTGAATGGGTTGTCGCTGCTTCGGACTCTGTATGGGCGGAATTGTCGACTTGGAATTTTGCCTTTTTTTCTCTCTCTCTCTCTCTTTTTTTTTTTGCAGCTTTGGCGACGAAATTGTCGTTTTTGTCGCTCTGCAGATGAACCGATTTGGTCTCGCTGTATGTATGTGTAGTTACTTCTGATGCCTACTCAACGACAAAATCGCCGTTTACGTGATTTCAATTCATCTTTATGTTGTTGCTTTCGTAATACCTTGTCGCTTATGGCAACATTGTAGCGACATAAACGTCGTGTGTGTTCCTCGCATTAACATTTTTCTTGTCGCTCTGCGAAGGGCTACTTGTCTTCTGTGCCGCCTCATGAGAGACGAAGTTACAAATTAGTTTTCTTGGAAAACTCTGCCACTTAACGAATTTTTTTTAACGAAAATTATGACCAAGGTTAAACAAAAGAGGAACCAACACATCTCCTTCAGGGAGAACGTCCAAAAAACACCATGGAATATAAACAGAAAGCAAATTTCAATCGTGAGACAATCTGACAGACGATGATCAACTTCCCATAAGTAACTCCTCTCGTTTCCATTCTCGTTTGAAGGCTGAGCGAGATTTTAAAGATGAGAATTTGAAATGAATAAAAAAAAAAAAATGCTGAAGGTGTCGACTGCATTTTAAAGCCAATCTATCATCCGGGAATGTCAGGTGATCAGGAATTGCCGATCATGCCTTGCGTGTGTGTATGTTTTTGAGGTCGACGGGAAGTGCGAAATATTAGATGGAGTCACATAGAGTTTTATATACACAGACAGACCAAGAGACAAATACACATTGTCACACACACACACACACACACACACGTATATATATATATATATATATATATATATATATATATATATATATATATATATATATATGATATATATATATATATATGTGTGTGTGTGTGTGTGTGTGTGTGTGTTTCAATGAGTTCATATAAAATAAGAAAGTGCAATACTGGAATTTGAACGTAAAATACGCCACACGCTCAGAGACACGCACACATACACACACACACACATGTATATGTGTGCGTGTGGCGTATTTTACGTTCAAATTTCAGTAGTACACTTTCTTAATTTATATGAACTCATTGCAACAATATTAAAAAAAATTATATAAATCATATTAAATTGAATGAATTAAATAGTTTTCATATCCATAATTCACAAAGTTTTATTCGAAGCCAATCAAAAGCAGTTTTTGTGTCAAACCTGTTTAATACACGAACAACACTGATACTCGTTAAACCACCCTGACGAATATGTTAATAACCTCGTCTCATACCCGTATAACAAGACGACTCATTCCCAATTCCTAAGAACGGCCAAGACTTTATATAATTTCCCTTCGATCTCGATATTCCGTAATGGCGGATATGTCGTGTTAAGAACACGTTCATTACACGGAGACGTCTCCTCGCCCTCAATCCCGCTCTCCACCGGCAGGTGTATTAAGAGATAAGATGTAATC
>NC_061104.1:20998437-21020937 GCF_015104395.2 Macrobrachium nipponense
GTCCAGGTGGACGGGGACGAAATCAGGACAGTCAGTGACGCTATCCAATCAGCCAACATATATATATATATATATATATATATATATATATATATATATATATATGTGTGTGTGTGTGTGTGTGTGTGTGTGTGTATATGATTTTGCTGGTCCTATTTTGTAGTATGATTTCCTTGGCCATAGGAAAGAAGATTCTGACTTATACATGTGTAATAACACTGTCACCCGTGTTATTCATACTGTTATTTTTTTTCTCGTAAGTAATTAATAATAATAATAATAATGATGAATAATAATAATAATAATAGTAAGAAGAAAAGAAAAAGAAGAAGAATTCATGCTGGTAATATTTTTCCTTCTGAATAATATTGATAACAATATTATTTTTTCTTCTGAATAATAATAATAATAATAATAATAATAATAATAATAATAATAATAATAATAATAATAATAATAAATTATATTATTATAATAAAATGTGCGCCTGTGGAGGAGGTGGTTAGGTCGTCAATAGACTTAAGTCAAGTTAAGCAACATTGGGGCTGGTCAGTCGTTGGATGGGTGACCGCTCTCCTCGGCGTTGATTCCTTGGGAAAGGATCTTTACCATAATTTCCTCAGTTCTACTCAGCTGTTAAATGAGTACCTATACCCTGATGGGGTAGGATCCAGCTATGGGTTTTAAATAGCAAAACTCATGCAAGATGAAAGAAATGAAAAAGAATAAACGACAACGACGTAAATGGAACCTCTGGCAACAGAGGAGCCTCGTCCGGCAACCAGGTATTCAACCCAATTGTAGGGGAAGACGGTCAGGTACTTGGAGTCGTCATCCAGCACTGATCACCACAACGAGAGTAATCAACAGCCTGAGATTGGAGCTACAGAGGCAAAAAGAAGAAATGGACAAGAGAAGAAAATAAGGAAATATGGAGATGCTATCATCAGAAGCAACCCGACGGAGAGAGGATATAGAAGAAGAAGATTGGTCAACATCTGGAATGAGAGGAATAACACCCCCCAAACAGAGCAGAGGCTGGCAGACCCAAATAAGGAACATAAAGAAAAAGAACTGGCTCTCCCCAACAGAGAGAGAAGAACTGGAAAGGGAAATGTCACACGACAACGAATTACGAGACGAACTGAGAGACGATGCCACAGAAGACACAGGAGGGGGATGAAGTTATCAAACAACGACACACGAAGAAACACCGACGAAGTAACAGAGAGGACGGGAATGGGTTAGAAAAGATTAGACAATGGATGGAGCCAGATACAGAGAGAACAAAGATCCCCTCCATGAAAGCCTACAACACCAAGAAATTAAAGGAGAAAACAAGTGAGGTCAATGAAATAATGGGCCTAATACACACCACCAGTATCACAGAAACAAATAACTTGACATATGCAGGAGCAAGATTAGTAGCAGAACTGATGGGGATTCGAACACCAACACCACCGTCACAACCAACCCAACAGAAACCAAAACAGCAACCTCCTTGGAAAAGGCGCCTGGAAAAGCAAATCATGGTGATGAGATCTGACTTGAGTAAACTGAAAGAGATGGCAGAAAAAAGGCTAAGAAGCAGAAAACAAGGAGGAACTCAACGCGAATACAAGTACAAAAGAAGAGAGGGGACTAAACAACACAATAGAAGATGTAAAACAGAGGCTTAAGGCCAAAGCACACAAGATCCAACGGTACATGAACAGGAATAAGGGATACCAACAGAACAAACTATTCGGAACCAACCAGAAAAGACTATACAGCCAACTAAGAGGGGGAAGACAACCACCCAGAAATTCCTGAAGCCGAACCAAGTAAGAGACTATGGGAAAACATATGGAGCAATCCGGTATACACAACAAACATGCAACATGGCTCCAGGAAGTCAAGGAAGAAGAAACAGGGGGGATAAAACAAAGATTCACAGACATCACGACAGACACAGTCAGACACCAACTAAAGAAAATGCCAACTGGAAAGCCCCAGGTCCCGATGAAGTCCATGGATACTGGCTCAAAAACTTCAAGGCCCTACCCTCACCCACGAATAGCTGAACAACTCCAGCATTGTATCTCAAATCACCAAGCACCCAAATGGATGACCACAGGAAGAACATCCTTAGTACAAAAAGACAAGAGTAAGGGAAATATAGCAGTAACTACAGGCCTATCACTGCTACCATAATGTGGAAGTTACTAACAGGTATCATCAGTGAAAGGCTATACAACTACCTAGAGGAGACAAACACCATCCCCCACCAACAGAAAGGCTGCAGAAGGAAGTGTAGGGGCACAAAAGACCAGCTCCTGATAGACAAAATGGTAATGAAGAACAGTAGGAGAAGGAAAAACCAACCTAAGCATGGCATGGATAGACTATAAGAAAGCCTTCGACATGATACCACACACATGGCTAATAGAATGCTGAAAATATATGGGGCAGAGGAAAAATACCATCAGCTTCCTCAAAAATACAATGCACAACTGGAATACAATACTTACAAGCTCTGGAATAAGACTAGCAGAGGTTTAATATCAGGAGAGGGATCTTCCAGGGCGACTCACTGTCCCCACTACTCTTCGTAGTAGCCATGATTCCCATGACAAAAGTACTACAGAAGATGGATGCCGGGTACCAACTCAAGAAAAGAGGCAACAAAATCAACCATCTGATGTTCATGGACGACATCAAGCTGTATGGTAAGAGCATCAAGGAAATAGATACCCTAATCCAGACTGTAAGGATTGTATCTGGGGACATCAGGATGGAGTTTGGAATAGAAAAATGCGCCTTAGTCAACATACAAAAAGGCAAAGTAACGAGAACTGAAGGGATAAAGCTACCAGATGGGAGCAACATCAAACACATAGATGAGACAGGATACAAATACCTGGGAATAATGGAAGGAGGAGATAATAAACACCAAGAGATGAAGGACACGATCAGGAAAGAATATATGCAGAGACTCAAGGTGATACTCAAGTCAAAACTCAACGCCGGAAATATGATAAAAGCCATAACACATGGGCAGTGCCAGTAATCAGATACAGCGCAGGAATAGTGGAATGGACGAAGGCAGAACTCCGCAGCATTGATCAGAAAACCAGGAAACAAATGACAATACACAAGCACTACACCCAAGAGCAAATACGACAGACTATACATAACACGAAAGGAAGGAGGGAGAGGAACTACTAAGTATAGAGGACTGCGTCAACATCGAAAACAGAGCACTGGGGCATATCTGAAAACCAGTGAAGACGAGTGGCTAAAGAGTGCATGGGAAGAAGGACTAATAAAAGTAGAACGAAGACCCAGAAATATACAGAGACAGGAGAAAGACAGAAACGAGAGGACTGGCACAACAAACCAATGCACGGACAATACATGAGACAGACTAAAGAACTAGCCAGCGATGACAATTGGCAATGGCTACAGAGGGGAGAGCTCAAGAAGGAAACTGAAGGAATGATAACAGCGGCACAAGATCAGGCCCTAAGAACCAGATAGTTCAAGTACGATAGACGGAAATAACATCTCTCCCATATGTAGGAAGTGCAATACGAAAAATGAAACCATAAACCACATAGCAAGTGAATGCCCGGCACTTGCACAG
Organism: Macrobrachium nipponense; assembly: GCF_015104395.2. Lineage (NCBI taxonomy): Eukaryota > Metazoa > Arthropoda > Malacostraca > Decapoda > Palaemonidae > Macrobrachium > Macrobrachium nipponense. The sequence goes on from NC_061104.1 coordinate 21,002,063, forward strand.
AACCAGTACAAAAAGAGGCATGATTCAGTGGCAAAAGCCCTCCACTGGAGCCTGTGCAAGAAACATCAGCTACCTTGCAGTAATAAGTGGTACGAGCACCAACCTGAAGGAGTGATAGAAAACGATCAGGCAAAGATCCTCTGGGACTATGGTATCAGAACGGATAGGGTGATACGTGCAAACAGACCAGACGTGACGTTGATTGACAAAGTCAAGAAGAAAGTATCACTCATTGATGTCGCAATACCATGGGACACCAGAGTTGAAGAGAAAGAGAGGGAAAAATTGGATAAGTATCAAGATCTGAAAATAGAAATAAGAAGGATATGGGATATGCCAGTGGAAATCGTACCCATAATCATAGGAGCACTAGGCACGAGCCCAAGATCCCTGAAAAGGAATCTAGAAAAACTAGAGGCTGAAGTAGCTCCAGGACTCATGCAGAAGAGTGTGATCCTAGAGACGGCACACATAGTAAGAAAAGTGATGGACTCCTAAGGAGGCAGGATGCAACCGGGAACCCCACACTATAAATACCACCCAGTCGAATTGGAGGACTGTGATAGAGCAAAAAAAAAAAAAAAACAAAAAAAAAAAAAAAAAAAAAAAAAAAAAAAAAAAAAAAATAAAAAATAATATTTTTCCCTCCGAATAATTATGAAAATATTTTTTTCTTTTCTGAATAATAATAATAATATAATAATAAAATAATAATAATAATAATAATAATAATAATAATAATAATAATCTGTTTTAGCGAATTCGTTTTTTCAGCACCAGGAGAAAAACACACCACCGCTTTTCGTATTCGCAAAAAAAAAAATTAAATAAAAAACTTTTGACACATTTCCGAATGATATATCGTCCATAGGAAGGAGAATTCTGAATTGCAGAATATCAGGTTAAAAAAAAAAAAAAAAAAAAAAAAGGATTGAGACTGTTGATCCGTCCCAGGGGATGGCTCTCTGTGTCAGCCATCCATCTCTTCCTCCTCCTCCTCCTCCTCCTCCTCCTCCCTCTCTCCTGCGTCCTTTCTCCCCTATCCTTTCGCTCAGCAACCGAGGAATTTCGTTGTCTCCATTTCCCATTTGGTGTCGCAAAAAGGACTTTTTTTTTTTTTCCCTCATAATTCACTGTCCGTGTAGGATTCATGTATACCGTTTGATTTTGCCTTCTGCCAGACTTTTTGTTCCCCCTGGGTTTCTGGTTTTGGTTCATATGTTTGTAGGATACGCGGTCTCTCTCTCTCTCTCTCTCTCTCTCTCTCTCTGCATCCCAGACCATCCAAGATTGGAAGATGCAAAATATACCGGAAGATGTGCTAGCAACTCTCTGGTAGAAATTAGAGGTGCCTCACACTGAGTGACCTGGGGCAACCCGAATAAGATGTAAGGTCTGTAAGGTAAGGTCTCTCTCTCTCTCTCTCTCATTCTAATCTTAGGCTTCGTAGAGAGAAGCCTATTTGTGGTTATTAAAATTACGTTCATACATACATACATATATACATACGTACATACAAGTGAATAGATTGACAGGAGAAAAACTAACTATACTACGATTGAAATATAAGTAGTGGTTACTAACCTCGTCACTTTCTGTTTCATCAGATAAAAACCAACATGAATCCCCATCCTTACCCACCGCAATTTTAAAACTTTCGAGAAGTTTTTTATTTCAATTTTTATTTTGTTTCACGCCCAAATAATCCGCTTGCGACGAATTGCAAGCGAAAACTCATTGAAGCAGAACATGCAAAACGTTGGAGGGGTAGAAAGTCAGGCCGTACTTTAAAGTCTCTTAAAGCTGATACTGTATAGTTTGCAGTTTGTGAGGCGGCCAGCCTTTCAAAACCCGAACGTCTCTTGACCGCAGGAAGGCCGTCCCCTCACACTAAAAGAGCCTTCGAAAAAATTTCGGCTTCGTCTCGAAACCGGAGCCGAAAATGACCTGAAACGCCTCCTGATTGATCAGAGAGGACCTCTGTTCCTTATCCAGTAGCAGGCTGCTTTCGGAATCGTGAATCGGACCAGCTGTCTGCCGCATTCCCGGTTGGAATGCTCGGCTTTAACACAGTACGCGATGCGTCTGTCTCCGTTCCAGTCATAACCCGCAGCGATTGCTTTGCTTTCCAAGCCTTCCAGTTCGGACACGTCTGACACAAGGCTCTCTCTCTCTCTCTCTCTCTCTCTCTCTCTCTCTCTCTCTCTCTCTCTGTGCCGCGGCCTGACGTACAGCGAGAGAAGTCTCTTTATCGGCATTCCTGATTTTCTTTGGTCCTGTCAGACAGGATTGTGGTCAATATCAGCTGCTACCGGCAGCTGGTACTGGTTTCAGTTAGGCCTCGTCTTATCTGTCTCGTGAGGTTTTTTATCGGAAATGGAGCCTTGACATTGGAGGTTTCTCTTCGTTAGGAAGGAGCCCTCTTGGAAGCAGTTTTCATCGTGAATGGCAGAGAGAGAGAGAGAGAATTCCTGCCTCGTGCTTGCGTTTGCCCGAGTACACGTGTGGAAGGTCTGTAAATAATTTAATCGAATTTCCATTATTCTCCTTTACGTTTTTCAAGTCTTTTCATAGTTTCATTTGAATTGTTTTTTTTTTCGAAATCCTAATGCACTTGCATGCATGAGGAAGTTAAAATATCATAGAAATAAATTTGTGAAAATAAAAAATCTCAAAGAAAAAGAAATTCTCAAATATAAATTTCTCAGAGAAAAATAAAATTCTCAAGTAGAAATAAAGTTCTCAAAGAAAAATAATATTTTAAAAGAAAAATAAATTTCCCAAAGAAAAATAAAATTCTCAAAGAGAAATAAAATTCTCAAGGAATAATAAATTTCTCAAGGGAAAATGGCCAATTTAGACGTTTCTAATTCGTATCTTCATTACATTAATAATAAAAGGGTTCGTTTACTATTCATAACTAATATTGATCTCTTTATATATACATTTATGAATACGATAATGAATAGCTGATATTTAATCCCAAAGGATACGAGGAAGCGGGAAGAAACCCCCCCTTTCTCTCTCTCTCTCTCTCTCTCTCTCTCTCTGAGCGGGATTTATATTTAGCAGGCGAGTTACGGGTAATTGGGGCGAAGTAGATCTCGTGCAAATTTTTCCGAGGTTCCTTCTCAACCCCCCGCCACTCCCGTCACCCCTCCATCCATACCCTGGGGGGTGGGGGATGGTGTGGGTATGGGATGGGTTGGGGGGGCGGGTTCGAGCCCTCGTTACTGCTACACCATCACGTAAAGTCGGAGCCATCAATAACCATTAATGGGGAATGAGTTTTACCGGGGCGCTGGTGATGGCCCAGGGGGGTAAATTCGCAGGGATCGAACCACCCCCCAACCAGCCAGCACCAGCGATTTAGGCAAGAAAGAGTCTTGTCTCGGATTTACTCGACTGGTCTTCATGAGATTCTAGTGTAGTCATCTTAATGGCTCTTGTGTCCTCGTCTTGACAGTATGTGAGAATTCTAGTGTCCTATGTCATCATCTTGGCTCTCTGTGTCCTCATCTTCACAATATAACTATCTATCTCTCTATCTATCTATCTTTGCATCACACACACACACACATATATATATATATATATATTATATATATATATAAATATATATATATGTATGTACATATATATATATATATCTCTCTCTCTCTCTCTCAAGTATAAAAGGCCCATTAAAACCCATCTGGTTTGAAGCTAAAGACCCTATTTTGGTGGCCATACATGTGTGTGTGGGGAAGGGGGGGGGGGGGGGGGCGGTTGGCTGTTATTGAAAAATATAAGTTGCTTGATGGTTAAGCAAACCATATTACACTTATGTAAGAAAGTGTGTCTGTGCGTCCTGCTTATGCAAAATGATACATTGCACGACGGTTAGGCAAACCATTCTGCATAGGAACGTTTGAAATTGAATATTGATAAAAAAAAAAACTACATGGTAATCCCATTCCAGCATTACCCTTCGGTAACCCCCCATCCAATACTTCCCAGTGACTAACCTTTTCGAAAATAACATCTCCCAAATCCGGGTCATCCCGTCCACATCTCTCTTTTTTAGGACGTGAAATGAAATGACTTCAAGGTAATGACTCCCGGGGGGAGGTGGGGGATGTGGGTAGGGGAGAGGGGAGGGGTGGTGGAAAATGACGACTCAAAGGCCTTGCATTGCAATAGTTCATGGCCAGTGGACTTGGCATTCAACTTGCGCAACGTCTTGCTGGGAAAAACATCCTGGGCTGAAAGGAATTCATTTTCCCCTGAAGGATCTTCAGTGGGGGGAACTTTTTTATGAAGTTTTTTTAGAAGATGGAATCCTGTAAACTAATGTTGTTTTTTCCCCTCTGAAGATACATCCCTGTTAGTTAATGTTATTTAGAAGATGCATTTCTGCTAATTATTTTTTTTCTAGATGTTGGGGACTTTTTTATGAAGCTTTCTTTAGAAAAAGGAATCCTGTAAGCTAATGTTTTTTTTCCCTCTGAAGATACATCCCTGTTAGTTAATCTTTATTAGAAGATGCATTTCTGCTAATTATTTTTTTTTCTAGATGTGGGGAACTTTTTTATGAAGCTTTTTTTTAGAAGATGGAATCCTATAAACTAATGTTTTTTTTCCTCTGAAGATACATCCCTGTTAGCTAGTGTCTTTTAGGAGTTGCATTTCTGTTAACTATTTTTTTTTAAAGAAGATGCATTCCTGTTAACTAGTTTTTGTTAGGAGATGCATTCCTGTTAACTAGTTTTTGTTAGGAGATGCATTCCTGTTAACTAGTTTTTGTTAGGAGATGCATTCCTGTTAACTAGTTTTTATAGAAGATGCATTCCTGTTAACTAGTTTTGTTTATAGAAGATGCATTCCTGTTAACTAGTTTTTGTTAGGAGATGCATTCTTGTTAACTAGTTTTTATAGAAGATGCATTCCTGTTAACTAGTTTTTTTTTTTATAGAAGATGCATTCCTGTTTTCTAGTTTTTGTTAGGAGATGCATGCCCTTTTTTTATTATTCATTATGTTTTCTTAGTGGAATGTCTACCAGCACGTCTGTTGCTAAGTTGGGAAACGAAATCCATAATGAATGTGTCAGACGAAATCCATAATGAATGTGTCAAATGAAATCCGTAATTAACGTGTCAAACAAAATCCATAATGAATGTGTCAAACGAAAACCATAATGGATGTGTCTGACGAAATTCATAATGAATGTGTCAGACGAAATCTATAATGAAAGTGTCAATTGAAATCCATAATGAATGTGTCAAACGAAATCCATAATAGATGTGTTAGACAAAATCCGTAATGAATGTGTCAAATGAAATCCATAATGATTGTGTCAATTTTAGGGTAATGATAACATTCAAAACTTTCAGATCTATTTGACTCTCAATTGAAGGAAAGAAAGTTTCAGTTAATGGAGGCCAAAGTGACTAACTTTTATTTCCTTACTGTGATTTCTCCATGGAAGGGGGTTGGGGGGCGGGCAAGGGGGAAGGTAACTGGATCGTCATAGAAAGTTGATTTACAGTTTTGTCATAAACTTGTTTTTTTTTTTTTTTTTACAGGAAGATGTTTAGGGCAGACACCAATAACCATTGTTATTGTTTCCGAGATTGAAAAAGGACATAGTATAGCAATAACCACACAATGATTGTCGGTTATAACCACACAATGGTTATTGGTTATATATACCAGCTCTGCGGTTGACAAAATAAATCATTTATTGACAATAACGGAGTAGTAACTCCTTTGTTATGAAAATTGGCAAAACTGAACTTACAAACTGCCGGAGAAAGTTCTAATCATGAGTCTTTATTTATTTTACCGTATTTATTTTACCGCATTCTTTTTACCGTATTTATCAAGTTATTTTTTGAGTTCATGTATTAGTACTCATATTTTCATTGCAGACGTGAAAATACGTCGAATGGGTTAATATGACTAAGACATATTACTAGTTTTTTTTTATACCGTATTTCTTTTACCGTATTTTTTTTACTGTATTTATCAGGTTTTGTTTTGTTTTGTTCATTTATTAGTATTTGTATTTTCACTGCAGACGTGAAAATACGTCGAATGGGTTAATATGACTAAGACAAATTATAATTTTTTTTAATTTTTTTGTTTTTTTATTTATTTATTTTTTTTTATGATCCGGAACATCTGATTTTATTCAGCAGTTTTCCCGGACTCATCATCATCAGTATTTCTCGACGTCAGTTGCTAACGACGAGGGAAAAGTCTCGTCTTCTTTCCCAAACTGGAGTTGAATCAGGCCGATCAATTGCTTCTTCGACCTGAGATCTAGCGAAACTTGCTTACGGAAATCGCGTGATGATTTCGCTGATGGAACCACTCCGCTCCTCTCCCACTCCTCTTCCCCCTATCCATCCTCCAGTCGTCCTTCAAGGGACACACACACACACACACTTTTTCTGGGTGTTAGCATCTTTGACGTAGTGTTTTGGTTACCTAAGATTACGTTAAGCTGTTACTACAGATTTTTTATTTTTATTTTTTTTTTTTTTTAATTTTTTAACGAAGATATTTAAAATTTATTTTATATATTTAATAAAGTTGATCTCCGATTTTTCCTACTGATTTATATTCTGCATCTCATTTGCCCTCTTGGATGCTTTAGACAAATTTCTATTTAATTACCTTGAAAGATTTCATTGGTGAAATTAGTTTGGTGTATTAGGCTTTGAAATATTAAATGAACATGTTTTTTGTTTGTCTCTTGGAATGTTTGTTTGTATGTGTGTGTGTGTATTATATATATATATATATATATATATATATATATATACATATACATATATATATATGTATATATATGATTATATATATATATATATATATATATATATATATATAAATATATATATTAAACCCTTCCCTTTGATTAAAGTATTCTGATTACATAGCTTAAAAATATAAAAAGGACACACAAATATTTATATATATATTGATATATTATATATATATATACTATATATATATATATATATATATGTGCGTGTGTGTGTATGTGTGTGTGTGTGTGTGTGTGTCATTTTTAATATTACCATGCGATCAGAATACTTTAATCAAAGGTTTAATATATATATATATATATATATATATATATATATATATATATATATATATATATACTTTAAACTGTGAGAGGGCGCTCCATATACAAAAAATATATCGAGAGAGAGAGATAGAGTTAAAAAAAATTATTTAAAAGACGAAAAGGGCAAGATAAACAAATATTGCGAATATCTGGGAAGAGAGAGAGAGAGAGAGAGAGAGAGAGAGAGACCATAAATTCACGCACCATTAGCGATATATCAGCGGGGGTATTCCAACTGCGATAGGTTAAGCCCAGGTTGAACTCTGCCTGACCGGGCTTAAAAAGAAAAAAAAAATTTCATGTCACACGATCGGATGGAGGTCATTTGCCATATGTTCGTTGACTTTCATGGAAGGTGATATAGATGCCATGGCCTTACATTTTATTAATATTTCCTATAGTCTTCATATTTACATATTCTAGTTATACTTTTTAATACCCTTTACTAAGAATGTTAAGCTGATGTTACGTATTCAACCGTAATTTTATGCATTTTTCATTATTTATTTCCCACGTCTCGTTTTTAAAACCCTTTACTAACGATAGCAGACGGAAGATAAATATTCAACCGTGTCTGTTTGTTTGTCTGATTATAATTGAACGAAAATTCTCAGGAACCGTTGCATGGATTACTTTCAAACTTTGTGGACGGGTGGACCTTTGCCGGAGGAAGAGTTGGTAACATTTTGAGTTGAATCAAGAAGATTAGCATCATTATTAATTTTTCATATATTTTGTATTGATAAGATATGACGGTAAACGTATTGATGTATTTCAGTGAACTTTTGTGGATTAAGTAAATTTTTTTTTATGGAAACGGATCTGGTTTATTTTTTATTTAGTTTAATGTGCATTGGTAGCAAATGTCACGAGAATGTTGTATATATATATATATATTATATATATATATATATATATATATATATATATATATATATATATATATATGTGTGTGTGTGTGTGTGTTCTGTGTGTGTGTGTGTGTGTGTGTGTGTGTATGTATGTAGTGTGACGTACTTCTTTCTCGTACACAGCTCTAAGGTTAAACGTGTGCCGTGGAGGCTGTACTGGGGAATTAGCAAAAAGGGTTATCGTTTTGGATGAGAAAATGAAGATTGTATTTTCTCTTTGCATTAAGTTTATTCTTCGCTGGGCACTTATAAAGTTTTTCCACCTTCTGAGTTACTGGGCTTTTGGACTGATAAACTTAATTGGCAACTTGTTGCAATTAACGAGTCTATAGGCACGAGGGAATTTTACTGAGTATTGATTGTCACTTTCACTGTCTTTGATTGATTCGCACACCACACTTTTGCACCTGTTCTTCTCTGGGGATTCTTCTGTCTTTCTCTGTTTCACGGCCATGCCACTGCAGTTCTCCCCTCAGGCTCCCCAGGTTGTCTCTCTTGGCTTCTCTGTTCCCCTTTTTTCTCTCTCCCCTTTTTCTGCCTGCTCTCTCTCTGTCTCGCCTGTTTTTGTTCAGTTGAAATCTCCTTAGCCCCGCCTTTGGATTTTTGGATTCTGACTGGGTGTGGCATTTTCTGAAAGACTTTTTGTGTCTTAGTGGCTGCTAACTTCATACGAGACCGCCTTCCTGTCAGGTCTTCTACAGTAATTCGTAGGCTTTGAATTTGTATACGCCTCCTTCTTCGTGTCCTGGCTTCTTAGGGGCGTATGCCTTGGTAACCTCATAGGTCATTCGTTGATACCCCTTTTGGGCTGTCTTATGACCACACTCATGGCTTTTGATTCGTCGATACTAGAGGCCTATATTTGGAGGGTGGAGCTTAGATTTTCACAACGATCCACCTTTGAAACAAGGAAGCCTTGAATTTCCCTTGGTTATATTAAACAGGAAGGCTTCTTGAAAATGGTCCACCTTACAATTATAATTCTCCGACGCTTGAAGTGTCACAAATGTCGGGCGTGCCAGAGAATCACTTAATGGCCATCGGAGGATGAGGCGTAATGGGTTGGATTCCAATTTTCTCCGAAGATGCCTGGGATATGCAGACCAGATGCCTGTGGGCTAACGCCTAATCGCTTTGGGTCGAGTCCGAGAAAACGATACCTTCGTAAAATTAATTATTTTCATTCTCTTATCCCTCTTTCTTTTCTTATTATCCGTTCGTGCCTTTTTCTTAAGTATTATTAAGTTATTGCCTTTGGAATAACAACACTGTGCCACACTATTACAGTCTCGGCCCGCTATCTAGCTGTCTCCGACAGCGTTAACTAAGCTGAAGCAAATATTATACCTACAAGAGGACTCCTAACTTATGCTTCTTGGAAATCATATTGAAACTTTGACTCAAAAACATCAAAAGTGAATGTAAACATGAGCAAATCCTTGATTAAGTAACATTAAGGGCAACAATCAAAATTGAATGTAAACATGAATAAATTCTTGAGTAAGTAACATTCAGAGAAACATAAAAACTGAATATGAATATGAACAAGTACTTGATTAAGTAATATTAAAAGAATCATCAAACTGAATTCAAATATGAGTAAATCACATTAAGAAACATGAAACTGAATGCAAACAAAATAAATCACCAAAAAATAAGAAAAACTGAAAGTTAAACATACATAAGCCCTTAAGTCACAAAGTTATATAAATGCATGGTAGAAGCAAAAAATAATGGTAACTATCCAAGTTTACAGTACATGATTGGTTCAGTCCTCTGTCCTATTCTATCTAGGTGGATACACCTTTCTTTATGGAAAAATTAATTTCGTTCTTCGTTGACGACACTTGATGGCTTCTTGTTCGCTGCGACCTGCTGCTTGGAGACAAGTCCTGGGAGAAAATATCCTTGTGTATTTGTATGCAATAACAAGCGTGTCCTTGACTTCCTACTGAGATTGTGTATTGTGTTTATGCAAAATTTCATTGGACATTCTTACTGTAATTTCTGAGTAACCTTGTACATTAAACAATATAACTTCACTGCTTGATACTAAAACAAAATTGGCAACTCGGTTAAAGGAACCGGTTAGTGGTTAATACTTGTAGGTTTCTTCTACTGTGACAACAATTAGTAAGCTTTCACCAACCAATATCTTGTTAGTAAGTTTTTAACAACTACTACCTTGTTAATGATCTTCATCAATTAACTTCTTGTTAGTGAGTCTTTATCAATTAACTATCTTAGTAGTAAGTTTTTTCATCAATCAACATCTAATGGATTTGAACAAAGTAAGTGTATTAATTCACCCTTCATCTTAGTCATTTCTGAAACGAATTGTCTTATCTTAAAATCTCTTAATATCTATCTTAACCCGTCTTATTTATTCTTTTACTTCTAAGAATGTTCTTATGGAACGATTAAACTTAATATACGTCTTAAAATTCTTATACTACGCATTGAACCGTTTCTTACATACCCAAATAATTCCCTTCAAGTCAAAATAAATTTGAAGTTAAGTGCACTTAACCAAAAAAAAAAATTGCTACAAACCAACTAATTAAAGTAAGAATTGCAACAATAAAGGATTATTCCTAAGTCAACCGGTGAAGGTAAACTTAGCAATAAAGAAATCAAATAAATACATGGGAATAATTGGATGAATTAATGGGTTTGCTCTTCTGTTTTTTCACTGAAAAGTGACTCTTCTATTTCTTTAGGTTATATCTAGTTCCTTCTTCTGGAATTTCTTCTGACGTCTCTGTCATTTCGATTCTTCAACTTCTTTGGTTCTCTTGACCTTGTCCTTGTTTATCCAAAATTCTTCTTCTTCTAATGATTCAGCATATGTGGAAGGCATTTGGTTATTCATTTTCTTAACCTTTATCTTAGTTTCTTGTACGTCTACGACCTTGTATGGTCCTGTGAATTTTGTGGCTAACTTATAATTAATACCACTTCTTACTTCCTTCTTAATATAGACTTCATCCCCTTTCTTGTAGTCTACAGGTCTTAATCCTTCTTGATGCTTCTCTATCATATTCTGCTGGAGGGCTTCTTCTAAATTCTTGTGCAATTGCTTGTTGTATTACTTTTAAAGTTTCCGATTCTTATCTTCATGATATCTTCAGAGTTAATTAGGCTGTATTGGCTGATTCCAGCCATGCATAAGTAATCTGGTTCATATCCCATCAAAGCTTTTTATGGGAGTTGCTCGAGTACTCGTATGATGCCTTGCATTTAAGGATAATTGGACTAAAGGTAAATTGACGTCCCAGTCAGGATCCTGTCCTACTGTGTGACGTAATACGTCTAAAACCTTCCTGTTATTCCTTTCTACTGAAGCCATTACTAGCTGGGTGATACGGCTGTATCGCTACCACCTTTTTCTACCTTAAAGGCGTTACAAAATTTTCTTGAACTAACGAGTTGTTGAACTCGGTCCCATTATCACAGAAATAATGAGCTGTGGGGCAGAATATCTGCAAAATATCTTATCGAAGAGAGCGATTGCACAATCCTTGGCACTTTTACTAGTTAGTGGTACCACTCTGTATATCTCGTGAGCGCGTCGATACATACTAGTATATTCTTATTCCCTTTACTCGTGGTATGAAGATTTTGTGATAAGATCAATAGATACTTCTTTCGAAAGGATCTGTGGGATAGGATATTTCCCTAGTGGTACTTCCTTGTCTGTTCTTCCCTTGTAGCTGTTGCATGTATTGCAGCTCTTCACATAATTACTAACATCCTTGTGAATTCCCTTCCAATGGAAAGTTCTTTGAATTAATCTAATTGTCTCATCCCTTCCTGGGTGAGCTCTCATGTCATCATCGTGCATTAGCTCAATGACCTTGTTTCTTAGACTCTTAGGTACTAACCTTTTGTGCATAACACCTAGAAAATTGACCAAATGGGTTCATATTCGTGACACATCCAAATTAATACGCCTCTATGTCCGTTAGTGCATCTGGGTACATCCAACCTTCCTACCTAGTTCGGTTAATTCTTGTTTAGCTGTGTTTTTCTTTCGTTTTCTAACGTATTTGAACAGTTCCCTTATATCTTCATCTCTTTCTTGTTCCTTTATGAAATTTTGCCGGGAAAGCTCCTCTGTATAATACATGGTGAGTACATTTACGTCATTGCGCGTTGTTTCATTCTTTTCTTCTTCTTGACTTATCATATTTATACTATCATCTTGTGATACATATCTTGATAATGCATCTGCTACCTTATTCGTCTTCCCAGGGACATATTTCACCTCTATATCATAATCTTGGGCTGTCATGAACCAACGGGCTCTTCGTCCAGAAAAATTAGGGTTCTTTAACATTTCTACTGCAGCTGAATGATCCGTGAACACGGTTATCTTGTAACCAAAAATGATATATCTGAAATGCTTTAAAGCGTCTATAATAGCTAGAGACTCGAGGTCTGTTACTGAGTAGTTCACTTCTGAGGGCTTTAATTTCCTACTGTAATAAGCTATCGCATTATACTTATTATCTTGTCTTTGCATTAAACACATCTCCTATACCAATGTGGCTTGCGTCCGTGGCTAAAAAGAATTCTTTGCCAAAGTCTGGAAAGCTAAGTACTGGGGGATGTGTTAATCTTTCTTTCAATTCATCAAATGCTTCTTGCTGCTTGTCTGTCCATACAAATGATACGTGTTCCTTTAAAAGTTCAGTTAGTGGTGCGGATATGACTGCAAAGTTCCCTATGAACTTGCGGTAAAACCCTGCTAAACCTAAGAATGACTTTACGTCCTTCTTGCATCGAGGTGTAGGATATTCCTTGATTGACTTTATCTTTAAGTCGTTTACTTTTACGCCCTTTTCACTTAGTGTATGACCCAGGTAGTCTATTTTCCTTTTAAGGAAGTTTACACTTCTTTAATTTAAGCTTCAGGTTGGCTTTTCTTAATCTCTTTAGGACTTCTCTGACTAAGTCTATGTGTTCCTCTATAGTGTCTGTTGCTATTACCAAATCATCTATGTAACAGTGTACGTCCTTGCCTAGTAAATCGCCCAAAAGTTTTATCCATTAATCTTACAAAAGTTACCGGCTTGACTTTAGACCAAAAGGCATTCTTACATACTGGTATCTGCCGTTACTAGTGGAAAAAGCAGTCAAAGGTTTACTTTCTTCGTCTAGAGGAATTTGCAAGAATCCTTGCAATAAATCTATAGTGGTGAAGTATCTCTTGGACCCTATAGTGGCGATAAGATCTCGCATTGACGGCATTGGATAAGGATTCATTTTCAGTAATTTGGTTCAATTTTCTGACCAAATCCACAACTATTCTGTAAGTTTTGTCCCTTTTAGGAACTAGCAAAAGTGGAAAAGACCATGGGGATTTAGATGGTTCTATTATTCCTTGCCTATTCATTCTTTGTACTTCTCTTTCAATGATCTCCTTCTGGGAATGTGCTACTCTGTAAGCTGGTATGTAAATTGGCTTGGTGTTTGATGAATGTCTATCTTGTGCGTTATTTCGCGTGTATTTCCTAAGGTGTCGCCGTCTAGAGCGACTATATCATTATATTCGCACAGTAAGTCTATGAATTCTTCTCTAACATGGTTTTCCTTAATTTCCTTTAAATGAAATCCTATTTTAGCTCTTCTCAGTTTTATGTCCTGAGCGTAATTTTCATTTCCTTTACTAATTGCTGCTACTGTTTCCCGTTCTACAACTCGGATAGGTATGGAGTATACTTCTGCTAGGCCTATCTCTGTACCTGGTGTTAACTTAACCTTTCCTCCTCTGTTATTCGTAATCTGTAACGCTATTTGCCCTGTCTGACTTCATGTAAACTAGAAGAATAATGTATTCCGTTTACTTGCGACTTTTTCAGTAAGCGTGAGAATTTCCTTCCCTTCAAAAATTGGAGTTTACTGTCACATTCTACCCAAGTACTTTCTCCTGGTTTAAGTCTTCATTAATTCCCTCTCTAACTTTAAATAAGTGCATTGATTTGATTCTAAGAGGTTAATGATCTGTTGTGAACTCGTGATGCATTCTGGATATCTTCCCTCAGTCTTATCCTTCTTTAAGATACCTTTCAGTGTGGGATTCTCTGTAGTCTGGGTTCTTTTAATTAACTTGCATATTGGTATTCTAGAAATCTCACGACCGTTGTTAATCACTAGTTGTTCTCTAGGGGCATCAATGCTTATCCCCTCCCTTGTCTAGCCATAGTTGGATAACCTATCAGCAAATGAGCAAAAGCTAATTGTATATCTCTGGCTACCAGAACATTTTATTTTTCTCTTAGAGCAATTCTTCCTAGCCTAAATGGAAAATCTAACTGTCGTCCAATTACGTGGATATCATAACCCTGGACGTCTGTAATTCTACAATCTACTGCTGGATTCAAACTTAAGTGAGAAAAATACAACCGATACACCTTTTCTGACATTATATTCTTAGGACTACCTGTATCAAAGAATGTAACAATAGGTTTCTCTAGACCGACATGTGCAGGAAATAATGGTCTATAATTATATTCATTCCCTACATCAACTTTGCTAACCTGTGTAGCTTGACTTAGCCTTGACATTCCGGACGTTCTCTCTGTTATAGAGGAAGATCCATTGTACCAGTAAGCAGAAAATTTCCCATTGGCGTCGTCTGACATTGAACTGAAACTGGTTGATACCCTATACTTGCTGTTTGATTAGCATATCTATTTGGGACGGAATCCCTATTTCCTCTAGCTGTGGGAGATTGACTCTTGTTTCTACTTCTGCCTCTCGACTGAGATCTACCTCTAGGAGCTGAAACAAATTTATTTCTGCATTCTCGGGCACTATGTCCTGTTCTCTTATGGAAAGGACAGAAGGCTATCCCTCGGCAGTCACTGGCATAATGTCCTCTCTTCTGACATTTATAACACGTGACTGTCGAAAATCCTCCTTGAGAAGATTTACCTGGCATCTTATTCTGATTTCTAGATGGTGTCCTAGATCTATTTGGACCTCTTTCTTTTTGTCTTAAAGCGACTAAAGGTCTGTATATAGGATTCCCTTCAGGTCTTCTACCTAGGATTTTTGTTTCCTCCTCTTCAATCTCTGCTACATCATCGGATGTCTCCCACTTACGAGTCATCCTTGCAATAACTTCCGTAGGCAGGCTTCCAATCATTATTGCTAGTCTAAATATTTTTTTAACATGACTCATTAGCATTTTTTGCTTGCCTCCTTCTACCTCTATCCAACCTGTGGATTCCATGAAGTTACCCCATTCATTCATATTGTTATACAACTGAGAGCTAAACTCTTGATAGCATCTTTCGTCTAACTTAAATTGACGCACTATCCTTGCCAAGCTAGTAACTGGATCTCTTTCACCAACTGTGGAATAAACCTTCCTAAAATACCGTTTCAATTCTTCCCAATTCTTAAGATCTCGGTAAGTCTCGGAGTGGACGTATCGTTCTAAGTCTCCTCCGGCTTCCAAATCAAGATAACTCTTGGCTTCAATAAGCTTTTCTCTATCTGTCCCCGTTATGCTATCTAGGCGTGTCTCCACCTGCTCTATCCAGTTCTCTAAGTTACAAGCTAACTGACCGTTCTTTCTTCCGCAAAATTTAGCTATGTGATTAATCACATGTCCCTTATGTGTTCCCATTACAGCTGCGCTCGAATTCGCGGACTGTGTACCTTCCGGCATGGTTAATTTCCTTGTTTGACTTCTCGTGAGCACAGGCGTTCTTACGTTCTGATAAGGAGTCGGTCTCTCCTTGACCATCGACTCGTTAATGGAAATTTTCTTAAGTACTGAGTATCATTAAAAGTATCAAAGTTATGACCGTAATATCCCAAAAGAAAATGATAATAACAATAAATTGTTTTTACTAAAGTATTCGATCACCATAAAAAATAAAAGAATTTTCCCCAGAAAATATTCTCAAAGTCTTACGTTACCGGTAAGCGATTCTTAAACAAACAACAACAAAACCCTCTTACAGTACTGGTAAAACATACTGAACTGACCGTAAAGTGTACGCTAACGAGAGACCTCCCGTGAATTACCCTTGTTATCCTAAACAAACAAATAAAAACAAGTAAACATTCATTCGACGTAACGAATAAAAGTAAAAGCAAATACTAAAACAAAAAAAAACAAAACAAAGTACAAGAAATGCGCAAAACAACCAAAATCACAAAAAAATAACATAAAATGACACAATCAAAATTAGAAATTAAAATTTAAAGTTATTGGTTAGTAAATACAAATGTTTCGGGAAAAGGTCTTAGTAGCTGATTAGTTATAATTAGTAAAATGAAATATCGTAGAGTTTTCGTTGCCAAAAAAAAACAAAAAAAAAGGTTCAGTGTGAAAATCTTTTAATCTTGAAATACCAGAAATTGTCTAACTGAAATGTTAATCGCGTAATTTACTTTCAAATAAGTTTTGATGTTATGTAAGTGTGAGGATATTATTTTGGACTTAACTTCTTTCGTCGTCTTCGACTCCCGGGGTTGCGTCTGACAGCTTGCGTTCGCCTACCAGCGCGTTGAATGATGCGTTGTTACGTCTGCGGGAAGGGGACTTCTCTTCTCTCTCTCTCTCGATTGCGTTGACTGATGCGTTTTCGGAATTGTTTTCTTTCCTCTTGATATATTCTTTATGCGTTCGACATCTTGTTCTTCTAGTGGAACGACTGTTCTTGTTCTTCAGAGTGGAGTTTTACTTTCGCAAAGTGTGGGTGGCTTTTTTTTTTTTTGAGCGCTTTTATTGTTACAACTCGGTAACTGTCCTTGTATTTGGGGAAGCACTGTAACTGTCTTGGGGAGAACTTTCTTTTTCGAGTGGCGTGAATGGATTGAAATCTCTTATGCCGACACTAAACTTTTGATTCCGTTTCGCAGCCGCTGTCTTTAACTGTCATCGTGTCTTCGTATCACGTCGCTAATCACCATTTTCTTTGCTGTGTCTTTTGTCTCTTCCTATCCTATCGACATCAATTAATCTCTGTCACTATATCAATCTTTATCTCATCGTATCCCATCGCTCTGCCACCAATAAATCTGTGACGGTACTTACTTCTCGTACACAGCTCTAAGGTAACATGTGCCGTGGAGGCTGTACTTTGGGGGAATTAGCAAAAAGGGTTATCGTTTTGGATGAGAAATGAGATTGATATTTTTCTTTGCATTAAGTTTATTCTTCGCTGGGGCACTTATAAAGTTTTTTCCACCTTCTGAGTTACTGGGCTTTTGGACTGATAAAACTTAATTGGCACTTGTTGCAATTACGAGTCTATAGGCACGAGGGAATTTTACTGAGTATTGATTGTCACTTTCACTGTCTTTGATTGATTCGCACACCACACTTTTGCACCTGTTCTTCTTGGGGATTCTTTCTGTCTTTCTCTGTTTCACGGCCATGCCACTGCAGTTCTCCCCTCAGGCTCCCCCGGTTGTTCTCGCTCCCCGGCTTCTCGTTCCCCTCTCTCCCTCTTGCCTCTCTGTTCTCTCTCTCTCGCCTGCTCGCCTCTCTGTCTCGCCTTCAGTTGAAATCTCCTTAGCCCCGCCTTTGGATTTTTGGATTCCTGACTGGGTGTGGCATTTTCTGAAAGACTTTTTGTGTCTTAGTGGCTGCTAACTTCATACGAGACCGCCTTCCTGTCAGGTCTTCTACAGTAATTCGTAGGCTTTGAATTTGTATACGCCTCCTTCTTCGTGTCCTGGCTTCTTAGGGGGGCGTATGCCTTGGTCACCTCATAGGTCATTCGTTGATACCCCTTTTGGGCTGTCTTATGACCAACACTCATGGCTTTTGATTCGTCGATACTAGAGGCCATATTTGGGGGGATGGGGAGTGGAGCTTAGATTTTCACACGATCCACCTTTGAAACAAGGAAGCCTTGAATTTCCCTTGGTTATATTAAACAGAAGGCATCTTGAAAAGGTCCACCTTACATTAATTCTCCGACGCTTGAAGTGTCACAAATGTCGGTGCGTGCCAGAGAATCAACTTAATCATCGGAGATGAGGCGTAATGGTTGGATTCCAATTTCTCGAAGATGCCTGGGAGATGCAGACCAGATGCCTGTGGGCTAACGCCTAATCGCTTTGGGTCGAGTACGAGAAAACGATACCTTACGTAAAATTAATTATTTTCATTCTCTTATCCCTCTTTCTTTTCTTATTATCCGTTTCGTGCCTTTTTCTTAAGTATTATTAAGTTATTGCCTTTGGGAATAACAACACTGTGCCACACTATTACATATGTGTGTGTGTGCGTATATTATATATATATATATATATATATATATATATATATATATATATATATATATATATATATATATACTCACTATAAAAATATTATAATATCTTGCCGTTTAAGTTTCGTGAGAAAAGGACGGTTTCGTAAGTAAGATTTTCAGCTCTCTCTCTCTCTCTCTCTCTCTCTCTCTCTCTCTCAAATTGTCGTAGGTCATGAATCTCCTTTATACCGCAGAGAATCACTAAAATAGCATCGTCCTTAGAGAGAGAGAGAGAGAGAGAGAGAGAGAGAGAGAGAGAGAGAGAGAGAGGATTCCCTTCCCACTTTAAGAGGATTCCACCGTATTACGAATCTGTTTCGTGGCATTTGCTTATCTGTTTTGAAGACTCGTGTGGTATTCATTTTTTTTTCTTTTTTTATTTCTCTTTGCACTGGGTAGAAATGGTTCTAGTATCTCACACTAGGATGTTGAAGGCTTTTGTGAGGGAGGAGTTGGCTGTTTTTTATTTGGATTGAGGCGTGTTCTGTTGGTTATATAATAATAATAATAATAATAATAATAATAATAATAATAATAATAATAATAATAATAATAA
>NC_061104.1:21025937-21035937 GCF_015104395.2 Macrobrachium nipponense
CCATAAGTTTTAGAGAATTTCCCTCGAATTTGATTTTATTCAAGGTGTCTTTTTTTTTTTCTTTTTATAACTCTCCTTAAGTTTGTTGGTCTTGGCAAAATTATTTATATTAGAGCTTAGTTTTATTTATCAAGTTATTTTAGCGTATTATTTATAAAGCTCAAGTTGTTGGATTTTAGTGAATTAAAAACAAACTTATGATTTTCCAAACAGTATAAGATATAATAAAGAAAAACTGGTATGATTTTCATAACAGTATAAGATATGATAAAGAAAAATTGGTATGATTTTCCCAACAGTATAAAATATAACCATTGAAAAATTTAGAAAATATTGTTTTTTTATATAAAAATACCAATGGAAAATGCAACCAAAATACCCCCCTTTTCCCATGCCCAATGCAAACTTTGAAACTAGGAAGCGACAGACTTGCTTTTCATAAAACGTCAGGTTGTACGTAGAAGTCAAAGAAAAATGAATTAAGATATATTCCATATTTTGGGTTTTATACCTGCAAACATGGCCTATTTAGGCGTATAAGATGACAGCTGTTATTAAAATCTTCTAATATAATTTCTGTAGGTATATAATGTTTACGTATGTTTTTATTTATGTATACTATAGCGTTAATGGGTTTTGGAGTCAAAAGTTGTGGTCTAGTTAAATTAATAATAATAATAATAATAATAATAATAATAATAATAATAATAATAACAATAATATATTTTGTGTCTATTATATTATTAAATATTAATATTATATATTATCATTAAATTATAATAATAATAATAAATAATAATAATAATAATATAATAATAATATAATAATAATAAATAATATATAATAATAAGATAAAGGGAGGGGGGTATATTTGACCCTCTTTCAGAGAACTTCTATTAAAGTGGACAGCTGAATCAGCCGAATAGATTTTGTTAATGCGCCTTTTCAATTCTCCGAATGAATCTCTCTCTCTCTCTCTCTCTCTTCGATACCGGCATCGATGGGAATATAATAATTTTAAGAATTGAAAAGACATATCATAAAATCAATTATTTTTTCGACGGTGTAATAATAATAATAGTAATAATAATATAATAATAATAAATAATAATAATAATATAATAATAATAATAATAATAATAATAATAATATTAATAATAGAGTGGTTATTATTATATATATATTATATTATTATTAATTAATTAATTATATTATATTATCTATTATTATTATATATGATTATTATTATATTATTATTATTATTATTATTATTATTATTATTATTATTATTATTAATATAATAATAATAATAATAATAATAATAATAATAATAATAATAATAATAATAATAATAATTCAAAGGCTTCCTCCATCTCTCCTTCGCGTTTTCGAGGTTAGCAGTTCAGCGCAAGCACACGGCTTTTATATATTTAATTAGCATGCAAGAGCTCCTTTCCCTTTTCCCAACCGACCTCTCGTGATCTCGAGATGATCGAGAGCGCTAAAGAAAGCATCATCTTCTGAGAGAGAACACCGCCGCTGCGATGATGCTCTCGAGCCGTCGTCGCCTCTTAATGATCCACTGGAGATCACACGGGTTCAAGACGCCGTTGGTGGTAAGAGTTTTTAAGAGAGGTGGTTTATGGTCTCGACGCTAATTTTTACGAGAGGCTAAACATGCTCTGGGCATAGACGATAAACTTCATGACTGAGTTCCAGATGGTTGGTCGGGGGGTGATGGGGGGTTGGAGGTTTAAATCGACCCAGGCCTTGTGCCAGCACCGATCCTTGGGCCTGGATGTTGTCAGCAGATGTTGTCAGGGGGACAGGGAGACTGTCAGATTTTGTCAGAGGGACTGAGAGACTAGCGTGGACCTTGTGACTTTTCGTACGAAGTTCGAGATGGCTAGCTGTTGTTTTAGATCGACTGGGGCCATATGCCAGCACCGATCCTTGACTAGACTGCTGTCAGATGTTGTGAGGGATACGGGAAGACTAGCGTGGACCTCTTGGTTTTGACCCACCAACAGGTACGTAAGATAAACTTGATGACTAAGCTTGAGATGGCTAATTGTTGTTTTAAATCGACTGGGCCTTATACCAGCACTTATCCTTGATTAGTGTTGTCAGGTGCTGTCAGGGAGACGGGAGGCTGGCGTGGACCTTTTATCTCTGCTGCACCAACAGATACGTTAAGTTTTCTGTATAAACGGCCATGAATCACAATGAGGCCTGAGGGCCAACGGATTTTCTATAACTTGAAGATTTATTCTCTGAGCATCGATGTTGGTTGCGAAAGTTCAGAAGTCCACATCAGGCTTCTCATACCCTTGATGACCTTTCCAAACTGACGGGCATCCCTTTGGGCGACGGCCTATGTTGGCATAAGGCCAACTTAATCTTGGGGTCATCGAAGATCCACATCACAACTTGGAGGAGGCTGAAACGAGCGGGAATGAGTCCCAGTGAGACCTGACGTAGGCACCACACGAATTAAAAGCGCGTCACCCCCGTTGGCATCAGGAGACTGGGCATTTATGCCCCGAAAGACAGAACGCAGAGACCACGACGACGCCGAAGAAGGAGATTAATGGCTCTGAGCCACAAAAGGCAAACGACCTCTCTGAGAGAGAGAGAGAGAGAGAGAGAGTCGTCTCTTGCTATTTACGAGAGCCATTCCCGGGAATTGCAAATGGACTGTGCAAGGAATGAAGGCTCGAGATTCACTCCAAGCAGCTGCTGGCTGTGGGATGCTGTCCCTCTGTCTGTCTGTTTATGCACGTGAGAGGTTTTGAAAATGTGCAGCTTTGTTCTGTTTTATTATATATATTAAGTGCTTATGACTGTTTTCTCCCTTGTGCATTTTCTCAATATTCGGTGATTATGGTTTTTTTGTTCTTTTTTTTCCCAAGTGCAGTTTTATATGTATTTGGTGCTTTTGGCTTTTTCCACCCAATTGCAGTTTTTTTTTATATTCGTGCTTATGTTTTTTTGTTGTACCCAAGTGCGGTTTTTTCCTAAAGTGCTTGTGGTGGTTTTTTTTCGGTGTGACGTCAGAGTACAAATAAAAAAGCATTTTTGGGGGTTGTATAGGAATGCGCAAGAGAAAATTTTATCTGTACATGTGAATGGATGTATAAATCCAAATGAATTTAATATATATATAGTATATATATATATATATATATATATATATATATATATATATATATATATATATACATATTTTATATATATAGATGTTAGAATTTAGTAACTCTATATTTCTTTACTTTCATGTTACAAATAAATGAAATTTTACAAATTGCAAAAAAAAAGAAGGAAAAAAAAGTGTGTATTTCGCTGTTGCAGCATACATATGTTGTACACTTGGTCGATTCTGTGGTAACATGTTTTCTTGTATCTTGCAACATAGTAGGTGTTTATTAGACTATTGCAAAAGCACTAGTAATTAGGTGAGAGAGAGAGAGAGAGAGAGCGAGAGAGAGAGAGAGAGAGGAGGCTTCATACGTATTGTAATTCTGAATGAAAAGAATTCCTAAACAATTCACTCTGCTGTATTAATATATTGTTCGTATTATTCTCAAATTTCACCACATTGAGTTTGGTATATTATACATATAAGCCTCAGCATGACGTCTTTGGTATTGATTGGGAAACAAAGGATGAAAGGGAAAGTGTGTTTGTGTGGGCTTCTCTGTGTTAGGTACTTTATTAATATTCTGGTGAAGGTAAAAAGGAAATGTGACCTTGCTCGGATTCAGTCTAGGCTCCAGAAGTTAGTGATACCTTTGTTTGTGAATCAGTGCTTGGATCAGGATGACGCTGGATGCCGTCGAGTAGAGGAGACACTAGATGCCATCGAGACCTTTGTTTTGTAGATCAGTACCTGGACCAAGAAGACCAGAAATCATCGATATCTTTGTTTTCATAGGAGATACTAGAGAACGTCGAGACTTTGTTTCTTATAGAAGACACTAGTAGATGCTGCTGATATCTTCTGTTTGGAAAGAAGACGCTAGATATTACCGAGACCTTTGTTTATAGGCAATTGCCATCGATATTCCCAGTTTTTTTCGCGTAGTTCCAAACCAAGATTCACATAGCTTTTCTTTTTTTTTCTTTTTCTTTTTTTTTTCAAGTCTGGATATGGGTTCACATGAGACCAGGCAACGATCAAGTACTGTTTTTTTTATTCCAATAAGAATTTTTTTTAGTTCTAAGGCAGTGTACTTCTTTTTTTTATTAATATTAAGATTTTTTTTATTGCAACTGTAGATCAGCGCTAGGCTCCGAATGACACCAGACACCATGAATCATGTTCTTTTTTATTTATTTTTTTTAGCACCAGACACCATCGATAAGTTTGTTTTTTCTTAAATGTAGGATCGTGTTTGGATCCGAATGAGATCAGATACCATCTATAAAATAGTTTTTTTCTGAAAATAGTTCTTTTTTCCTTTAGGGTAGTGTTAGACTTTAGATGACACCAGGCGCCAATAATCGGTTGTTTTTCCTTATAGGGCTTTTTTATTTTATTTTTTTTCTACAGGTTGGTGCTAGGGTTTAGATGACACTAAGAGGCATTAATATTTTTTTTCATGTCGGTTAGTGCTGCGCCAATGTCAGGTATTCGATGACTCAATGTACCATTTTTTATTCATATATTTTATAAGGTTGTTTTGTGAAATCTTGCAATCATTAATTCGCTGCCAGAGAGAGAGAGAGAGAGAGAGAGAGAGGAAGAAGAAGAGGCAGGAATAATAATGTAGGGCAGAAGACACGAGAGAGGGACAGAGACAGAGGAGAGAGTGAGAGAGAGAGAGAGTTGAGTTACAAGGAGTTACAAGGATTAGGATGTCTCAAAGACTTTATTAGTCCATCCGAGGAGAGACATCGTGTGCTCACTTATCTCTAGGAGCAGGTAAAATTATATAAGCAGAGAGAGAGAGAGAGAGAGAGAGAGAGAGAGGAGAGAGAGGTAAAGAAAATGTCAATTATATTAACCCAGAGAATTACTATAGTAGATTCACAGCAGCCGTGCATCTGATGTCTAGGCCAGTCCCTTACGACGCTTCTGATTGGCTGTTGATAAGCCAGTCACAGGGCTGGAATCTCTCAGTCTCTCTCGAGAGTTCACATAGGCAGGATATATGTTCCATCTCTCCTGAAAGATACTTTTGAAAGACGTATATCCCTCAGGAGAGGTGGAAGATAGATCCTGCCTATGTGAACTCTCTCGAGAGAGACTGAGAGTTTCCTCCATCCCTGTGATTGGCTTATCAGCAGCCAATCAGGAGCGTCGTAAGGGACCCGAGGGACAATAACAGCATATCAAATCCTTCGTATTGTTATCGAGTTCCCTGCAATAACACAGACGATATCTTTGTATCGTGGGCAGAACAGCGGTCTACAAGGTATCGTATCAGGGCAGAATACAATAAATACGGTAACTACAATAATAGATACAATAATAGTCGAGGTTTGGCGTGATTGAAAGTGCTGGAAATGGAGGGAGAAAAAAATGGAGCCAAGTTAAAGCCAGGCAAATGGTTCTTAGTACTAATGGTATTACTGGAAGTTGAATTAATGGTATTAAATGGAAATGAATTAAATTATCATCCTAATAATTCATGGTTACAGGCGATATCGTATAGCGAATGTGAATATTGATATTTATTTCATTTTTTAAATGATTTTGCGCTGTAAATGAACAGAGGTATTCATGGCAGTCCAATAAAATTGCAGTAAAATGAATTACTGATGAACGATTTCAGAAGCACAGAGGAAGGTAGAGGATTCCAGCGGCTGGAAGTCCGGATCATGAATTCACGTATCCTGTATTCTTTTATCCTGAATTCACTTATGAATTCACGTATCATGAAGTCACGTATCCTAACTTACTATCCCTTTAACTTCTGATGAAGGAATTAGGTTTTTGAGAAAATAAACTTTTTCTTTTATCCTGAAATCACGTATCCTGAATTCACGTATCATGAATTCACTTATCATGAAGTCACGTATCAGGAAATCACGTATCTTAAGCTACTGTTCCTCTGAGCTCTGTTACGCACGTGGGAACGGATTGATGAAGAAGTTAGTTTTTTTGGGGAAAATAAACCTCTTTATTGTATCCTGAAATCACGTATCATGAATTCACGTATCATGAAGTCCTGAATTCACGTATCCTAACATACTGTCCCTTTGAGTTCTGTTACTTACGCACGTGGGAATGGGTCGATGGAGAAGTTATATAGGTTTTTGGGAAAATACACCTTTTTGGGGTTTTTTTTCCCCTTTTAATTTTCTTGGTTTTAGCGAACGAGGTCGTGTGGGCTGAGAGACATAATTTGTTAATGCGCGCATTTCCGCCCCAGAGCGTGAAATAAAGTCACGCTCGGCTGTTGGTGCTAATTAATGAAAGCCGAGAGGAGGAGGAGAGGAGGAGGAGGAGGAGGAGAGGAAAGGTAGGAGAGAGAGATTCGAAAGAAGAGAGAGAGAGAGAGGAGGAGGAGGAGGAGGAGGAGGAGGAGGAGGAGGAGGAGAGGAGGGGTGGAGAGGAGAGAGAGAGGCGAAAGAGGAGGAGAGAGGAGGAGGAGGAGGAGGAGGAGGAGGAGAAAAAAGAAAGGGGGTCGAAAGAGAGAGAGAGATAGAGGAGGAGGAGGAGGAGGAGAAAAAGAAAGGGGTCGAAAGAAGAGAGAGAGAGGAGGAGGAGGAGGAGGAGGAGGAGGAGAAAAAGAAAGGGGTCGAAAGAAGAGAGAGAGAGAGAGAGAGAGAGAGAAGTTCGTTTCACAGGATTTAAATATCTGTTTTATTGGTGTACACATCTGTTTATTTGTTTATTAGATGTATATTGGAAAGCTTTTTTTATATTATATGAAAGAGAGATGAGAGAGAGAGAGAGAGAGAGAGAGAGAGAGAGAGAGAGAGAGAGAAATAAGAAGGAAGCTAATTTCCAAGGAGTACTCTCGCACGTTTATTGCTATATAAACCTTCTGTTTTTTAGTTCATTAGAAGTATGTTGAAAAAGGTTTTAATTCTATATATAAGAGAGAGAGAGAGAGAGAGAGAGAGAGAGAGAGAGAGAGAGAGGAGAGAGAGAGATGTGGCGTAGATTTATGGCGACAAGTCGTAATGAGAACTTCGGGGTTACTTTTGGTTGGAGAAAAACAAAAGGATTTGTTCGAATTCCTGGGGAGTCGAGACTCAAAAAGAAGGAAAATAAATAAATAAATAAATAAATACCTAAAAATTATAAAAGTCGATATATATATATGTATATATATGTATATATATACCCTAGAATTCACAAAAAAAATCACCCCCACCCTCCTTCAAGAAAAAGTAGATTATCAATCACAAAAAAAATAAAAAAAAATATAATAAAAGTAATAAGAATTATAATCATAAATTCCCCAAAAATTAACCGAAAAAGCTCCCCCCTAAAAAAGTAAAAAACCAGTCACACACAAAAAACTGAGCCAGTAAAAAAATAAAAGAAAAGAATTGACTGATAAAGCACCCCTTGCACCCCTTGCCCCCACCCCCCCACCCCACTCCCCAAAAAAAGCAGAAAACCAATAAACACTGCCCCGACGAGATACAAAAAAAAAAAAAAAAAAAAAAAAAAAAAAAAAAAAAAAAACTCCGCACACTCAACGCAGATGATAAATCACAGGGTAATTAATAATGGGAAGAGGTTGGGCTGAATTAGGAGAGGTGAATTTCGTCTCTTACCCTCGCACCTTTTCTTTTCACACAGAGACAACAAATAATTTGTTTACAGTTAACGAACAGGGGAAGGGGATTTTTGCCCCTTTCTTCTTCCCTTCTCTCCTCCCCCTAAATCATTATTAAAGTAGCAGCCATATTAACCATATTCCTCATAGTTTAAACTACTTTTTGAAAAGCAGTTCGGAAGCTGTGGGTCATTTTGAAATTACTGCCTCACAAAAAAGTGCATACGAAGATGAAATAGAGGTATGCTATATGCCATTTAGTTTAGAAATACTTACAAACTTTATTGATTAAAAAAAAATTCGTGTATAAGTAGAGTAACTATATCATGCTCAGCTTTGCCACAATTCTTATAATAATATACCCTTTCAAAAAATATTTCGACCAAGTCCTGGGATATCGGCTACTCTGTAGAGGTAAAGACTGAAACCTTGTACTAACGCATGGGGTCCGAAAGTGCTCTCTCTCTCTCTCTCTCTCTCTCTCCTCTCTCTCTCTCTCTCTCTGTGCGGCTTTTAGTTGCGTTTTGGTTCATGTTGTTTTGCTTTTATTTTATTTTTTTTTTACTTATTTAGATGACACCATGTGTGGTAATGGTGATGTAAACATATAAATGCTCTCTCTCTCTCTCTCTCTCTCTCTCCTCTCTCTCCTCTCTCTCTCTCTCTCTCTCTATATAATATATATTATATATATATAATATATTTTTTTTTTTTTTTTTTTTTTTTTTCCTATATATATATATATATATATTAACATATCTAACCCATACTGATAATGTTTCATGCTAGGTAATGCGCATGCAATAACTTTGCAAGCTATATTTTCATTAGTCTTTCTCCATTAAACTTTGAAAGAAATCTCTTTTACCTGGTACCTGTGAATTGACCTTTGAAAAGTGATTAATTCGGACACACCCTTTATATATAATAGTTGATCCGAATATTATTATAATACTTTATTCGCATTTTCCTTTTGAGCTCCTTATTCCTAAGGATACGCCTCAGTCTCCTCCTTATTTCAAAGGACTCGTCAATGGGCACCTCACCCTCTCCCCTTCCCCTACCCCTCCATACCCCCTCCCTGCACCCCCTCCCCCTCCCCTCCACAGAAGTTCACCTTGCAGAAGCAGAATAGAGAACTTTCATTTTTCTTCTGTGTCCTTCGCCCCACTCTTTCCCCTATCCCTCTCCCCCTCCCTCCGCTCGTAACCCATGCCTTTCCTCCTTCCCTCCTTTCCCCCCCCTTAGAAAGTTCACCATTACAAAAGCAGAATAGAGAACGATTTTTTTTTTTCTTTTTTTTGAGTCCTTTTCTTTTATACTAAATCCTCGTCTGTGCACTTAACACGATTGGCGTATTCCTACCTCTTGGGCTGCATATGTAACTGGTTAGTTTTTTTTTTTATGTTTGATAGTCATTTTATGAATAACTGGAGAGTTCTTTATGAAAGTTGTTATTCGCTTGGTGGTCTGTTTATGATTGTGTGTTTCGTTTTAGGTTTCATGCGTTTTTTTATTTATTTCTTCTAGTTCTCATCTTTTTCTCTTTTTATACTGGCGCTTCATTCTAAGTTTCTGAATAATAATAATAATAATAATAATAATAATAATATAATAATAATAATAATAATATTAATAATAATAATAATAATATAATAATAATTAAATTTTATTGAATTTAATTGTCATTCAGTTTAGAGTATTCTTTCTCTATTCATTAATGACATTATAGCAGCAGTTAAATTCAATTAAAAACGCTTAAACGAAGGGTTACTACCAATAAATAATAATAATAATAATATAATAATCAATAATAATAATAATAATAATAATAATAATAATAATAAAAGTGATGGACTCAAGGAGATAGGATGCAACGTGGAGCCCCATACTATAAATTACCACCCAGTCGAATTGGAGGACTGTGATAGACCCCCAAAAATTAATAATAATAATAATAATAATAATGTATCATCTCCTTTGACTTGTGAACCTGATTACACAACGGATGCGCAAGACATAATATGAAAGGATTGTACAACATCCCTTGAATAAATAAGTCTCTCTCTCCTCTCTCTCTCTCTCTCTCTCTCTCTCCCCTCTCTCTCTCTCTCTCTATCTCAGTGTGAAAAGCTCTTTCAACATCGTTCCAACAAAAGGAACCAAGGAGAGTAAATTAAAGACTTCACGGGATTAATACACACACACACACACACACACACACACACACACACACACACACACACACACACATATATATA
>NC_061104.1:21038437-21063437 GCF_015104395.2 Macrobrachium nipponense
TATCCAGAGAACACCAAATCAATTACACGACTCCGATGCCGCCTCCCGGAACCGTGCTCGGAATCGTGCAATCGCGCAGATCGCCACCAAACTTCGTCTTTAAAAGACTTCGGATGAGGAAGTCTTCGAGTTTTAAAACACTCGAAAATATTATCGCCCGAGATGATGAGGAGGTCGCGGGGCGAGGAAGGAAGGAGGCGACCTCCTCCTCTCCTCCTCAGGTCGCCTCTGAATTGACTTGATTCCCCGGCGTCTTTGATAAGTCATTAGTGAGAGTTTTCCGTTTTGTCCGTTTGAGAAGTTTGGCAAGTTGTTTTGTCTCCTGGGTGATGATGGTTTTCTGGTTTTAAGGTTTTTAGTTTTATTTTAGAAAGGTGTTTGGTTTTGAGGGAAAATTTTGATTTGGGGAAAATTTTGGATTGGGAAAATTTTTAACTTGAGGCAAATTTTGGTTTGGGGAAAAGTTTGATTTGGGGAAAAATTTTGGTTCTGGGGAAATTTTCTGTTGGGGACAATTTTTATTTGGGAAAAATTTGTTTTGAAGAAATTTTGATTTTGGGAAAATTTTTAACTTGGGGGAAATTTTGGTTTTAGGAAAATTTTGGTTCTGGGGAAATTTTGATTCACAGAAAATTTTCATTAGGGGGCAAATTTTGATTTGCGAAAGATTCTTATTTGGAGGAAATTTGATTTGGGGAAATTTTTTATTTTGGGAGAATGTTGTTTTGGGGGAAGTTTTGGCTTGGGGAAAATTTTCATCTATGGAAAATTTTTATTCAGGGAAAAATGTTTAATTGGGAAAAGTTTTTATTTTGGGAAAGTTTGGCTTTGGAAAATTTTTGGTTTGGGGAAAATTTTGATTTAGGGAAAATTTTGATTTGGGGAGATTTTAATTTTGGGAAAATTTTTTCAGAATTGTGTACCATATTTAACCCAATTCTTTGATAAGTACATTGTGGTTTTAAACTATTGTAAATTCTGTATTTATTTATCTATTTATTTATTTATTTATTTTTTATTTATTTGTATGAAAGAGAGCAAGTGGTGACACATTTCGCAATCATGTAAGTGCACTACAGAAAGCAAATAACCCTCATGTATCATACAAAAAAAAATTCACCCTCATACCCACATTTTGCATTTATGCATATGTAAACAAGCACAGCTAACCCACATGTCTGTATTTCTTTCAGACAACATAGAATAAAAATAAAAATCCATCGGTGTCATTTTGGATTCAGTTATAGATATTTTCTTTTGTTTATTTATACCAAAATATGATGTCTGCATGTTTTTCTTTCAGACAAAATACAGCAAATAAAACGCCACTTATGTAATTTTGGACTGAATTATGATTTTTTTAAAATTATTTATTTACACCAAAATATGAAGTCTGCATGTTTTTCTTTCAGACAAAATATAGAAAATAAAACGCCACTGATGTCATTTTGGACGGAATTATGAATATTTATTTATTTATTTATTTATTCATTTATACCAAAATACGATGTATGTATGTTTTTCTTTTAGACAAATTAAAAAAAAGTAAAAATCAATTGATGTCATGTTGGATTTAATTATAAATATTTTCTTTTATTTATTTATACCAAAGTATGATGTCTGTATGTTTTTCTTTCAGATAAAATAACAAAAGTAAAATACCAATCATTTCTTTTGGACTAATTTATAGATTTTTTTTTTTTACTAAAATCTGTATGAAGACATTAATTCCCTTTTCTCTCATTGGCAGGTATGTGATGCATGACGGCTGTATATGACAGTAAGTCAATTTTTTTTTATATTGATAGAAAGGCCATAATGACGTGAAATGTAGTATCCCTGTGTAGCCCAGGCTTGGTACAGGTAGGAAAAGAAGGACAGAGAGCAAGAGAATTTGGATATTTTGACCTTTGCCCTTGGTTAGTACTGCAGTTTATTGATTGTTATTATTATTATTATTATTATTATTATTGTTATTATTATTATTATTATTATTATTATTATTATTATTATTAGATCAAGCCAGAAAAATTTTTCATTGTTGTTAATTATGCATTCCTATAAAATAGAGAAATGCAATTACGCATTATTATTATTATTATTATTATTATTATTATTATTATTATTATTATTATTATTATTATTATTATTATTATTGTGTTACCAGCCAGAACTGCCTTTATTTAACTAAGCAAGTTTTCGCAGAGAGAGAGAGAGAGAGAGAGAGGGAGAGAGAGAGAGAGAGAGAGAGAGAGAGAGAGAGAGAGGATGGTAATATACATACATACTATTTAATATATATATATATATATATATATATATATATAATATATATATGTATATATATATATATATATATATATATATATATATATATATATATATATATATATCGTTAAATTCTAATATATTTCGAAGTTTATCCCCAATACCGGTAGCTCAGGGTAGAGTTGATTACTGCCATCGCTAGCCATCGAGTCTCTCAAAGTGGTTGCTGTGATGAAGATTGGGGGCATAGTCAATTCCGAGGACAATGCTTCAAGAGACACACGTAACGTTATTAACTGAGACTGCGAAACTGATTTTTTTATGTTTACATGTACTTGTGTATTTATACATTAGTTTACGTTAATTTTTATCGGTGTAATGCGGTTATTTATGTATTTATTTTTCTTTATTTTAATTTTTTGTATTAGTCATTAATTTCTCTATTTATTCATTTATTTATGTATGTATGTACCTGTTATCGTCAATTGTTTATTCATTACGGTGTGTTTTTTCGTTTATTTATATTAATTTCTATCGATGTAATGTTGGTAACTGTGTGATATTTTTTCTTTATTTTGATTAGTTTTTATTGTTTATTAATCTAATAAGTTAGGCATTTATTTATTTATTCATTTTTTTCTTATTTATTTATCTGTTATCGCCTAGTACTCATTTATTATGGTTTCATTTTAAGCGTTTGGTTTGTAGTAATTTGTACTTTTGATTATTTTCCATATTCGACAATATATTGTTATTTATATAATAATAATAATAATAATAATAATAATAATAATAATAATAATAATAATAATAATAATAATAATAATAATAATGAAATGTTTGTTTAACATTATCGGTACATCGGCTGCTATAATTTTTAAGACGTGTAATAATAATAATAATAATAATAATAATAATAATAATAATAATAATAATAATAGTGACTGTGTCAGCGGGTATCATTTTGAACACACGTTTAAAAGAGGGTCAATAATAATAACAACAACAATAGTAATAACAATAACAATAAACAATAGATGCTAGAGAAGTGGGTTTCACTAAGTCTTCCAATCAGGACTTCTCGACGTTCTGGGTCTGTAATCACGCATAACAGTATTACAGTCGAAGTTGTATTACAACCACTTGTTCCACAATCATTGGAAGAAGCCACGAAAGACCCGCAAGACTTGTATCTCTCTCTCTCTCTCTCTCTCTCTCTCTCTCTCTCATGGTAGCAAGGGACTTCCTTTTGGTCATAGTGCGTAGAGCTCTAGCTCTCTCTCTCTCTCTCTCTCTCTCTCTCTCTCTCTCTCCTTTTATTCTCTCTTTCTCTCATGGTAGCTAGGGACTTCTTTATGGTCATAGTGCGTAGAGTTCTCTCTCTCTCTCTCTCTCTCTCTCTCTCATGGTAGTAAGATACTTCTTTTTGGTCATCTTGCGTAGAGTTCTCTCTCTCTCTCTCTCTCTCTCTCTCTCTCTCTCTCTCCTTTTATTTTCTCTTTGTCTCATGGTAGCTTGGGACTTCTTTTTTATCATAGTGCGTAGAGTTCTCTCTCTCTCTCTCTCTCTCAGTCCATCTACTTCTCTCTCTCTCACGGTAGCTAGGGACTTCTTTTTGGTCATCTTTGCGTAGAGTTCTCTCCCTCTCTCTCTCTCTCTCTCTCTCTAAAACTTGTTATTGTTCCCGAGTTACTTTCTTCATGAAGCGACCCGTGTTTGTGTGTATGTGCCTCGGAGTTTGTGCCCGTACCCATTCTCCAGAGAGAGAGATCAGACGGACAGTAAGTTTGTAATTAACTCGTATGTGCGGGCAAGCGCGTCTGCGGACGTCCTGAATGGAAACTCGATGATTAATACGTTAGAGAGTTTAATAAGTGTTTGCGTGTGTGTGTGTGTGTATATGAGTGAGAGTGTGTGTGTGTGTGTGTGTGGGGAGTGTACAAGATCAAACGAAAGAGGCGAAACGCAGTTTCCAAGCAAGTTGCTTTCGCAAGTAATTGTCGCGTCGAAATAAGTTAAATTACATCGTGCCAGAACGAGGATTCTCAGGACTGCGTCTTTGCGTCTTGCGTCACGCGTGCGTAGTCCAGTTGTTAGCGACGCCTGGCGTCACCGGATCATAACCCCCGCCTCCACACCCCCTCGCTTGGCGACCTCTTTTATTATGAGGAGTTAAACTGTTTGATTACTCAGAAGCCAGAGCTGTTCAATTGCAAGGTTGTTTGAGGCGATGGCTATCAATTTAAACTAGGTGTCTTCTGAGGTGTGAGGAGGAGGAGGAGGAGGAGGAGGAGGTGGAGGAGGGTGAGGGGTAGGAGAGAAGGGTACGTTTAATATATATATATATATATATATATATATATATATATATATATATATATATTATTACGTATATATATACGTATATTATGTATATTACATATATATATATATATATATATATATATATATATATATATATATATATATATATATATATATATATATATATATATATATATATATATATATATATATATATATATATATATATATATATATAGGGGAATCGGGTGGAACGGGATAGGGGGGTAGGACGGGATATGGCATTGGAGACCTCTAGTGCCTGGCAGAGAGGCGTTGAACTATACCTAGAGATTGTCAAGAAGACGCGGCAGCCATCTTGACCAGTTTGACAGTGACTTCTGAGTGGAACGATTGTCGGTCTTGTTTTTTCAAGATTTTTGTAACTTTTTGGTATTTTCGTACCAAGGTAACTTTCTAACTGTTACTTCTAGGCTATTGTGTGTAAGATATTGTTAGAGTGTATGTAATTAGCTATAAGTTAGAGGTATAGTATCATAAATACGTCAGGTTTTCAGTTCGGTAGTCACTCATAACCTAAAACGTGCTCTCGGGGCGGAACGGGATGGGGCAGAATGGGATAGTATCCCGTTCTGCCCCGTCACTTTTTATTGGAATAGGATTGTCATTTTTTTTTTATGTTATTACAGATGGTGTGAACGTATGTTAGGAAGACCGAGAGACAAAAATAGGATGTAAATGCAATGCAGATGGCA
Source organism: Macrobrachium nipponense (assembly GCF_015104395.2). Classification (NCBI taxonomy): domain Eukaryota; kingdom Metazoa; phylum Arthropoda; class Malacostraca; order Decapoda; family Palaemonidae; genus Macrobrachium; species Macrobrachium nipponense. The sequence goes on from NC_061104.1 coordinate 21,043,765, forward strand.
GTTGAAGCTGTTTTATCGTGTGAAATGGGGTTTTTGAAGGCTGCTAACCAATATAAACGTACAGAAATCAAGCCTTGAAAGATATGTAAAAAAATCTAAGAACAATCCTGACTATAAGGTTGATAAATCAGATGGAAAATATATAAATGTATTTACACCAGAACAAGAAGAAGAACTATAGACAGTTTTAATGGAAAGGCCAACTAGATTTTCCCTATCCCATTCTGCCCCATATGTGGGGGCGGAACGGAAAATTTGCTGACTTTATTTTTGAAAACTAAAAGAAAACTAAAATGTTTTTATATACTTATTTTTTGTATTGCGTATGTTACTCAACTATATAAAGTAATGTTTCATACCTTCAATATGTTTTTTTTTACTATCCATTTAAAAAAAATGGTTAAATATTAAGTATCCTGTTCTGTCCCGTGTTCCCCACATATATATACATATACATATTATAATATATATATATATATATATATATATATATATATATATCTATATATATATATTAGGAGGAGGAGGAGGAGGAGGAGGAGGGTGAGGGTGAGGGTGAGGGTGAGGGGTAGGAGAGAAGGGTACGTTTAATATATATATATATATATATATATATATATATATATATATATATATATATATATATAATATATATATATATTATATATATATATATATATATATATATATATATATATATATATATATATATATAGTATATATATATATATATATATATATATATATATATATATATATATATATATATACTAAAGTTGAAGGCGGTTGCTTGAAACCAGACAGGCATCATCGGAGGGTGGAGAGATACCAAATCCTTTAAATTAATTTATTTTGCTGACGTTTCAGGACCATGTGTCCCATTTTCGAAGCTAAAAAATTAAAAGAACAACAGAATTAAAAAACAGACTCAGATTAAAAATGCTATAAAGTTATTTCTTAACAAAATGCAAATTAGGTACAAGAGAAGGAAGCAGTGATTACCAGGTAGTGCTGAAGGCAGTAACTGGGTGACTGTCAGGGTCCGTTTTGGTTCCGACGGAAACTCAGGAGAGGTACAGAGGAGTTGACGTGGACTGAGTATTTAATTGGGGAACTAGTTGTTTAATAAAAAGAGATTCGAGTATTGCCAATTGGTGTCGTTTGGAGCTATGCCTATGATTTTGAAATCCTTGTAATTTATATGTATTTGCATTTTTTCCCATGATCTCTAATACAGGAAAATTCGAGGTTTGATAGTTTGACACCCGTACGATAGCTAACTCCACGATAGGAATCTAATCTTAACCTTTAACAATCTATATATATATATATATATATTAATATATATATTATATATATATATATATATATATATATATATATATATATCCCTAAATACCCACAGGCATTTTTGGGGAACGTGGCATCCACTTTCTCGCCCCTCTCCGGGCCTTTTGCATTATTCAGCGAGACCTGCTCTAAATTAATATGTCCGCCACGGGGGGCGGGGGTGGCAACTGGTATTTAGGCCTGAAATGACATTTTGCTCTTAATCTAAATAGAATCACTTGACAAACGAGGCACTTACCTTGTCATATTATTCTCGAATTTGGAGTGTGTTTGTTTCTAAATATTCTCTGAAGTATTAAGCCAACGGAGAATTCTTTGAAAAATTAAACCAATGGAGAATTATCTAAATATTAAACCAACAGCAATTCCTTATGCTCGACTTTGGTTTTAGTTTTCTGTAAAATGAAACTATTAAGATGTCCGTCCGCCCTTTTTCGGTCCGCCCTCAGATCTTCAAAAATACCGAGGCTAGAGGGCTGCAAATTGATATGTTTATCATCCACCCTCCAGTCATCGAACATACCAAATTGCAGCCCTCTAGCCTCTGCAGTTTTTATTTTATTTAAGGTTAAAGTCAGTCCTAATCGCGCGTCTGGCAACGCAACAACACAGGCCACCATAGCCGGCTGAGAGTTTCATACAGCATTATACTCTGTAAATGCTTTATTTTAGACATCCTGTTTGTCCGTCCTGGGTGGGGCTGTTAAGTAGGTGGTTGGGAGGGTAGGGGAGACAGCAGCCCCAGGTTCCAGCGCACAATGCAAGCTATAATATCAATAAATTAATTCAGAGCAGAGAGGAGTGGTATGCTAATAATAATAATCATAGTAATAGGAAATATGTTAAAGGAAAGTAAAAAATAACAATCTTATTCCTCAATCATTCTTAAGCGGAAAACACAACAACCCTTCGAGTTAGCGAGGTTAAGAACAACCCTTGCAACAACCTCACGAGATGTGACGTTTTGGGTCATCGAATCAATTCCTGGACGTAAACAGATCCTTTGCAAACCCCTAACCCTCCACCCCCCTCACCCTCACCCTCACAACCTCACACCACCACCCCACAGGTTGGCACAAACCATATTCATCTGATTCGAGTGAAAACATGAAGAAAACCTTGGTATGGATACCATTAAATGCTTGTAAACAGAAACCCCATATGGTGATACGGAACTCTTTGACCTTTCTTGAGTGTGTGTGTGTATGTGTGTGTATGTGTATGTGTGTAGTATATGTTTGTGTGCCACAGAATGGTGTTTATGCGTGTTCTTATGTTACTGAAGAGTACTGATGTATGAACATTTGATATTCTCTCTCTCTCTCTCTCTCTCTCTCTCTCTCTCTCTCTCTCTCATATATAACCCAATTGATTTCCCACAGACTTGTGATCTCAGCTATTCAAACCTTCAGACGAATTCATATGTATTTGAATGTATACATATGTATGCATGTATGTATGGACATATATACATACAACCATGCAGCTTTTCCACGTTGATGTAAAGTATATTATTTTCCGGATATATTCATATTGCAAATATTTATATTTTAAACATACAGGAAACGGGTTTAGCTCTCTCTCTCTCTCTCTCTCTCTCTCTCTCTCTCTCTCTCTCTCTCTCTCTCGTCATTTATATTTCCTTAACTAAATCCTTTTTATACACAATGGACCCTGATATTTAGGAATCCCCGCAACTGAATTTATTATAAATAATAATAATAATAATAATAATAATAATAATAATAATAATAATAACAACAATTCGATTTCATTTCCTCTATAATGCTTATCGGTAACGTCAGTGACCTCCGTCGTTCGTTGTGTGACGTCAGAGTGTAGCATTTAAATCAATCAATCACACATTCCCAGCCACTTGGGAAATTGGCTGAAATGTGTAATCCGAGGTCACTGTATCACCCCCTCGTTAGAACGGTTCCGCTTCTGCGATGGTTCCTCGGGTTCCACGGGTTCCACATGTCCCCAGGTCTGGTTTCACAGTTCCCAGGTTCCTCCTCTGGTTCCCTGTGTTCTCTAGGTTTCACTAGTTCCACAAGTTCCCAGGTTCCACAGTTTCTCAGGTTCCTCCTCGGGTTCCCGGGTTCTCCAGGTTCCACAAGTTTCCCAGGTTCCTCCTTGGGTTCCACAGATTCCCTGGGTTCCATAGTTTTCAGAGTTCCTCCTCGGGTTCCCGGGTTCTCCAGGTTCCACAAGTTTCCCAGGTTCCTCCTTGGGTTCCACAGATTCCCTGGGTTCCATAGTTTTCACAGGTTCCTCCTCGGGTTCCCTGGGTTCTCCAGGTTCCACAAGTTTCCCAGGTTCCACGGGTTCCCTGGGTTCTCTAGGTTTCACAGGTTCCAGGAGTTCCTCGGGTTCCCCGGGTTTCACAGGTTCCAGGAGTTTTTCAGGTTCCACGGGTTCTGGTTTCACAGGTTCCACAAGTTCCCCGGTTCCACAAGTTCCCCGGGTTTCACGGGTTCTGGTTCCATAGGTTCCCGGGTTCCGCTGGTTTCTGGGGTTCAACTGGTTCCAGGGGTTCCACTGGTTCCCCGGGTTCCACAGGTTCGACGGGTTTCACTTCTACAATAGTTCCCCTTATTATAATTCCACTGGTGTTTCATTTCTGCAATAATTCCACGGGCTCCGCATCTCCCAAGTCCACGGGTTCTACCTCTACAATAATTGCCCTTTTTACACTTCTACAGTAATTATCGGGGTACAATAATTCCACAGGTTCTGCTACTACAATAATTCCACAGGTTACCCTTCTGCAAAATTGACTGGGTTCCACTTTTATTATAACTCCACGGGGTTCCGTTTTACAATGATTCCTCGGGTTTGACTTTGTAATAATTCCACGGGTTCCCCTTCGACAATAATTGGCGGGGTTCTATTTATCCAGGAATTCCTGGGTTCCACTTTGCAATAATTCCACGCGTTCCACTTCCACAGGCATTCCAATGTTTTCACTTCTACGATAATTCCACGAGTTCCACTTCTACGATAATTCCCAAGATTCCATTCCTACTGTAATTCCCCCGGGTTTTATACTTCTGCGATATCCACTCATTTTTCACTTCTGCTATAATTCCACGGGTTCCACTTCTATGATAATTCTCAAGATTCCATTCCCATCCCCTCCTTAATTCCCCTCCGGTTTTACTCCTACGATATCCACTCATTTTTCACTTACGATAATTCCACGGGTTCCACTTTTACGATAATTCCCAAGAATCCATTCCTACTGTAATTTCCTCGGGTTTTACTTCTACGATATCCACTCATTTTTCACTTGCCATAATTCCACGGGTTCCATTTGTACGATAATTCCACTTTCGGGATGGAAATTATTCGTTGTAGGAAGGCAGTCAGACGAAAGGTGGTATCATCGTGATATCTATTTTATAATGGTAATCAGTAACAAGCAGACATCTGGTTAATAACACTAGATGATTATAACAACAGGAGTCGATTATCATCAGCAACGTGGGTTGTTTTATTATCGCTGATTACGGCAATAAAAAAAAACATCGGAATGAGACAGCTAAACCTTTTTTATAGCTGATGTTTGCGAGACGAAAAGGGATTTAAATTTTTGAAAAAATTTTTTTTTTTTTGCTTTTCATTTTTTTTTTTTTTTTTTTTTTTTTTTTTAGTTTTGAAAAAGAAAAATTTTGATTTCAAAATTTTCTTCCACAATTTTTATAGTTGCCTTAAATTAGGAAAATGTAGTAATATATGTTTTATTTTTTTTATTTTTTATATTTTGGTCCGGTTACGTGTTTTTGTTATTCGTCCGTTTTTGTCCATGATTTTAATTCAACTCTAAACAGATTCCAGTAATATATATATATTATTATATATATATATATATATATATATATATATATATAAGATGTTTCACTATTTTTCAATTTATTATTATTATTATTATTATTATTATTATTATTATTATTATTATTATTATTATTATAGACCTCCTTTTAAGCCTATATTCATGAAAGCCAATGCACACACAACACACACACACACACACACACACACACACACACAAAGGTAAGACAATAAAAGCGCAGTACAAAAGGGCAAAAGAAAATTACTTCGATAAACGCGTCATTGTTACCCAGTACCCTCCATTTTGCCGAGGAAATTGATTGATTGTAAGATTATCTGGCATTACCACTTTCAGGGTCAATGGTCCGCGGACTTCGAACTGGAGAGCAGACCAGAGGTCTTTTTTTTTATTTTTTTTTTATTTTTACTGTAATTCACTTTTAGTTTTCCGTGAAAGAAAACTATTGAGAAGGGTAAATATTTGTGTGTCCGTCCGCACTTTTTCTCTCCCCCCTCGGATCTTAAAAGCCACAGAGGCTAGACGGCTGCAAATTGGTATGTTGATCATTCACCCTCCATCCATCAAACGTATTAAATTGCAGCCCTCTAGCCTCAGTACTTTTTAACTTATTTTAGGTTAAAGTTAGCCATAATCTAACGTCTGTCATCGCTATAGGACAGACCACCACCGTGCCGTGGTTGAAGTTCCATGGGCCGCAGCTCATACAACATTAAACCAAGACCAGTGAAAGGTAGATCCATTTTCGGTGGCTTTGATTAAACGCTGTACAGAAAACAAGTTTTTACTTGTTTGTTTGTCGGTATGAGACATTTTGTTTGCAAGGCGAACACTTGTGAATTTGACAAGTGTTCTCGGTGATATAGGTGGGTGGTTACTGTCTAAAGCGTTCTTTACGCGGAGCACTGTAGACAACATTAATTATTTTGAACCAGCCCCCGGAACTCAGCTACATCGCTTTCTACCTGTTACACGTCATCTGTTGCTTGTGGTCTCTCCCTATCTAGCTGTCCACCTCCTTGAACTCTACCTTCGTAGGATATCCCTGTGTGAGTCGAGAAATTGTTGTTGCGACGCCATTTTCAGTAACCATAAATCAATCAATCCGTCGAGAAATTGTCTCGTGTTTTGTAATCACGAGGATGACAGTGTTGATGTTGGTGTTGGTGTTGGTGATGATGGCAATGATTTTGGTGCCGATGGTGTTGGTGGTGATAATGGTGTCTGTGCATTATATGATCCTTTGATGGGCTTTTTTTTTTTTTCATTATCATGATACTAGAAAATTTCTTCAGTTTTCCTATTTCTCACAAATGGATAGGTTTCCTGCTTAATAACTTACTTGAATAAATGGGTGGTATTTTTTTTATCTAAATTATGTCCCAATTTGACTCAGTACACAGTTTTTCCTATTTCTCACAAATAGACAAGTTTCCTTCATAATAACTTTAATGAATTGGTGGTGTTTTTTGTATCTAATATATGTCCCAATTTGACTGTAAACATTTTTTCCTATTTCTCACAAATAGATAAGTTTCCTTCTTGATAACTTACATTAATAAATTGGTGGTATTTTTTGTATCTAATTTATATCCCAATTTGACTCTGTACACAGTTTTTCCTATTTCTCACAAATAGATAAGTTTCCTTCTTAATAACTTGCTTTGATAAATTGGTGGCGTTTTTTGGATGTAATTTACGTCCCAATTTGACTGTATATATTTTTTCCTATTTCTCAGAAATAGATAAGTTTCCTTCATAATAATTTAATTGAATAAATTGGTGGTGTTTTTTGTATCTAATTTATGTCCCAATTTGACTCTTTATGCATTAATGATTCCTTTTCACCAAGTATTCAAGGGATGAAGTTGCTAGCCAGCCCTAGTCTCTTGATGTGTAAAATGCCTCTTATATGCCAAATGCTTCTGGCTTTTCTATCTTAAGTCCCTGATCACTCTCGGCGCTGCTGATCTTCGCGATTGTATATAATACAATATAAACATTATACAACACGCCCACAGTCTTTAAACCCGTTTTCACCGCAAACGGAATAATCCCGGAATGAGGTTACGTTTATTTTTTAAACTCGATCATATTTTTTTTCCTAATCCACTTTTAACGACTCGACTCTGTTCGTCTCATTCATTCGCTCGCTAAGTATAACTTGAAACAGATGATCACGACGGCGGTGTGTGCGTTATTATATATGTTCTGCACATGTGTTCCAGAACAAAAGATTACGAGACGGCGCGAGAATTTGCCTCTTACGGAGAGGGGCGATAAGGCCTACTCTTGAGTAACCTTTGTGAAAACAAAGGGACATTGAACCTGTGAGTGTTAAATTAACAAGTGCGAAGGAGGAGGAGGAGGAGGAGGTTTGGGGCTTGGGGTGGGGAGGTGGGGGGTGGGGGGGGGGGGTTGGGCGTCGGAGGGGAGAGGTGGGATTGGTTCTGGTCGGACGTGCAACACGTGTACAGCACAAGTACAAAGGGTTCATGGCCGATTCGTTTCTTGGGGTCTAGATTAGTTTTCCTGGGCTGTTTCTCCGGCTTGGGGTGTTGGTCTTCAACTTATCACTGTTGTTATTGTCGTCCAAAACGTGTTTACTTTTTAAATTCATAATGTGAAAAGGCCAGCCCAGGTTTTGAGAAACCTCTTGCAGAGTACAGTTCTGAAATGTTGGAAAAAGAGGATCATGGATTCTTGATCTACTTGAAAAAAGGACTGCAGTTATGTGACAGCTGAGTGACAGTAGCTCAAGACTGAATAAATTTTGTGTGTTAATTTTGTTTTAAGGACTAGAATGATCATGGATTTAGAGCTCTCTCCTTAATTGCTTGCAACAAGTGCAAAGAGGTGACTAACAGTTTCTAGTTCATTCAGGGTAAAAATAGGTGATGTCAGTCTCTCCCTTTTGAAATGTTTTTTTTTTTAAGACTATTTATTTATGGAAGTCATTTTTTAAAATTTATTTATCTACCCTACAGGTACCTGTTTGAGAATAAATTAGTGTTGTGTGATATAATTGCAACACAGATATATTGCAGTTAATTATTTTTACCTCCTACTCTGTTTCATCTTTCTTTGTAGTTGCCTGATTCATTCACCTTTTGATAGTAAGTTATCTTTGACACCCTTATGGTTTCAACCTGTTTGTGACAAGTAAACGAAATGTATTCAAACTGTTAATATGTGTACAATATGTATTTAACGTCTTTTATATGGTTATATGTATTCAACCAGCATATGATATGTGTGAATTATGTATACAAACCTGTATATGATATCTTGAACGATATGTATTCAGCCTGTTTGTGACAAGTGTACGATATGTATATTTAGCCTGTTCGTGATACGTATTCGATATGTATTCAACATGTGTATATGTGTATTATTATGTATTCAACTTGTGATATGTGTATATATTATCAGCTTGTTTGTAACATGTGTCCAATATGCTGTCAACTTGTTTGTGACGTGCATAGATGTATTCAACGTGTTTGTGACATGTCTCCGATATGCTATTAACTTGTATGTGACATGTGTACAACATGTATTCAACCTGTTTGCGATATGTATGCAACAAGTCGCCGACTTGCATCTACAACGTGTTTAACTGCAGTGTGGAACCACCCCTAGCCGTTATGGATTGGTAACGAGTTTGTCAACAGCAGCGGCCACCAATTCGGCCCAGATAAACGTTTGTAAACACGATGACCGCAGGACGCTGATTGCATCACCCTAATATCCTTGAGATTTTCTCTCGCGTTTTGTATTAAAAAGTAGTACTTCTTTTTTTACGTATTATGTGAGCGAGAATGTTTTGCTAGCTCCAGTGTACAGTAATCACAAGTATTTTCCATAGTCTTTGCCAGAAAATAGTTTCCATTCCTCAGGCTGAGTTATTTTAAAATTATTTCATACACCTCAAATCATATAGTTAATCACAGGTAATGTCTTTTTTAACATTTTACTGATTTATTTATTTATATATTTTACAGGTGTTCCAATATTATTTATTGTTCTTATCCACACGGTCTACAGTTATTTTTTTTCATTGTCCTTTTATGTATTTATTTATTTATTTATTTATTTATTTATTTATTTATTCAGAAGAGGATCTCAAAGTATGTTCGCTATGTTTTAAGTCAAACGCGTTTTTTGTTTTTTTTGCTTTTTTTCTTTAATCTTCGTTTCAGTCAAAAAACGGCTTGGCGTCTGAGAAACAGTGAATCAGATATCTCTTTATTTGTCACATTTCTGAACAGGAGAGAGGAGAGAGAGAGAGAAGCTTGCTTTGCTAGTTGGCGGTTAATTAATCCTATTTGTAATATACATGTATATATATGTATATATATGTATTACATAGAAAGATATATATATATAATCTATATAATATATATTATATTATCATATATATATATATATAGAGGAGAGAGAGAGAGAGAGAGAGAGAGAGCTTGCTTTGCTAGTTGGGCGGTATTAATTCTTGTTTTGTATATATATGTATTTACATAGAAATATATATATAGAGAGAGAGAGAGAGAGAGAGAGAGAGAGAGAGAGAGCTTGCTTTGCTAGTTGGGCGTGTAATAATCTTTGTTTTGTATATATATGTATTACAATAGAAAGCTATATATATATATTATATATATATAATATACACACAGAGAGAGAGAGAGAGGAGAAGAGAGAGAGAGAGAGAGAGAGAGAGAGACAGGAGCTTGCTTTGCTAGTAGGCCGTGTATTAATCTGGTATTGTAATATAATAATAATAATGATGAGAGAGAGAGAGAGAGAGAGTTTGTTAGCTAGCTGCTGTGGTGATGCCGTGGCCTTATCCATGCTATGAATCATTTATGGTGTGTGTTTGGCACCCAAGTTCGAGAAAAAAGAAAAAACGAAAAAAAGGTATGGTGTTGTATCCATAGCATTACACAGGTGTCCTGGATCGTTGTGTCGCTTTGAACTGATGAGTATTTGTCTAGTCTTTTGTTTTGAGAGAGAGAGAGAGAGTATCTGGTAATTTGTTCCTTCCCCAGTGACTGGGATTTACGAAACTGAAGTCTTTTACGGTCTTACATACTTAGAGCACATCTCACCACCGTATGACCTGACCTTCCTCCCCACTCCCCATTCCCTCTTCTCCTCCTCCTCCTCCCCCCCTCCACATCCCTCCATTTCCGGCTGCCACCCACTACAGTTGACTAATCACCAGATACGTATTGCCTTGCTTAAGTTAACAAAGGTCCAAAATCTTTTGAACCATAGTTTTTCCTTGATAGAGAGAGAGGAGAGAGTTTTTGAAGGTAAAGATACCAGATTACACTTTTTTGTATTGTGACCGAACTAGATTGAAAGAGAGAGAGAGAGAGAATTTCCGTACGTAGAGCATTCCGAAATTATTGAATAAAGTTACCTCCGTCCATCATCGGCAAAGATGACTCTCTCTCTCTCTCTCTTCCGGCCAGCCGGCCGGCATGTCTCAAAGTTCAAACGTAGAGCGCCGCTGCTGATAACCGAATTCGCCATGAGTGAGCTAATTACATTCGCTAATTGCTCCAGTTTGACGATGGTCCTCGCTAATTAAGCTTTGCCAATTTTCGTAGCCGGATTCTGACGCGACTAAGTGAAGGTTCGAGTTTCAGAGTGAAATTCAGGTCAGAGACGTCTAGCTGGAGTTCCCCGTGAATGGGATAGAATAGAAACATCTGCCTATTCACAGGATTCTGACATTTATATACTTGAGTTTCAGAAGCAGAAAATTCAGGTGAGGGGAGTCTTTGAATTCTCAGTGAGTGGGATAGAATAGAAACATTTGCCATCTCATAGGATGCTGAAACTACCACTAGAGTTCTCTGTGAATTGGATAGAATAGAAACATTCGCCATTTCGTAGAATACTGAATCTACAGATAGGTCCGATTGTCAGAGTGAAATTCAGGTCAGAGATGTCTAGCTAAAGTTCTCCCAATGAAAAAGAGCGGACAGAATTAAAATATCTTGCCATTTTTCTTAACTGGGATTCTTTCAACGATAACATGCTTGAGTTAAAAAAAAAAAAAATCAGGTAATGGGAGACTTGAATTCTAAGTGAGTGGGACAGAATAGAAACATTTGCCAGTCCGTAGGATTTTGAAACAACTGTAAGGCTTCGTTTCAGAGGGAAATTCAGGTCAGGGTAGTCTTGAATACTCTAGTGAATGGGACAGAATAGAAACACTTGCCTGCCCACAGGATTGGGAGAAGTTACTTAAATTCTAAGTAACTTGTCATTATTTTTACCTTTTCTATCCCTTGCTACTTATATTATTATTATTATTATTATTATTATTATTACATTTCCTAACCTTGTTACTTATTATTATTATTATTATTATTATTATTATTATTATTATTATTATTATTATTATTATTATTATAGATGTGAATAAGTCCCCTAAAAATAAAATAGTATTTCATACCTAGCAAAAGAATCGCAGATGTATCCATAATCTAATAATTAATTGATCGGTTTTCACCCCTTTACTTACGTGCGCGCAGGAGCTTGCCCTTTCGTACGCTGACACGTACTCTTTGTGTAACACGAGAGAGTACGCAAGTGGATAGAAACTAGCCTGTATAATTATTAACCTGCAGATTTGGTTTATATATATTTCTTTTATTGTGATGTGTTAATGACACCGAGAGAGAGAGAGAGAGAGAACAGTTTTGATGGGCCATTATTATCGTCGTCGACCACCGGTCTGTACTCTTTGGTACAGTGCCACAGATCTTTGCTATTTACCGAATACCATCCGTCTGGGTGTATCTATGTGTTGTTCTAGCTGAATGTCACAGTTCTTAGGTAATTATATATAGTATATATATATAATATATATATATATAATATATATATAAATATATATATATATATATGTATATATATACATATAATATATATATATATATATATATATATATATATATATATATATATATATATATATATATACATACATATCATACATATATATATATATTCATACATATATAATATATCATATATAATATATATATATATTTATATATATATATCATTCTCATAATAATTAATGATGGAAATATATATAATCTTTTGTCACAATTGTATTTTGTAGTTTCCGATTTGTTAGTCACTAAAGGTTTTGCCCATTTCAGTCATGCCAATAAAAGGATGACATCAGATTTCCGTTTTTAAATGAAAATTAAAGTAAAAAAGAGGAAAAAAAAAGGACAAAGGCCACACGAGCTGAAACTGTTTGTACAATACCCTCATTTAACTCCGTAAATACGGCGCCACAAAAACAGTGGTCATTGATGTACGCTTCACGCACATCAAATAGAGTCGTAAAAAACTAGTGTCATCGTAAACTGGTGTTTCGACTACAATGATCATCAATGCTTTTATGTAAGTTACAAAAAAAAAATACTCATCACATTTCGCTTACTCGGGGAGGAAGCCCACAAACTACTTTGTTGTTGTTGGGCGGGGGGAGGGTAGGAAAGGTCTGTGAAAAAGCATAAAAAGGTCTGAAAAAGGTGTTTCGCGTTGAGTTAAAGATACAGGAATTTTAGGATAGGATATTTATGATTTATTTATTAAAATGAAAATGTGAAAAATCAATAATGGTAACCATTACAGAACAATTATTTCCAATAATATATAGCGTATTTAGTTTAATTTTCGTTGGTGAAGCAACGCTCTATTTGACCGTAGATTTTAGCACACGCCACGAATAAGCTGGAGGTCGGATCACGCCTTTGGTTTGAAAGTATTTAATCGACGCATTTAATATCTATATCTCATATGCTAATTACTATATCCTCAAGCAACTTAGTTTATCCCGTATCCTATAAACTGGCTGCTGGCGTCACAAAAGCAAAGGTCACGGACTGCGTACGTATCGTTCGGGGATTACTCGGAAATCCCGGCGGATTTACGAAATGAAATTACTAAGTGGCTGTCGGAAGCAGATTAAAAAAAAAAAGAAATCCTCGTCCGGGAAAAGCGTAAGGAATGGATGACCTAATTATTCTTTTAGGTCAGAGATCAGAGGTCACGTGACTTGCTTATATGATGAGCTTGGTCAGATTCATCATATCATCATCGCATCATTATCATTGTATTTTGGTGAGTTGATGTTAAGAGTTGTTGGTTTTTGTTGAGGCTGGATTTTTATTTTATATCATTATGTTTTATAATCATCATCGTAATCATTGTCATTATCGTCTTCATCATTATTTTTGTGACATAATGTCTCAGAGATGACTTGTTTAAGCTGGAACTTTTTTATTTTTGTTTTTATTTTTACTCATTTTTATTTTATTTTATTTTATTGACATCATTTATTATTATCATTATCACCACATCATCATAATGATCATTATTTTGGTGATGAAAATATAAGAGATGTTGACTTTTGTTGGAGCGGAATTTTTATTTTTATTTATAATTTGTTATTTTGGAGATATTTTGAATTTTCAGAATTTTTCATGTTTTTATTTTATTTATTTAAAATTTATTTCTGTATAATTTTTTTTTTCCACGTAAAAAGGGCCGAGGGAAGTGCTTTAATTAAATCCTTCGGTTAGACCCTACTTCAGGTAAATATATGGGAAGAAGAGGGAACACAAAAGTGGATAGAGAATTCTCTATTGAAGGTTAATTTTGCAGTTCATACCGGGTGTCCAAAGTTCCCAGTACCATTACAAGCAATAAATACTTGTAATGGTACTGGGACTTTATGGACACCCTGTATAATAAGTTCCCTTGGGGTCAATGCCGTCATTGAACCTCACATGGTGTACTGTAGGCGTTACTAGAGTTTTTTTTTATTTCATGACTCGTAAATCATAAATCGTTTCATAAAAAAAATTATGATTCATTAAAATTTCACAAATCAGTATATGAGACTTTTTAATTCATTAAATTTCCTCCCCCCCTCGCTTCAACAACCTGATGACCGTCGCTTGCGTTGTTGTACCTTGTGACTGGTGGGGAGAATTGCTGTTGTAAAACAATCGGGAAAAACAACCCATGACGGGCCTCAATACATATGGGAGAAACATCTGTTGTAGCTCTAGAGCCCACCCACAAATGAAATTCTCTCTCTCTCTCTCTCTCTCTCTCTCTCTCTCTCTCTCTCTCTCATGAACACCTGTGTGACACAGTTGTCGCTAAGGTCAGCAGGTGGTCTTTGAACACGTAAGGTCACTGACCTATAATTTTTTTTTTTTTTTTTTATCTATGGGAAATTAATTTACTAATTGATGATTCTAAAGATAATTCTCAAAAGTCAAAGTACATTTTTTTTCTTAGGCTTTGAAAATTTCGGGCCTGGGCTGGTTTAAGTAGTGTAAGTCCTTCATTAAGTAAAAAAAAAACACACATTTTGATACCTGTGTGTTTTTGTTTGTATGTGTATTTTCGACTGTGGTGTTGTAAGCTTGTATTGATATTGACAGCGCTAGCTACCTTCAGTAATGGTCAATATTATATATATATATATATATATATATATATATATATATATATATATATATATATATATATATATATATATATATCTCAAAAAATCACCATAACGTGACTGGAATATCTGAAGTGGACTATTATTAACTCATATATATATATATATATATATATATATTATATATAGATATATAATATATATATATATATATATATGTGTGTGTGTGTGTGTGTGTGTGTGTGTGTGTGTTTGTTTGTTTGTTTATCAGTATGCACGTACTATGAAAGAGGCCAACAGAATAATCCATATTATCCACGTTGAAATGCTTTCTTGCAACGTTGCGAAATGCTGGCTAATCCGCAAGCAAGCAAGCACGCGTATTTCAGCACAGGAAGCACTTGCTTGCCTGCCCTTGTGCGCGCGCGCGAATCCCGGCATTTATGTCTCCGGTTGCGGTTACCTGAGCATCCTTCAATTACCACACCTTAGGTAAAGCCACTTAGTCTAATGCAACGGACGTCTCGGTAATTAGAGGTCGGTCGCCTTCTGCCGCTGATGAATATTACCTGCTTTTTTTTTCTTATTAGTGTTTGTTATTTTTATTTGGATTTTGTTTGGCCTTTTTTTCAATAGGTGTATTGGAGCTGTTTATGCAATTGTTTTTTTATGTTTTTTTTCTCCAGATTATTTTTTTTTGGGGGGGGTGGGGATTGGAGCTGTTTATGCAATTGGTTTTTATATAGTTTTTGTGTTTTTTTTTTTCAGATACTTTTTTTTGGGGGTGGGAGGATGGGCATTGGAGCTGTTTATGAAATAGTTTTTTATGTGTTTTTGTTTTTTGTTATTTGTTTTGTCTGTTTTTTGTTATTTGTTTTTGTCCATTATTGGGTTTTTTTGGGTGGGTGGGGATTGGAGCTGTTTATGAAATTAATTTTTGTGATTTTTGGTTGTTTTTTTCAGTTTTTTTTGTCTAGATTTTGCTTTTTTTTTTTATCCAATAGTGGATTTTAGTTGTTAATTTTTTTCCTGATTGTTGTAATAGGTGGATTGGAGCTTCCTGAAGTTGTGTTGGATTTTTTTTTTTTTTTACGTTTTGTCTAGAAGGAATTATTTTTATTGTTGTTTTCCTCTCTTGGTGAAAAAATTTTCTTTTAAGATGGTGTTATATTTGTGGTGATTATTGATAATGATCATTAGTCACCTTACTACAATTATTATTATTATTATTATTATTATTATTATTATTATTATATTATTATTGAAAATAATGGTTATTCAGCCGCGTTTATTTTGGCTATTAAAACGCCAAATGGAGGATTCATGTAAAAAAAGTTGTATATTTGTCAAATTGAATATATTATACTGAGAAAACAAAAGTGGGATGAAAATCCCAGAACTCTGCAGCAGAAATAATGAATGAAAGGCTTCATCGAGACAAGACAGCTCATGATTCACATACAAACCGCAACTACCAAGAGCGCCCCTTAATTGGCGAAAAAAAAAAAAAAAAAAAGTGTGACCTTCAGTGAAATCCAGTTCTACATTTATTTTTTATTTATTTTTATTTTTTTTATTTCCGTTCGGTTTCCTTCGAATAAACAGAGAGAGAGAGAGAGAGAAGGAGAGAATAAACAAATAGGCAGTTGATTTCCTTACATGTTCCTCTTGAGATCAGAACTCCTTCATAACACACGTATTTTCTCAGCTGGCATTGGAGTGGAGGCGTAATGCGTTATGAATAACAGCACCCCCCCCCCCCACTCTCCCCCGCCCATACGTATATCATCTCTCAGAGCAAAGTGCACCGGTGCGGCGGCGGCGGCGGCGGCGGCGGCGGCGCGCTTTTGATGTGTTTTTTGAATGGGGGTTAATTGAAGCGTACGAAATTTCATGCTTTTATTTTGAGGGGGAGACTCTCTCTCTCTCTCTCTCTCTCTCTCTCTCTCTCTCTCTCTCTCATCTCTCTCTCTCTCTAGCCAGTTTTTCCCAGAGATTAAACTATTTGTGTTGATTCTCTCTCTCTCTCTCTCTCTCTCTCTCTCTCGTCTCTCTCTCTCTTCTTAGTTTTTCCAGAGGTTAAACTACTTTGTGTTGATATACACACTCTCTCTCCTCTATCTCTCTTAAACTCTCTCTCTCTCTCTCTCTCTCTCTCATTGTTCCAGATATTAAACTAGTTTGTGTTGATATACACCTCTCTCTCTCTCTCTCTCTCTCTCTCTCTCTCTCTCTCTCTCTCTCTCGTTTCTTCCATAGATGTTTTTCTAAGGATTTATTTCCAGATTTTAAAATTCCTCGTTGCTAAACAGAACCTCGAAATAAAATACATATTAATACATTTTAATACATTTCTTCGCGCTGGCTTTCTCTAATTAATTTCTGTTTATTTTTCATAGTAGTAAGAAAGTCTTAATTGATGTGACATTTCAAAATATATTTTATATTATTTTTTCTTACCCATAAGATTTTTTTTTGCGAAACTTGTCTGATTTATTTACTCTTATGAACACCAATATTTCTCAAGAATCATCAGGTCATATATATTATCATTTCAGAATTCCCTTGGCATTCTGCTGTCCATCTTCTTTAACTCCCTGAACGTAGCATTGTAACGTTACGCCGTACGTCACAAAAAATCCTCGCATCAAGTATTTATCTTCTTGAACTAACGAACTTAGTAGCGTAACAGTACGCAATGCGTCACAAAAATGCGCGCGTTACGTACGTATTATTTCAAAATCATCCTGACGCTTTCCTGTCCATCTTCTTTAAACCCCCTTAGCGTAACACCGTAATAATACGCAATGCGTCACAAAATCCTCGCGTCACGGAACTATCTCAGAATCGCCTTGACAGTCTGCTGTCCATCTCCTTCAACTCGTTTAACGTTACGCACGACGTCACAAAAAACCTCACGTTAAGTATATAATTATCTCAGAATCAGCTGGGCGCTTAGCTGTCCATCTCCTTCAACTCCTTTAGTGTATAACGTCGTAGCGATACGCAGTGTGTAACGCATTTCTCTCGTCGAATGGAATGTAGGTCGCTTCTAAGGGTTAAGGGGGGGAGAGGGGGAGACCGCTTCATATTTCATAGGCTACTGGAAGGTTACGCTGCATAGAAGTATGCAGTGACTAGTGCTTACGTCAGCGATCTCCTAATCGATTAGAACTTGGTTACCTTAGAATGTTTACTTTTCTTAAGATTAAAAGT
Organism: Macrobrachium nipponense; assembly: GCF_015104395.2. Taxonomy (NCBI): domain Eukaryota; kingdom Metazoa; phylum Arthropoda; class Malacostraca; order Decapoda; family Palaemonidae; genus Macrobrachium; species Macrobrachium nipponense. Next base: position 21,061,674 of record NC_061104.1, read on the forward strand.
CTTTATGCTTAAAATCGCGATCTTCAAGGCGGTGCGATATTCATTATATGACTGAACGTAGCATTGTAACGTTACGCCGTACGTCACAAAAAATCCTCGCATCAAGTATTTATCTTCTTGAACTAACGAACTTAGTAGCGTAACAGTAGGCAATGCGTCAAAAAATGCTCGCGTTACGTAGACTATTATTTCAAAATCATCCTGACGCTTTCCTGTCCATCTTCTTTAAACCCCCTTATGCAGGGGAGTTCATATTCATTCATTGTATATAAATATTAACACGTGAGTAGCTTCATTGTAGATATAATACTATATGAACGTGGTAAAGATTTTAATCATTGTAGGATATGAAGCTGTTTTAATGACTGCATTATTATTATTTTATTATTATTATTATTATTATTATTATTATTATTATTATTATTATTATTATTATTATTATTATATTACGTGTTTTTCAGTATTTATTATTATTATTAGGAGCTTAGAAAAAAGAAAGTACACATCCCAAGGAAGAAAGTCAAAGAGAAAGTATGGGCTTGAAAGGAAGAGAAACACCGTGGAAAAAAAGTAGGAGAAAGTAATGAATAAAGAGGTAAAAAGATTGATAATTGAGTTATTTCGTTTGTTAGACATTTAAATATGTAATTTAATAATGTTGAATCTGTACTACGAATATTAGGTAAGAATATTAGAGAATGAAGGAAATATTCAATTGTTGAAAGACACTGCATATTTGGACAATTAGGTAATAAGCGAATACAAGAAATATTATTCTTTTGCCGGAAAGACACTGAATATTTGAAGAATTAGGTAATGAGAGAATAAAGGAAATGTTATCCTTTTGCCGGAGAGACACCGAAGATTTGAAAAATGTAATCACGACAGATTAAAGATGTCAAGTTCTCAGACAATGTTGGTTTTCTTTTTTAATCAAGGGACACTGAAGTGGTTTGTTTGGTCTTTCTCCTAAAGAGTAGTATACTCTGCCGCTGGCCGCCAGAGCTGGGAGTAGCTTATGTAACTCTCTCTCTCTCTCTCTCTCTCTCTCTCTCTCTCTCTCTCTCTCTCTCTGGAAATAAGGCAGGAAAAGAGGCCTCTCTCTCTCTCTCTCTCTCTCTCTCTCTCTCTCGAAATGGGGCAGGAAGAGAGGCTATTTCCAGTACTCCTAGTAATATATGTATTTAGTTTTATTTTGTGGCGCCCTAAATTGTAGTTTTTATTTTCAGGGGGGAAGGAGGGGAAGGGGAGCTGAGGGCTGTTTTGGGGGCGGGGGGAGTTGCTCCCCTTCCGATAAAATTATCATTATTATGATGTCGTCTTTGTTTTGTTTAATTATTTATTCTCTCTTTTTTTTTCCTTGGTTTTGAGTGAGATGTGGTTATCATGCTGAAGTTTTAACCTACCACAAATACTGGGTCGTGCCCCGAAATGTCCTCTTAAGTGTATGAAAAGACTTTTTAAAGAACGATAGACCTGCTTTGGCCCTCAGGACTCATGCAGCCAACCAACCCAACAGCGAGCCAGCAAAGCTTGCGGGGGAGGAGGAAGTCCTAGAGAGAGAGAGAGAGAGAGACTTCCTCAAACGTTACAGTACCGCAGCTTTAAGTTTGGTGTGGCATCGCTACTGTACCACAGAGTCTGAAGACTGTAAGGTACGAATTCCTCCTCTCTCTCTCTCTCTCTCTCTCTCTCTCTCTCTCTCTTTATACCCCACTATCTTGCGATGATCCGTTGTATCATGTGAAGGCTCTCCAGAGCATT
>NC_061104.1:21068437-21095937 GCF_015104395.2 Macrobrachium nipponense
ATCCTGTGGTATTCGCTTATCTAATGAAGTTGCGTGCATCTACTGTGAATTTTATATTTTTAAGCGTATATACTATACACACACACACACACACACATATATATATATATATATATAATATATATATATATATATATATATATATATATATATATATATATGTGTGTGTGTGTGTGTGTGTGTGTGTGTGTGTGTGTGTGTGTATGTGTAGTGTAGTATATATGATGTCAGTATTTTTAAGACTCAGTTTTAATTAATTAGAAGATTAGTACACGTTCAGATTTCTCGATCGTAATTAATTAGCCAACGCTATGCTTTTGTAAGCTACTTAAATACTCGTTAAGTCTCGAGCATTTAGAAATGCTTCCTAGAACGAGATGATTATATATTTACAGTTCTACAGAAACCATCGAGAAATGTCATATGTTTGAACAAGTAGTTTCTACGTTCACCAATGACTGAAAACTATTTTGGAAGAGCTTTCGTTTTACGGGCTGCTGCATGAGCAAGAGCCCGTGCTGGCATAAGGCCAGCTTAATGTAAAACAACAAAATATATTTCAGAACGGTTCTGATGTTCGCTCAGAATGTGTAGTTTCTCTGTAGTTCATTATATTTATGTATTAATGGAAAATTGATGTTCGTACATACATGTGAAACAAGTTTGAAATTCCGTGATCTATTAATAATAATAATAATAATAATAATAATAATAATAATAATAATAGAAGAATCAGAATGCGGCCATTTTGCGTCTAAGAAGAAGAAGAAGAAGAGGAGGAGGAGGAGGAGGAGTTAGGAATTAATTAATCAGAATGCTGCCATTTTGCATCTAAAAAGAAAAAGTTGAGGAGGAGGAGGAGGAGGATTGATAATCAGAATGCAGCCATTTTGCATCTAAGAACAACATCGTCACATTATAAATTCTGATGACATCAGGAGACTCATTAGGGCGAATATTCTTACGGACGAAGGCCTGCGAGCTCTCTCTCTCTCTCTCTCTCTCTCTCTCTCTCTCTCTCTCTCTCTCTCTCTCGTCCTCAAGTTTCGTTTCGTATACCTTAGGATATTCTTTGGGATTTTCATAGATGTGGTTTGTTGGTTGTTTGTCTTTTCAGGTATATTTGAATATTGCATTCGGTTTTTTTTTTTTTAAGTTTTAAGAGATTTGGATATGTTTTTAGAAGAGTTGGCGCTGCTTTGCAGTGATTAATGAAATACTTTTGAAGAGAATTGTCATACACACACACACACACACATTTTATATAATATATATATATATATATATATATACATATATATATATATTTATATATATATATATATATATATATATATATATATATATATATATATATATATATATATATGTATAGCTGAATCACGAAAGTTAGGAACGTGATAAATCCATAAATATTTATATATATATATATATATATATATATATATATATATATATAGATATATATATATATGTGTGTGTGTGTATATATATACGTACATTCATGCATACATATTTATTATTATATTTAAATTTAGACTTTGCTTTCATAATTTCGTCTACTAAAACAACTCACTGGAAGTCGTCCCGATTGGTTTGGGACGGATTCCAGTGGTCCACACCAGGTCTCCTATTGCCTTTAACACCTTCCCACAATTACTGACCTCCTGTGAGCTAGGACACGTTGTGGCATAAGGCCTACTTAACCTAAACCAACTAGAAACTTTAGAACCTTAACTAAATTTATTTCGGTTGGTAGTAAAATCCTAACTAAATTTATACCACACTAATGTACCACGTCTTTGGGTAAGAATCCGCGCTGGCATACGGCCAGCTCAGTGTAATCCATCCCCAAACCTTTTATTTAAACTTAATTCGCAGACCTATCGTGACGGCATTGACTGAGGCTCTTTTCCAAACCTTTATGTTTACGACCCCGAAATTTTTGTTTATGGCCCGGCTGACGAGGCCAGGTAATCGTGATGGACCTGGCCATCAAATTTAGTGGTTCCTTCTTCGCCTCTTGCCCGCTCGCGCGCGCGTGTTAAAAAAAAAAATATACACCTCCAGGCCAGATTTTGCTTGCTAGGTGAATGGTGTATTCAGATATTAGTTTGTCGATTTCTTTCCAGGTTTAAAGTTTTTTCGCCTCATTATTATTATTATTATTATTATTATTATTATTATTATTATTATTATTATTATATCGTATTGTGAGGTACTTTTACAGAAATATTTGTTTATTGTTTAATTTGTGATATAATTTTTTAAATCAGTTAAATAAACTACTGATAAATGTTTCACTGGAAAGTTGAATATTGTTATAATAAAAGCGTTTAAATGTTTACTGGGTAAATAAAAGTTTATGAATGTATTGCAGTGACCTAATAAGGTTATACATGATTAGATAAAAGCTTATAGATGTTTAGCAGTTAAATAAAAGCCTATAAATATTTGCAATGAACGAAAATGCTTATATATGTTTAATTGAAAAGCTTATAAATGTCCATCAGTTAAATCAAATCTTACAGAAATTTATGATAATTAAAAAGCTTATTAATGTCTATCAGTTAAATGGAAGCTTATTGATATTTATGGCAAATAGAAAGATTATAATTGTTTAAATAAAAAGCTTATGAGTGTCTATCAGTTGAATGAAAGCTTGCAGAAATTTATGACAATTAAAAAGCTTATAAATACTTGAATTAAAAGCTTATGAATGAATGTTTATCGCCTGAATGAAAGCTTGCAGATATTTATGACAATTAAAAAGCACATAAATGTTTTAAAAAAGGCCTATGAGTGTCTTATCAGTTAAATGAAACCTTACAGATATTTATGATAATTAAAAGTCTTAGAAATATTTAAAATACAATTATAAATATTTATTACAATTAAAAGGCTTATATATCTTTAAAAAAAAAAGCTTACGAATATCTATCAGTTGAACGAAAGCTTACAGATGATTACGACAATTCAAGCTATATATATAAAGTTTATGAGTGTCAAGCAGTTCAATTGAAGCTTACAGATATTTAAGACAATAAAATATCTCATAAATATTAGAAATGTTAAAAATCCCACGTCACTCTGGTTTTGCCCCAAGGGATAATTGGCAAAGGTAATAGAACAGAGAAAGGAAACTCACGGCTCTGGCGAGAATGATTCTCTCTGGTAATTCTTATTTAAGGCAGTTCGAAGAATTTGGACAGTTCGTAGAAGTACAACTGTCCGTGAATATATAAGTAAGTCATGCTCTTAAATATATTTTAAGTAAGAGAAAATCTTGTAAACGTTGTAGATGTACACTTGTTCTTAAGTATATTATTAGTTAGAGAAAATCTTGTTAACATAAGTCGTAGATACAAGAGAGAATTGTGTAAATGACGTTCGCTTATGTATTCAGAGCGTGCAGATAATAATAGATAAATAATATTTGTATAAGATACAGCAGCTCATCTTGTATATAATGTATGTATTATATATGTATGGTAAAGACCGAATATTATTGTCAGGAGAGAGAGAGAGAGAGAGAGAGAGAGAGAGAGAGAGAGCTCATATGTTCAAAGAATGAGAGTATATTGGGGGGAAAGAGGCATCTGTTGAAAACCTGCCAAAAAGAAGAGTGGAAGAGAGAGAGAGAGAGAGAGAGAGAGAGAGAGAGAGAGAGAGAGAGAGAGAGAGGTTGTCGACGTCTTGTGAGACTAAGGTTCGATGGCAGCAGCTGTAGTGAGGAGGTAGACCAATGAGACTGCTTTACATAACTCTCTCTCTCTCTCTCTTTTTCTCTCTCTCTCTCCATGCTCTGTTTGCCTGTCTGTCTGTCTGTCTGTCACAGTATTGGTTCAAGGCAAACGGAACATTTCTTTTATAAAGCTAAAGTTAAGGTAAACTTAATCATTGTTAGGTCATGTTAGGTTAAATATGGGTAAACAAGGTACGGTAGTCTTATGTTTAGTAGATTTGCCACAGAGTAGTTAAGGTAGGTTAATGTTGGTTAGGTTAGGTTAAGGTGATTAACAATAGGGATAGGTCAGGTGAAGTTAGGTCAAGTTGTTTAGGTTAGATTAGATGAAGGTAGGTTAGGTAAGTGTTGCCTAGATCAGATAAAAGGAAGTTAGGTTAGGAATAATTTTTCTCTACTGTTTAACATCCACATTATTATAATTTTTTTTTTTCATTTTCATTCTGATAAATAAATCCTAAATATCTTATCCTAACATTCTTGTCTCTTTAACTCGACGCGAACCATCTTTTTCAAACTTTTTAGACTCTTCCGTAGACCTTTCCTACCCCCTTAACAGCAACAAAAAAGTAGCTTGTAGGCTTACTCCCCGAGTAAGCGAAAAGGAATAATTGAATTCACCAAGATACAAACCCTCCCTTCTTCAAGTGGACAAAAGGACAAAATAACTCGGTAGATAAAAAAAAGAAGAAAAAAAGAAAGAACAGTAAATGGGTTAAGATATAAACGTAATAAGAAGGTATTTGGGAGATACAGCATAGCATAGTAATTGTCCCATTACTACATATGCCAGCGTGGTCGGGTCTCTCTCTCTCTTTGGAAATGTGGCGCTGTATGTGCAGCGTTCGTGACTGGAGGGTGTCTCTGCCCTAATTGCTCGGTGTGGTGTGTGTGTGTGTGTGTGTGTGTGTATCTTGAGAGAGAGAGCGAGAGAGAGACTGGTATGGTACTTCAGTTGCAAGGCAACTCGTTTGATGTGAGATGTGTTCTCGTTTTGAACATCATACCGGAACAATTATCATGACAGTGATCGTGCGTCTCATGAGAGAGAGAGAATTGATACTCTCTGTGAGGACCCGGGTTCGAAATAAGGTATCTGGTAGATGGTTGACGGTGGTAGGGCGTGTTTATATATATATATATATATATATATATATTATATATATATATATATATATTACTATATATACATAGATATATTATATATATATATATATATATATATATTATCTATATATATATATATATATATATATATATATATATATATATATATTTATATATATATATATATATATAATAGTATGTATGTATGTATGTGTGTGTGTGTGTGTGTGTCTGATCACATCACCGTGATTCATTATCGCATTAAGCTATAAATGTCCTTTAATATATAATTCGCTCTACCTCAAAATTATTATATATTTATATGTTAACTGAAGGGGAATTTTTTTAGTTGATAATAATTTCCTCGGCTCCCGGGCGCGAACCTAGGAACCCAGTTTGTGTATACATACACATGCCCACAAAATATACATTTATGGATAAGAAAAACACTACGTCAGAAGAGCAATATGTGGCTTTCTTTTTAACGGCAGGGTCTGGAAATTCAATTTATTTTTCAAACGTCAGGAGTAGGATCCGGAGACTTGTAGTGAGGGGTTGGGGGTGGGGGGGGGGTGGGGGGGGGGGGGGGGCGGAAATGGGGGGCTTGAATTTCGAATGAGTTTAGGCCTACCCAGGGTCCTGGCCTCCTACCGCAGAAGGCCATATGCTGCATTGACGGGTCAAGAAAGGCGGTGTTGGGAATTCTTGTGGGATCGTGATATCACGAAATTTAATAACCTGGTATTTATGTATAGCCAATCTATTTATTAACTGTTATAATTTTTTATTTTTTTAAACTATTCTTAATATTATTACTGTCAATTTTATTATGAATATTATCTTATATACTTCTTCAACTACTGTGTGGATGCTGCCGATTTATCATTTTTTTGTCCTGTGGTCTCATGTATCTAGATTGTGTATGATATTGTCTATCCTTTGGATACTCTTGAGCTTGAAATAAAATTTATGATTATTATTATTATTATTATTATTATTATTATTATTATATTATTATATTTTATTCTTATTGATTGTAGGTGGAATCTGAATATTAGTATTATTACTTGCCCTATTCTCCATTTTTTTAAATTTAAATTTAAAATTTAGGCTGAATTTAGACTGATGCTGTTATATTTAATACTTTCGTCTAGAAGTCGAAGACTCTCTCTCTCTCTCTCTCTCTCTCTCTCTCTCTCTCTCTCTCTCTCTCTCTCTATATATATATATATATATATATATATATATATATATATATATATATATATATATATATATATCATAATTTGCATCTACGTTACAATTTTGCGCGCTCTCTCTCTCTCTCTCATATTTCATAATTTGTTTGTAGGTTACAACATTGCTCTCTCTCTCTCTCTCTCTCTCTCTCTCTCTCTCTCAGTATAACCCAACGAAATTTCGTCGCGCGAAAGTTTATTTTTTTTTTTTTGGGGGGAGGGGTGGTTGGTGGGTGGGAGGGAAACTTAAACTTTTTAATGAGGTAAGAGACTGTGATCTCTCTCTCTCTCTCTTAACTTCGGGTAAACTCAGGAGCAGCCATGCGAAGGAAGAAGAAGAAGAAGAAAGGTTTCTTGTTCGAAATGGGACCATTCTGTGAATATTAAGTGTCCTTATCATTACCCCTTTGTTTTTTTGCGGTTTTTTTTTTTTTTGGTTTTGTTTTTTGCTTGGACAAGGAGGAGGAGGAGAGGAGGAGGAGGAGGAGAGAGAGAGAGAGAGAGAGAGAGAGAGAGAGAGAGAGAGAGAGATGATAACTGTTTGGGCTTTTAAGGAACTTTTGAGAGGGAATAGAGACTAGTCGTACATATGAGAGAGAGAGAGAGAGAGAGAGAGAAACTAGTCGTACGGCTTTAGAAGGAACATGAGAGAGAGAGAGATAGAGAGAGAGAGAGAGAGAGAACTGTTGGATAGCTGTAGTAGAAGGGAGCATTTGAGCAAGAGAGTGAGTCACCGTTATAGCCTTTGAAGGAATATTCAGGAGACAGACAGGCAGACAGACGGAAGAGAGAGAGAGAGAGAGAGAGAGAGAGAGAGAGAGAGAGAGAGAGAGAGAGAAGACTGCTTATTCAGCATCTCTTAATGAACAACTAGATGTCACATTCAAAAAGCGACAGAGAATGAAACTTTTTTTTTTTACGTTAATGAATCATGCCTATTAGTCAAGAATTAGTATATTAATATCAATTGACGTTTTACGAGTTTTTCGCTTTTGATGTTTATGGTATCATCTCATTTATATATGTCTCGATATTATTGTAGCAGAATTCTCAACAAGTTCTAAGGTATATACATATAATATATATATATATATATATAGATATATATATATATATATATATATATGTATATATATATATATATATATTATATATATATATATATATATATATATTATATATATATATATATATATGAAATAAGGGGACCGAATAATTGTCAAATATTTATAAAGCTTGAAATTTTTTGTATTTTTTTTTTATTCTTTTAAGGAATAGTCTCCCAGAAAGTTAACACAATGTGCGTAGGAATTTATTTGTGAGGATTAATTATTTTTACTTAATCCTGGAATGGTATTTTAAAATGAAGGAGTTTACAATTCATCTAAAATCATGAATGAATTGTATAATAATTATTATGTAATTGTGGAGGGGTTGTGAAGCGATTTAAACGAATATACATTGAGACTTTGTAATCGGAGTATTTAACCGTTTTTGAGTGACCGATGCTATATATGCCAGTGTACAGTACAGTTTTGAATCTGTATACTCGATTCCTTCTCAGAATTCCGACTAAATTTCGAGTCGAAGTCTGAGAAGACCATTTTGTTGTCGTAACCTTCAACTCTCTCGAACTCTGCTTTCAGCAGTCAAAGTACAAAGAAGAGGAAGAAAGACGAGCGTCAAGCGTGCTTGGTCGTCTAGACAGCTGCGTGCGTGTGTGTGTAAGTGTGTGTGCGTGTGTGTGCGTCTGTAAGTGCGTATGTATGTGTCTAGGTCGTCTGGGTCATGATGATCGTACTTGGCAAACCTTCCCCCCCCCACAACTTCCCCCCCAGAATGATTTCTCAGAAAGAGGCGCAAAATGCGTGCGTTATAGATCCTCCTCTCCCCCTCTTCCCTTTCCTTTCCACGTTCCCCACCTCCATGTGCTTGTGGGGGGTGTGGGGTTTTGGAGATAGGGAAGGGGGGGGAGTGGTGGTGAGAGTCCACGTCCTTTCCTTTCTCTTTTGCGCAGCGCGATCCTGGCGGTTAAATTTCGCGGAGTTCGTCCCTCGTGGCCGGCCGGCCCATCCCTTTCCTGTCTTGCTCTTCAGCGCTGCGCGTTCTTGGAAGGGCTTCAGACGCCGTGCGCTTTCGCTCACTCTCGTGCGACAAAAACATCAACAAAATGGCGGGCGGGGTTGGAGGGGACTTGGGGGTTGACTTGGGGCTTCAAAGAACCCCCCAGCTCACTGTCTGTCTGTCTGTCTGTTATGTTGCAGGCTGCTACGGCTGCAGCAACTACTACTAGCGCTTGTTGCAAGTTGCCTAGCTTTGTGTAGTATGGATGGTAGCCAGCTTTAGAAGTTGCAACTATAATGCCTGTGTTCGCAAGATGTCTGTTCTCAACTTTTTTGTCAGCTGGCCGAGTGTCATTCACGCTCGTTTCAAGTTGCAGGAGTCGTGTGCATGCATGTCTTTGCTTGCATGAGCTTGAGGCTTGTAATTGTGAGACCGTCATCTGTCGGTACCTCGCCATAGCAGTGAGACTCGCCTTAACCAAAATTGGTTGCAGGTCCATTCAGCCTTGTGGTTTAGAAGTTATCCGCAATACCAATTTGCAACAGTTACCAATTTCCAAGAAATGAATTAGCCTGAAGGCGGGGTTACCAGGGAACCATTTCTTGCATACTTTGGCGTTAATTTGCACCCATTACCCATTCGAATAAATAAATTACCAATTTCAAAGAAGTAAATTAGCCTGGGGGTGACGTTACCATAGCACCCATTTCTTGCATTGATTAACACCTGTTAATTCCAATTTAATACTAATTACCCCATTCTAAAGAGATAGCTAGCCTAGGGTCGAGATTAGACGAGAACTATTTCTTGCATCATGTAGCACCAATTGGTATGATTAACACAGGTTAACACCAATACCAATTTAATGCCAATTACCCCATTCCTAAGAGATAGCTAGCCAAGGGTCGAGATTACACGAAAACTATTCCTTGCATCATTTAACACCAATTACAAATTTCAAAGAAGTAAATTAGCCTGGGGGCGAGGTTACCATAGCACCCATTTCTTGCATTGATTAACACCGGTTAATACCAATTTAATACCAATTACCCCATTTCAAAGAGATAGCTGGCCAAGAGTCGAGATTTGACGAGAACTATTTCTTGCATCATGTAGCACCAATTGGTATGATTAACACAGGTTAACACCAATACCAATTTAATGTCAATTACCCCATTTCTAAGAGATAGCTAGCCAAGGGTCGAGATTACACGAAAACTATTTCTTGCATCATTTAACACCAGTTACCAATTTCAAAGAAGTAAATTAGCCTGGGGGCGACGTTACCATAGCACCCATTTCTTGCATTGATTAACACCGGTTAATACCAATTTAATACCAATTACCCCATTTCAAAGAGATAGCTGGCCAAGACTCGAGATTAGACGAGAACTATTTCTTGCATCATTTAGCCCCAATTTGCACCAATCACCCCCATTTCACCCATTTCATCTCCAATCGAGGACTTAAGTGGCAACAGAAAATCCGATTGGAGGCCACCTATATACCTCTTCGACATGAGAAATTTGGCACTCTCGCTCCTGGGACTATTTCGGCCCCCTAACGAGGGTCACCCAGGGGTCAGCAATAAAAGAAAGTTGGTTCCTCATTAACTTTTGAGTATTTTCGGGGAATGGGAGTTTTTTTTTTTTTTTTTTTTTTTTTTTTTTTTTTTTTGCGTCTGTCGAATTTCCAGGGATGATTTCGCCCGAGATGCGTTTGTTAGGATTCTGAGACTTTTGAAGATTTTATACGTCTCTCTCTCTCTCTCTCTCTCTCTCTCTCTCTCTCTCTCTCTCTCTCTCAAAAGCAGTTAGAAATTTGTATTTTACACATATATGTGTATGAAAATATGTGTGTTTATGTGTGGTGTTTATGGGTGTGTGTGTGTGTTGGGGGTGGGTGTGTGTGTGTGTGTCAGCGAGAGAGAGAGAGAGAGAGAGAGAGAGAGAGAGAGAGAGAATGGTTTAACCTTTTCATCGCGATAGAATCGCAAGGTATATCCATGTCTAACGGAAAGGAGGAGGAGGAGGAGGAGGTATTCCATGTTGCCGACGATGCTTTTCTTCATGATTATTCAATTGATAGACTTGGAAGTAAAAAAAAAAAAAACTGACTCACCACTTCGCTATATTTCTGTGAATCAAATGGCTATTTTACTATTTTTACTATATGTGTAATTATCTGTTTATTAGTTTATTCTTTATTTCTTTGTTATTCTCTCGTTTCTGTTTCTTATTCCCACTGAAAACCGAGCAAGATCTTGAAAGATCTCTCTGTAGATGTTGATATAATGAGGCGACAATATTACTGTAGACTGCATTACCCATTATATCGAGGAGAATAATAATAATGATAATGATAATGTGAGGGTAAGAGGTTTGAATGTTATACCAAAAGCAGGAGATTGCTGTTACGACCAAAACCTTACTCAATAATAATAATAATAATAATAATAATAATAATAATAATAATAATAATAATAATAATAATAAAAATAATAATGTCAAGACAAGAGGTTTGAATGTTATACCAAAAGCAGGAGATTATTGTTACGACGAAAAACTTGTGCAATGATAATAATAATAATAATAATAATAATAATAATAATAATAATAATAATAATAATAATTGCATTCCTTGACCCTGTGACGTAAATCTACTCACAAGATATTAATGTTTTTTCTTCTTTTAAAGGTTTCCCTTACGGTTTAATGTCTGACATTTTAAATAAGATTCCTTCTTGGAATCGAGTACTCTCTCTCTCTCTCTCTCTCTCTCTCTCTCTCTCTCTGTAAGCCTCTCCGCCTCGACTCCCTTTATTGATTGGGTGGCAACATTTGGCGTAGCTTGAACTTTAAATTCTCTTAGTTATTTTGAGCGGGGAAGGAATAACGAATGGTATGGATAGTAGTAATGTGTACAGCGTTAAAAGAAAGAGAGAGAGAGAGAGAGAGAGAGAGAGAGAGAGAGAGATGATTGGGAAAAGATAGGGAGAACTGTACGCAGAACGTCGAAGCAGGAAATGCATTATTGATTGAGATATTCATTTGCGTTGCCTTTAAAAAAAAAAAAAGGTCCTGTTGCATCAGTTTTATGAATATTCATATAAAAATGACGTGTTTTTTTAATTACTGGTGAACTTCATATATACGAATTTCCACTTGTAAGGTTTACAGTCTATCTTGAATTTTTTATTTTTTTTATTTATTTATTTATTTATTTATTTTTTGGTTAACAAATAGGAAGAACATTCATATGAAAATTGCGTACTTTTTTTCCTAGTTATTGGCCTAATTTCATATATACGAAATTCTAGTTCAAAGTTACTGTCTAACTTGAATTATTGTTATTATTATTATTATTATCATTATTATTTTTATTATTGTTGTTGTTGTTGTTGTGGTTGTTGTTATTGTTGTTGTTGTAAGGTTACAAGATTATTAGTGTAATACAGGGTTGCTGTTACAGGTAATACGGATCAAATCATTCTCGGTCACAATTATTTTATAGGCATAATTAGAAGTCTCAGTCTTCGAAATTACTGATAATTATATTTTCAACTTCAGCATTGCAAATCCAATAACGGGCCATTGTTGACTGTATTTTGCATTGCAACTTCTTCTTCTTTTTCTTCTTCTTCCTTTTCTTCTTCTTGTGTTTACACAGGATACATTTTCTTTTTAATTAGGGAGGGTACAACGCAGAGGGCTTTGACCTTGTGCCAAGGTTTGAGTTATTTTAGAAAGCGGGCATTTTCTCTCTCTCTCTCTCTCTCTCTCTCTCTCTCTCTCTCTCTCTCTCTCTCTTGGCAGATTTTTGCGAGAGTTACTTCCTTTCTGTGTGTTTGTTTCTTGTTGTTCTTCTCTCGGAGGTATAATGATAATAAAATAATAATAATAATAATAATAATAATAATAATATTTTATTATTATTATTATTATTATTATTATTATTATTATTATTATTGTGAATTTCACTTGCTAGGGCTTGGTGAAATACTGAGAATACTCTCAGCACATAATAATAATAATAATAATAATAATAATATAATAATAATAATAGTTTGTATTATTTGTATTATATCGACTGCTTTCACAGCTATCAACTTCTGACGCTAACATTGAAAACAACAACTAGTATTAAGTTTATATTTCTTTTTTTTCTTTTTTTTTTTCTTTTTTTTTTGCCCAGTAAGCACTCTCTCTCTCTTCTCTCTCTCTCTCTCTCTCTCTCTCTCTCTCATCTCATCCTTTTTCACAAACCCTCCCAAGGCGTTGAACTCACATGAGGTTGCAGATTCCATGAGTTTTTTTTCGGGGGCGGGGTGGGGGTTGGGGGAGGGGGGCGGGGGGGCTGTAAAACATACCACTCACAGTGGTGCATTGTCAAGAGATTCATCTTCGGGGGACGCTGCAAGTAACTGTAAGGGGGGTGGGGTAGGACTCAGTGGGTATTCTTCTGATGTGCCTTGAGGATACACTTGACTTGGTCCTTTTGGGCAACCGTTTTGGGTATCCTGTGTAAAGGGTTACTCTGGATGACTCATTGGATGTATTGTGTAAGTCGGTACTCTGGGGACCTTTTGACTGGACAGTGTAAGTGGTGTATACTGTGGTTGTCTGTGATTACCCAGTGTCAGAGCCTACTGTAACTACAGGATTTAAAAGTACAGTTTTTGTAGATTTTTGCCTGTAGCTGTAAAGGGCTACTCTTGAGTATTCTAAGGAAATATACAGCTCAGCAGTGTAAGGATCTTAGGCTGTACAATGTACAGTATAAAGGGCACTCAAAGGTGCTTTTTGCCTTTGTGGTGTAAAATGTACACTGTGTTGTATATATGGTTATCAGTCCCTTTCAGGCTATAAATATACTCTGGTGTACTCTTGGGTCACTAACTGAAGTTAGAGAAGCTATGATCACTCCAGTAAGGTGTAAAATGTGCAGTGGTGTATGTATAGTTTTCAGTTGTGACTGACTACTGTTCAAGGCCTTTCTAGGCTGTTAATGTACTCTGTTATACTACTTGGAGCACAAATCGAAGTTAGAAACGCTAAAATTGTGGATGTATGCTTAGCAGTTGTTATTGACAACTATACAGTACTCATTTTAGGCTGTAAATGTACTCTGGGTTACTATTTGGAACACAAATCGAAGTTAGAAAAGCTAAAATCCCTCAAGTAAGGGGTAAGATACACGCAATGGTGCATGTATGGTTGTCAGTTGTGATTGACAACTATACAGTACTCCTTTAAGGCTGTAAATGTACTCTGGTGTACTCTTTGGAGCACAAACTTAAGTCAGAGAAACTATAATCACTCAAGTAAGGTGTAAAATACACAGTGGTGTATGTATGGTTGTTAGTTGTGTGTACTTGTGTGTCCTCTTCTGTGCACAAACTGAAGTTAGAGAAGCTAAAGTAAGTCCAAGATGTCACTTTCTTACGGTCCTGAAATCACCAACTGAAGGCCCATTGAGGTAGGCCGAGCCTGTGACATCATCCTTCGTCAGGCAGTCTATACTATATTTGGGTTTCGTCCTCATTAAGCTTGACGCAGAAGGATTGGTGGTTCATCGAGGAAAGTGAAGGAGTATGATGTGGGTGGGTGGGGTGTGTGTTGGGGAAAGAGAGGGTTGTGGGGGGAGGGGGGGGGGTAGGGGGATATATATGAAGAGTGTGGGAGTGGAGCTGGCGTTGTTGAAGGTGCCATGCACCTCTGGGGGATGTCCTGTTTATTTGTTTGTTTGCTTGCTTGCATGGGCGTTTCGTTTGTTGGCCTTTTTTTTATCTCTTGGAGGTATTAAGGTTTGTTTGTTCTTTGCCAGCTGTTAGGTTTGGTTTGTAGTTGAATACGTTTGGTGAGCGTTAGTCTAAAGAGTTTGTCTCTGCTAGTTTTGGTAAAGACAGATTTGCTACTGGTCACTGGTGTTAGGTTCTCCACAAAGCAAGAGACGTTTGTGCGTCTCTCGTTTGTGGCACCAAGACAAGATCCCCCTTTTCTTGCGTTTGTGCTTCTGTCTACCTGACCACGACAATAGCACGAATCAAACCTGAGTCATAAACTCATCATAACAACAACAACAACAGAGCTTCCTCGTGGGTAATATAGGACGTGCAGTACGAAACGTTTTCCCCATCTCAGAAAGTTATGTGGCAAGGAAGAGAGCCGCGTGCATCGTGCGTGAGGCAGTTTTTGGCCCTGTCCCTTCCCCTCAACGGCGTTTCGGCGGGTGGCCCAGTCGAGAGGTATAATCGATAGAGACGTGAGGGAGGGAGGTTCGACTGGCTGGATGGCTGCCTGACGGGCCAGTCAGTCAGTCAGTGTTGGTTCTCCCTGCCGTTGTAATCTATGCTGTGTGTGTGTGTGTATGCTGGAACTATGTAGGGCAGCCAAGAGCCAAGTTTCTTGGTAGTCACGCCTACCTAGGTGCCTGCCTGCGTTATGTCAGAGGTCCTCAGGGAAAATGATTCGGTTATTATCTCCTTGGGTTTTCATCCTTTCCGCGTTCATGTTTGTTCTCCTAATTCTTTGATATATATGGATCTTCATCGAGACTATTTCTCTTTTTCAATTATGAAATACTTTTATATCTCTTGTTTCATTTTTCTCATTTTTAAATATTTTTGTTTTCCTTTTTTTTTAAAATTGGCAATTTCTTGGCGGCTTTAAGATGTGGCCTGTGCTGAGTCACCTTTAATATAACCCTTGGGCCGCCCACCCCCCCCCCTCTCTCTCTCTCTCTCTCTTCTCTCTCTCTCTCGCTGGTCATAGTTATGTCATGGAGATGACGTCACTTCCGCCTCATCTGGTGACGTCATTAGTTGTAATATGGTGACATCTCTTGTTATTTTTAAGACGATGATAAATTAAACAAAAAGATTTTTTCCACTTTCATTCATTTCAGTGATCGTTTACTCTGCATGGTGACTGAAAAATATATTAGATATTGAAGTTAATAGATGTATTAGTGTCAATTCTTTTTCATAAAATTAGTAAAAATATAGATACTTTTTACAAGCAATATTATTAGATCGTTCTTTATTCTTTATAGAAAAGTTGATAGATAAAATAGTATTAATTCTTTTTTTATAATATTTTAATAATTCTTGTAGATATTGCTAAACAAATTCGTATAATTATAGATACTCTTTACAAGCAGTACTCTTAGATAATTCTTTATCCTTTATTACCAAAAGTAAAATTTGACAGCCAGTCGGAAAAAATAAGCTAAAGTATATATTAGTTTTCATTACTTTTTTTAACCTTTTTAAAGATATTATTCATACATTTGTACTGATAGATGATTATTTAACTCAAGAAAAATCAATAACGGCTGGTTTATTATTACTGTTTTTAAAAGTAATTTTTTATATAGGAAAAATATATTCCGTATGTCCACTTACTACGTTGTTATTATTATTATTGTTGTTATTATTATTATTATTATTATTATTATTATTATTATTAGTTAGTTAGTAGTAGTAGTAGTAGTAGTAGTAGTAGTAGTAGTAGAGGTCATGACTGATGAATTAGAACATAAAATGATTTTAGATAAGATAGATGAAAACACTCGTAAAATAAAATTATGGAAAAATATTTAATTGGCAGGAAATTGTGTTAAAATCTTAAATTAGTTCGTTCTTCGATTACGTTTGAGGCTGGATGTCTGAATGAATGGAGTTTGATGCTAAAAATGGGATATGTTTGAGCATACTCAAACTGGCCAGTGTTTTAGCATGAGTCAGAGTGAAGGTTTAATTTACAAAAGATTTTTTTTACCTTAAAGCACTTACATTTTAAACTTTAAGAGAAAATGTTTGAGATTCAAGCTATGAAATTTTGACAAACAACAGCCAAAATCAACTGAGGTTTGAGTGAAGTGAATGTTTAATTTATCAAAGGTGTTTCAACTGAAGGTACTCAAATTTTGAACCATTAAGAGAACAATGTTTGCGAATGTTTAATTTACTTCGAGCGAGCGACATAGATTGAAGGAATCGAGGCCTCTCGAACTACCAAGTGTTTGAGAATGGATCGTATCGAATTATACTTTATCAAATCAACCCAGATTTTGAGAGAATGAATCGAATTATCCTTTATCAAACCGACCAAATTTGGGAATGGAACAAATTTTCCTTTATCAAACCGACCGGATGTTGCGAGAATGAATCGAATTATCCTTTATCAAACCGGCCAGATTTTGAGAGAGAATGAATCGAATTGAATTATCGTTTATTAAACCCACCAAAATTTGATTGAGAAAGAATCATAGCG
The DNA here is from genome assembly GCF_015104395.2 of Macrobrachium nipponense. NCBI lineage: Eukaryota > Metazoa > Arthropoda > Malacostraca > Decapoda > Palaemonidae > Macrobrachium > Macrobrachium nipponense. The sequence continues at coordinate 21,084,868 of NC_061104.1, forward strand.
AATCATCCTTTATCAGACCGACCAGAATATGATAGTGAATGAATCGAATTTTCCTTTATCAAACCGACCAGATTTTGAGAGAATGAATCAATTTATCCTTTATCAAACCGACCAGATTTTGAGAATGAATCGAATTATCCTTTATCAAACCAAACCAGATTTTGAGAGGATGAATCGAATTAGCCTTTATCAAACCAAACCAGATTTTGAGAGGATGAATCGAATTAGCCTTTATCAAACCCACCAGATTTTGAGAGAATGAATCTTAATTATCCTTTATCAAACCAACCTAGATTTTGAGAGAATGAATCGTAATTATCCTTTATCAAACCGACCAGATTTTGAGACTGGAATGAATTATCCTTTATCAAACCGACCAGATTTTGAGAGAATGAATCGAATTATCCTTTATCAAACTGACCAGATTTTGAGAGTATGAATCGATTTATCCTTTATCAAACCGACCCAGATTTTGAGAGAATGTATCGAATTATTCTTTATCAAACCGACCCAGATTTTGAGAGAATGTATCAAATTATCCTTTATCAAACTGACCAGATTTTGAGAGAATGAATCGAATTATCCTTTATCAAACCGACCCAGATTTCGAGAGAATGTATCGAATTATCCTTTATCAAACCGATGAGATTTTGAGAGAATGAGTTGAAATGAATTATCATTTATGAAACCCACCAAAATTTGATAGAGAAAGAATCATAGCGAATTATCCTTTATCAGACCGACCAGAATGTGATAGAGAATGAATGGTATAAAATTATCCTTTATGAGACTGACCAGATTTTGTGAATGAAACTAATTATCCTTTATCAAACCAACCCAGATTTTGAGAATGAATCGAATTATCCTTTATCGACTCAACCAGATTTTGAGAATTAATTTTAATTATCCTTTATGAAACCAACCCAGATTTTGAGAGAATGAATCAAATTATCCTTTATCAAACTGACCCAGATTTCGAGAGAAAGTCTCGAATTATTCTTTATCAAACCCATCAGATTTCGAGAAAATTTATCGAATTATCCTTTATCAAACCGACGAGATTTTGAGAGGAAATGAATCGAATTGAATCATCCTTTATCAAATCCACCAAAATTTGATAGAGAAAGAATCATAGAGAATTATCCTTTATCAGACCGACCAGAATATGATAGAGAACGAATGTTATGAAATTATCCTTTATGAAACCAACCAGATTTTGAGAATGAATCGAATTATCCTTTATCAAACCAACCCAGATTTTTAGAACGAATCGAATTATCCTTTATCACCCCGACCAGATTTTGAGAGAATGAATCGAATTATCCTTTATCAAACCGATCAGATTTAGAGAGAATAAATCGAATTATCCTTTATCAAGCCAACCCAGATTTTGAGAGAATGAATCGAATTATCCTTTATCAAACCAATCAGATTTTGAGAGAATGAATCGAATTATCCTTTATCAAACCAACCCAGATTTTAAGAATGAATCTTAATCATCCTTTATGAATCGAATTAGCCTTTATAAAACCGACGAGATTTTGAGAGAATGAATCGTATCGTCCTTTATCAAACCAACCCAGATTTTGACTTAAGACGTTTGAACTTCGTTTGTGAAACTATGCCTTCGACCTCGGCAGGAACTGCCCCTCAGCGGCACCCCATCGAAGGACGGGCGTGAGTGACCTCGTCCTACTGACGGAGCGTATATATATATATATGCCTGTGTGCTTGAATTTTGGCAGCGCGCCTCTTTAAAGCTTATAGCCTCCAGACCTATGCTGCCACTGCAGGAGAGAGAGAGAGAAAGAGAGAGAGATTCTGTCTCATGAATGGACTGACTCTCTCTCTCTCTCTCTCTCTCTCTCTCTCTCTCTCTCTCTCTCTCTCTCTCTGGGTCGCATTGTTACATGACTGAAGGTCGGTGGTTTCGCGTTCCGGGTCGATGTTTTGCTTATTAACGAGTTTTAACATGTCGTTTTGCTTATGAATGCGGTTTTGACAGGTCGTTTTGCTTATGAACGCGGTTTTGACAGGTCGTTTTGCTTATGAACGCGGTTTTGACAGGTCGTTTTGCTTAAGAACGCGGTTTTGACAGGTCGTTTTGCTTATTAACGGTATTTTAACAGGACATTTTAATGATTAATTTAAGAGTATTTTAACGGGAAATTTTACTCATCAACAGCATTTTAAAAAAGTAAAAAAGTTTACTGTATGAACAGGACATTCTATTTATTAACAGTATTTAAGAAAGTAAACAAGTAAAATATTCGCTGGAGTGCCTTCTGCGCAATGGAGTTTTCTGTAACAACGTATAATGCTGTATAAAACCATCAGCTACGGCCGGTAGCCCTTCAGTTGCTTCCCAGATGCGGTAGATTGAGGGTTGCGTTCCACGGCTCCGGAAAGCGCTGCCAGATGCACGATCCATGACTAACTTTAACCTTAAATGGAATAGAAACTACTAAGGCTAGAGGGTTGCAATTTGGTATGATTGATGATTGGAGGGTTGAAGATCAACATACCAATTTTCAGCCCTTTAGCCTCAGTAGTTTTTTTTTTAAGATCTGAGGGCGGACGGACAGACAAAGCCAGCACAATAGTTTTCGTTTACAGAAAACTGTAATGTTTCCTGCATGAACGGGGCATTTTAATTATTAACAGTAATTTCACAGGGCATTTTTTTTAACAGTATTTTTTAACAAGGCGCCTCGCTCATTATCAGTATGTGAACGGGTCACTTAGCATATTTGCATAAATTTTTATAACGCATTGTGCTCATTGACTATTTTACTGGATGGATTGATTTGATGTACATTATAAATTCTCGTTTCAGTTTTTATAATGAAAAATTCTAATCAAAATCTTCTCTCTCTCTCTCTCTCTCTCTCTCTCTCTCTCTCTCTCTCTCTCTCCTGATTTGATGTACATTATTAATTCTTGTTTCAGTTTTTATAATGAAAACTTAATCAATATCTCTCTCTCTCTCTCTCTCTCTCTCTCTCTCTCTCTCTCTCTCTCTTCTTCTTCTTCTTCTTCTTCTTCTTTTTAAAGTTTAAAAGAAAGCTAGACAAAATCATTAGGCCACTGTGAATGCACAGTAAAACCTTCTCCTACAGATAAGTGAGCACACGATGTCTCCTCGGATGGACTAACAAGTCTTTGAGACATCCTAATCCTTGTAACTCTTCTTCTTCTTCTTCTTCTTCCCCCAAGCAAGCAGTTTAGCTCAGCCTTTCTTTTCCCCGTAATGTATTTTTGGAAGCATCGAATAGACAGCTCTAATACGCTGAAACAACACCTTTCCATCGCGCAGACCTTCATAAGCATAATTCGATTCCAGACGTTCCAGCTCTGCTGTCAGTCATCGTTGCTGGAATCTCTCTCTCTCTCTCTCTCTCTCTCTCTCTCTCTCTCTCTCTACTTGAAGCGTGAGCTTTGTGTTAGATTGTACGCAGATATTTTATTAAAATGTCTTTTGGATTTTTTTTTGTGTTATATATTCGTAACTATTCTTATTTGATTCTATTAAAAGTTCATAATTGTTTTTTTTTTAAATCTTTTAGGTTATGTGTCTCTGACTTCGTTTTTTTTCTTTTGCAAAAAAAAGTAATATAAAACTTATATCTTAGCTTTTTAAAATCCTTTAGGTTACGTGTCTCCAACTTAGTTTTTTTTTTCTTCAAAAAAATGATAATAATATAAAACTTAGATCTTAGTCATTTGAAATCTTTTAGGTTATGTGTCTCTTGACTTAGTTTTTTTTTTTGCAAAAAAAAAAAACTTAGATCTTTATTATTCTTGATTACTATATCTCAAGAAAATGACTTAGGATTTATTTTTTTCCACTGTAAAGAGCCCGACGGGGAGGACAACCCAATGTTTTCACGTATCCGCCCTTTGAAAAAGCGACGAATATAGGGAATAATAAATAATGTCACGTATCCCAGGCTCCTATATTGTGACCAGCCTGTATTAATTGTATTTAACTGTTTATTAGATTTATTTGGGTTATATTTGTCACTTATTAGGAATTAATGACTGCTTCTATAATCATTAGAATTAATTAAAGAATTCCAATAATTTTATTTTCTTCCTTATACTGAATGAAAATGGGAATTAATTCAAAGAAGGAAAAATGATGATGACTTATCCTCCAATAAAAGGATTAACCCGCCTCTTGAAAGAGAGAGGCTTATATATGTGAAATTGAAGAATTGCACGCTTTTCGTCTAACCAAAAAAAGGGTAGAGTGTAGGACTGATAACCCCGCCCTTTGTAAAAGAGGAGACTATAGGAAGTTAGGAAGAGTCGCAAGTATTGATAGATCCGCCTTTTGAAAAAACGAAGAATATAGGGAATAATAAAAAAAGAATTACGGGTATTTTGTATTTTCAGAAACTCGAGAATTTGAGGGGAAGGGGCATATAGATAGATGTAAGGGAAAAATAAGGACCCGCCCCTTTAAAAAATGGAGACTATATGCCTCCAAAATGTTCTCGTGAATGTCGACTTCGTCAGAAAATTGGGACAAACGGGTCTCCATATGTTGCCATATATTCCTGTGTTATGTTTGATGCCTGGACGTTTATGGGAGGGATGGTGGGGGGGATGGGGGGAGGGGGGGGGGTGTTCTCCAGGGCACAGCTGATGCTAGCGGTTTAATGACTGTTTGTTCTTCGTCACAACAGGAAGAGATAGTTATTTCTGTTTGAGAGAATGCGATTAGTCTCTCTCTCTCTCTCTCTCTCTGGTAGTGCAGTGGTAAGTACATTCAATTCTGTCTGGGAAAATGTAACCTCTCTCTCTCTCTCTCTCTCTCTCTCTCTCTCTCTCTCTCTCTCTCTCTCTCTGGCAATGAATCTTGATCCCCAATGAAAACAAAATGATAGATCACAGTGCTGCATTTCTCGTCACTGTGAAACCCAGAACGAGACAAATCGATGTATGTAATAAAAAGCATGAAGAATTCAGTAAGAATAAAAACAAGGAAACCAAACAAATAAAAGAAATAAAAAACAACAACAAATGAAAAAAAAATCAATGTTGACTGAATCATTAACCTTCGAGATGAGTGATGTTTTTCTTAACAATTTTTTATTTATTTGTTTTTATTTCTAAGTTTTAATTTTTTTTTTAGGTCGTCACCTTTGATGACTGACAGGTCTGAAGTGTCTATTGTTGACCAGACTTATCTTAATGGAGATGTCAATCTTTATTTCTTTTTTTTATTTAATCTTCTACGAATAGATTTAATCGTTTGTGGCCCTAATATGTTTATTTGATATTTCCTGTATTTTGTATAAATGGGATTAACAAGATATATATATGTGTATATATATATATATATATATATATATATATATATACATACATACATCCATCATATATATAATATCATATATATATATATATATATATATATATATATATATATATATATATATAGCCATTTATTCAGATCCCTAAGTAATAATATATCATTCAGACTGTTTTATGAAGATAGGATTAACATGTCAGTTAAGTATATCATCCATTTATTAGGGATATATATAATATATATCTATATATAGATATATATATATCGATATATATATATATATTATGCCATTTATTCAGACCTCTTTTCAATGTAATAATATGTCAATTCAGGACTGTATTTTGATAGATAGGATTCGGCAGATGTTATATATATATTATCATATATATATATATATATAATATATATTATATATATATATATATATATATATATATATATATATATATATACTGAAAAAGGATAAATATATTAAATATAAATATATATATATATATTATATATATATATATATATATATATAAATAGTATATTACACGTATATATTCATCCTTTTTCAGTATATTTTTTTTTATTGCTTTTCAGTGTAACAATGATCTAAGTCTTTAATATTATACATAGCAACTTTTCCCTCAAACAAAAATGACTTTATATGATTTCCAATGCCCAAAATAATTTTTATTATTATCTATAACCCCCTTCTCTTAAATTAGATAAACCACATACTCAAAAAATATCTTTTTTTTTCACAGGTAAGCCAGACGAATTCGAGAGAGAGAGAAATACTCATTGTGTCGCAGGTAAGGTAACCCAGCCACAGAAGAGCCTAAGTAATAAAGAAAATAGAATAAAAGAGAGAAGGAAAGAAAGAGAGTATAAAGGTATGGATGAGAAGATTGAAATTGTATAAATAGAGAGAAAGGAAAAGATAATGAAAGAAAGAAATAAAGACGTTAAGATTGAGATCTTGTGTCTAGAAAGTAAGAAAATTTAGAGAATAAAAGAGATAATGAAAGAAAGAAAGGTGTGAATAAGAGGATTGAAAGAAAAAATGCAAAGAGAAAGAAAGAAATAAAGGAAGAAAGAGAGAAATAAAGAAAGGTAGAGAAAGGTATGGATAATAGGACTGAAATATTATACCTGGAAAGAAAAAAAAACGAATAAAAGTAAGTGAGAAAGAAGGAGAAAGTACAAATATGAAAGGAAGGTGTGGTTAACAAGATTGGAACCCCATATCGGGAATAAACCATCTTCGGGATGTCACCTGCCATAGAAGATAGACGTCTTGAGTGATTTGATTTTCCACTGAATAAGAACGATTTCACTCACGGGCCAGGTAGAGAGGATAAGGATGCTTTTTATTTGTATCTTTATTCCGTTTGGATATCTTTGGAGTCCTCACAGTTATTAGGGAAACTGCCAGTTTACCAAATTTTTCAATTTCCTCCTTATTTTTATTGTTTGGATGTCTTTGGAGTGCAAATAGTTATTAGGGAAATTGTCAGTTTACTGAATTTTTCATTTTCCTCTTTATTTTTATTTTTGTTCTTATTTTTGTTCTATTTGGATGTTTTGGGAGTAATAATTGACATTAAGGAAAGAGTAAATGAATAATTAAAGTTTTGGAATGTTTTTTAAGCAATGATAAATATTAAGAAAATGGTAAATTATTATTAAAGTTTATGGATGATTTAGAAGCAATAATAGATATTGAGAAAATGGTAAATCATTAGTAAATGGTTTTAGAATGTTTTAGAAGTAATAATAGATATTAAGAAAATGGTAAATTATTATTATATTTTATGGTTGTTTTAGAAGCAGTGATAGCTATTAGGAAAACGGTAAATTATGATTAAATTTTATGGATGTTTTAGGAGCAGTGATAGTTATTAAAGAAAAAGGTAAATTATTATTAAATTTTATGGATGTTTTAGAAGCAGTGATACTTCTTAAGAAAATGGTAAATAAGGGGTTCCTGTAAACGAAAATTTTTTTTGGAAAATGAAAATACAGCGGGTGTCTAAGCCGGGAATGAATAGTGTCTTTACTTTAGCTTTATTATATTCTTGTTTTTGTAGATACCAGTAATCTAGGCCTTAGGTCTGTATGTATTCACTTTTTCATAGATACCTGTGGTACTTGATGGCGTTTAGGACATAGGCCTAGTGCCTACCACCAATTTTGGGACAATAAAGAATATATAACTTCAGACCAATTTGGAGAATCACATGTTAGCTTGTCGAGTAGAAATCAGACGTCAGCTAACCGAGTAATACTTTAGATAACCATGTCAGCTGATCTAGTAGGAATGAAACGTCAGCTAACCCAATATACATCAGATGTCAGCTGACCCATTAGAAACCGGACGTCAGCCAACTCAGTAATACTTAACCCATGGTCTTAGAGACCAGTTTTAGAGACCATTACTTAACCTAATTATGTCAGCTAACCCAGAAAAACTTAAATTAATTTAACCCCGATGCTGACATATGCCCCCATTGTCATAGTCAGTTGTCAGCAAACAAACAAACAAACAAAATTATATCTGCCTGAATCACTAGTGTTTGATAATCCGGGAGTAAAAAAAAAAAAAAAAAAAAACTAATCAAAGGAAGCCGACTGCATTTGTTTGTTTTCCTCGTTTGGGGGCGGAGGGGGGAGGGGGAAGGGGGGAGGGGGAAGGGGGAGGGGGCTGCTAGTGAGTGAATCACCCCCCGTAGGACTTATCTCCCGTCAAGTGGCAATATCCTCCGACGAGTCTGATCCTTAACTACGCCTCCTGGTATCCTTCGATGTCCTTGGAGGATGGCACAGTGTCCTCCGCTTCTTCTTGAACGTTTTTATGCGTCTGTTCTCCCTCTTACAAAAGGAAGAAGAAGATGGAAAAGAGATAGTCCAGGATATTAAGCATTGTCTCTCTCGGTGTCTGAAGGATTTTGATATTTCTGCTCTGTTGTTATTTACATTGTAATCTCGGAGAGATGTGACGACATAAAGGCGATATTATTCTCGTTTCACTGAGGTGAAATCTCGGGAGATTATTATCTGCGGTTAAATTATCTGTCCGGGATAGGATGAATGACTGTTATTACGATGTAAAATTGCCTTTTGTATACCCGACAGTGTTTGGTCCATAGTGGGACAAGAAATCGTCACGCCATCTCTGCTCTTCGTCCAGGAAAAATCCCGGGGTATGTTTTTGACGAAGGTATTGACTATCAGCGACTGTCAGTCAGTCATAGTATCTTATGGTTGGTGGTCAAAGTCTGTCTTTAATGTTTTTACGAATACGTCAAAATGATAGGAATGATACGCTTAATGTTTTGAAAATGTCCATCGCCATCATAAACGTATTGAAATATCCAATGTCAGCTTCAACGTTTTGAAAATGTCCATCGCCATCATAAACGTATTGAAATGTTCAATGTCAGCTTCAACGTTTTGAAAATGTCCATCGCCAGACCAAGTATTTAAAACGTTTTAAATGCCAAATGTCAGCTTAACGTTTTTGGAAAATTGTCCATCGCCATCATAAACGTATTGAAACTGTTCAAAATGTCCAGCTTCCCGTTTTGAAACTGTCCATCGCCATCAATAAACGTATTGAAAAATATTCCAAATGTCAGCTTCAACGTTTTGAAAATGTCCATCGCCATCATAAACGTATTGAAATGTTCAATGTCAGCTTCAACGTTTTGAAAATGTCCATCGCCAGTATAAACGTTTTAAATGTCCAATGTCAGCTTCAACGTTTTGAAAATGTCCATCGCCATCATAAACGTATTGAAATGTCCAATGTCAGCTTCAACGTTTTGAAAATGTCCATCGCCAGTATAAACTTTTTAAATGTCCAATGTCAGCTTCAACGTTTTGGAAAATGCCATCGCCAGTATAAACGTTTTGAAATGTCCAATGTCATCTTAAACGTTTTTGAAAATGTCCATGGTCAGATTAAATATTTTGAAATGTCCAATGTAAACGCTTTGAAAATGTCCGTCGTCAGCTTATACGTTTTGAAATGTCCAATGTCAGCTTCAACTTCTTTGAAAATGTCTTGTCAGATTGAATATTTTGAAATGCCCAATGTCAGCTTAAACATTTTGAAATGTCCAATGTCAGCTTAAACATTTTGAAATGTCCAATGTCAGCTCAAAAACTTGAAAATGTCCAATGTCAGCTTCAACGTTTTGAAAATGTCTATTGTCCGATTGAATATTTTGAAATGTCCAATGTCAGCTTAAACGTTTTGAAATATCCATCATCAACTTAAATGTTTTAAAATGCCCTCTTTCATCTTAAACGTTTTGGAAATATCCGTTAAATAGCCATCGCCAGTTCAAGCGTTTTGGAAATATCCATCGCCAGATCAAACGTTTTGGAAATAGCCATCGCCAGCTCAAACCTTTTGGAAATATCTATCGCCAGCTCAAACGTTTTGGAAATATCTGTCGTCAGCTCAAACGTTTCGGAAATATCCATTTCCCAACCAGGATTTCATTGGACTGAGTCGCTCCAGTATGGTAAACGAATAGAGATTTTTTTTTAAACTGCTGTTATTTCATTTATTTGTTTTGATTACATCTGCATGAATTCTGTTCGAACGTTTGTCACGGCTCGACCGTTTTGCATGCGACGTTGCAACCATTTCGGAATAGTTGTCAATTTTTATTTGATTCTATTTATATATTTATTTATTCGTTTTTATAGTGAGACGTTGAGGTCTATGTAATGTACAGGAGAGAGAGAGAGAGAGAGAGAGAGAGAGAGAGAGAGAGAGAGAGAGAGAGATTTTCCTTATAGAACGAAACTATGATATATCGGAGGGAAAAAGTGAAACCGAAGGGAGTAATTGATTCACGAATTGCAAAGCCATTTTTTCGTTAAGAGAGAGAGAGAGAGAGAGATAGAGAGAGAGAAAAAGGTTTTCAGTTGTAAGAAAAGGAAGGCAAATGGAGGTTCACTTTTCATTGATTTCGGAATTGCTCTTCTAGTTTGGAGTATCAATTGGAATCGATTTTGGAATTTTCCCTCTTTCGGAGTATCATTTGGAATTGGTTTTGGAATTAAGCTTCTGTTCTGGAGTATCATTTGGATTTTGGAATTATTTTCTAAGTTCTGGAGTATCATTTGAAATTGATTCTGGAATTGCTTCTCGTTCTAGAGTATCATTTGGCATTGATTTTGGAATTTCTTGGAATTGGAGTATCACTTGCCATTAATTTTGGAATTAATCAGTTTCTTAGTGTATCGCTCAATCTCGAATCTGGCAATTCTCCTGTTTTGGAGGATAACTTAGAAATAGTGGATTTTATCGTGTTGTGGAGTAATTACTTGGAGACACTGAATGCAAGTTGCATTCTCCTCTTCCAAGTGGAGGCTCCCTCCTTCATCACTTTTGCAAGAAGAAGACTAAAGGAAAGGCAAAAAAAGATTGCGTAGGAAAATGGCGGAATGTCTTCGATTGCAGACTGCAACAGACTGCCTTTTTCAAGGTTGGAAATCATTGAACACAGGAATGCAATGAAAGCAGGGAAATAATGATATATTCTGAAATCAGACAAGAGAAGACCCATCACAATTATTTGCTGCAATTATGGTTGACATTCTGATAATTCTTGACATTAAATAAAGGTCATATGGAATCCGTTGTGAAAACAGGACTACAGCGAAAGCTGGAATTGATTTTATTGTGAAAGCAGAAAAGAGATGACTCGGCACAATGATAGGTGCTATTATTGTCGATAAATTTG
>NC_061104.1:21100937-21105937 GCF_015104395.2 Macrobrachium nipponense
GGAAGGGTATATCTCTCTGTAGTCCAAAGGATGCTATAAAAGACTAGATCATGTGACCCTCTGCACGTGGTAGAGTCTTTGACCAACTGAGATTATGGACCTAGAATCACGCCCGTGGAAAAACACCGTCGGTTTGGAAGGCTCAGAATAAACATTAATATCCGTTTCGGGGAGGGGGGCGTCTCTGAAAGGCTGCCGCGTTGGGTCGTAAAACTCCCCCTCCCTCCCTCCCTCCCATGCACAAGGAAGTAGTAAAACTGATATTCGAGTTAGTTTTGTGGCAGAAGCTCCCGCTGGCGTAAGGCCAGCTCGATCTAAATGGGACTGAGTCGTGTATGTGATGGTGCCAGTCAATTGAATTGATCCTGTTCAGGGAGAGAAACTGAAGAATTGTTATAGTGCCAACTTGTATCACATTTTACGGCTTTTTTGCGTTGCTGTGTGGGCTCTCTCTCTCTCTCTCTCTCTCTCTCTCTCTCTCTCTCTCTCTCTCTCATTTCCTCATCATATCCCACAATCCGTGACTACGTTGCAACAATGCTTCTCTCTCTCTCTCTCTCTCTCTCTCTCTCTCTCTCTCTCTCTCTCTCTCATTTATCGCAATGCTCATCTTGAATCATATTCCACATTTGTGTCTGCCTTACAATTACGCCTCTCTCTCTCTCTCTCTCTCTCTCTCTCTCTCTCTCTCTCTCTCTCTCTCTCTCTCTCTCTCATTACCCCAGTTGTCTATTAAGGCGAATAACATTTTCACAATATGTCTAACTGACAATATTGCTTCTCTCTCTCTCTCTCTCTCTCTCTCTCTCTCTCTTTCAGCGCCCCGTCTCAGGAAGAGGACAAAACATCCCCTTGTAAGGAATAATCTCTCATTCCATCTTTATGATCACTTGAAATGCCCTCTTCAACTTCACCCGGGCCTCCATCTGGGCCAGTCTGGTGCCCCTTCAGGACGTTTCGGCAACCCAAGGCGAAGGGAGGGCGTCCTTTGTAAACTGGGTCATTGGGCAAGACGACCACCAGACGAGTCGTTCGGCAGACCCCTCGGAGGGGAGATGTGGGACAAGTCCCAGAAGGATGGATGGAGTCCTTGCCATTCCACCCCCCCCCCCCCCCCTCCCCCTCTTAGCAGGAGTACCAGGGGTTCTTAGGAGGGGTGCTTTTGAAGGGGAAGAAATTGGGCAAAATTCCCAGTAAGGATGATGCCCTTCTTGGCCAAACCTTCCCCCCCAAACCCCTTCCCCCCAGGAGTATCAGAAGTCCTTGAGAGGGGTACTTTTGGTCACCTCCCACCCGCCTCTTCGCCAACAGGAGTCCTTAAGAGGGGTTCTTCTGAGAGGAAGAAATTGAGGAAAAATGCCCTCCTCCTCCCTCTCCCCCTTCACCTCTTCACCAGGAGTACTAGGGGGCCCCAGGAGGGGTACTTTTGAGAGGAAGAAATTAGGCAAAAGTCCAACTAGGATGCGCTCCCTTTCCCCCCCTCTCCACCCCTTCACCACGAGTACCGGGGGTACCATAGGAGGGGTGCCTTTGAGAGGAAGAAATTGGGCAAAAGTACCACTAGGATGCCATGCCCACCTCCTCCTCCTCCTTCTCCCGCCCCGCCCCCTTCACTGGGAGTACCAGAGGTCCTTAAGAGGGGTACTTTTGAGGGGAAGAAATTGGGCAAAAGTCCCACTAGGATGCCATGCCCTCCTCCTCCTCCTCCTCCTCCTCCTCCTCCTCCTCCTCCTCCTCCTCCTCCTCCTCCTCCAGGATTACCAGGGGCCTCCCTTTAAGAGGGGCATTTTGTGAAGAAATTGGGCAAAAGTCCCACTAGGATGCCATGCCCTCTCCTCCTCCTCCTCCCTCCTCCTCCTCCTCCTCCTCCTCCATGCCACCAGGTTTACCAGGGGCCTCCCTTTAAGAAGGGTGTTTTGTGGGGAAGAAATTGGGCAAAAGTCCCTCTAGTATGCCACGCCCTCCTCCTCCTCCTCCTCCTCCTCCAGGGATCCTTCCTTGAGGGGAAGAAATAGAACACTCTTGATCTAATCTGATTAGCTGGGGTTAGATGGGTCTCAGATTAAGCGGCCGTGCTTAATGTGATCATGATCCCGGCATCTAATTTGGTGATAACTGAGGTTACTGGGCTTTGATTATTATGGCGGATGAGGGGGGGAGGGCGGTATCTGATGCCCCCATTCATGAGGAGTGAGGCGTATACTACACTGTAAGGCCCCCATTCATTTGATGCTCCTCGACGCTAAGCGTTTTAAGATAAGATGCTTCTCTGAGATGCTTTGCTTAAGCATTAGTTCATTTTGTTTATGTTACTGGTTGTAATTTTTCTTCAGTAGTTGATTCAAAGGAGAAGCAGACTTTAGAATTGAATTTCTTGATTTGGATATGTATACAAACACTCTTTACATTATTTGATTGTTGTTATTATTTTTTTTACAGTTGTTATGAAGAGTCAGTAGGCTTGGGATAGAATGTGAATTATAGATCATAACATAGCATATGAATTACATAGAATTGTGTAGAATATGAATTATATAGAATTGTATAGAATATGAATATAAAGAATATTATAGAACATGAATAATATAAACAATTAAGCTATCATATATACAGATACACCCACACATACACACACACACACGTATATATATACATATATATATGTATGTATGTATGTATATAATATAATATATATGCTTAAATAATCAAAGTTGATGCACGTGACTTTATTATATAAGCGAATGCCACAGGAAAATGACAGGCAGAAGGTTAGTACCAAGCGCGTTCTCCTGTTTATTCAGGCGTTGTCAGAGCAAAAGAAAAAAAAAACTTTCTTGAGGTATTCATATTGGCTTATCAACATTAAATTTTCCCCAATTCTGACCACTGCTATTCTGGCGCCCGTTTGCGATACAAATTGAATCCATCAACAAGAAAACAAAGACTTCCTTTGAAATCGTGATTGATATCTGTTTTATTTGTTTGTTTTTGCAAAAGGCTTTCGACGCGGTTTATTTGTCTTGTCGGCTCGTGCCTTGTATGATGGAGATGAATATTCAATCCTCTTTTAATTGTTTGTTGCGGTCTTGAATGACATGGAGCGTTGATTGCGAAATTTTCCAATACTCTACTACTACTACTACTGCTACTACAACTACTACTACTACTACTAATAATAATAATAATAATAATAATAATAATAATACATCGTCTTTCTCTTTAAATAGGAATGGAGTCGATTATGATGCATCTACTTTCTGTATACTACTACTACTACTACTACTACTACTACTACTACTACTACTACTTACTAATAATAATAATAATAATAATAGATCTGGTGTTGATTACTTACTGTAAATCTTCATGGCTTTGAGATGAAATTATTATTATTATTATTATTATTGTTATTATTATTATTATTATTATTATTATTATTATTATTATTATTATACTACTACTACTACTACTACTACTACTACTACTACTACTACTTTATACTTGGTGGTTTGGTTAGCAGAAGTTTAAGTGAAATACTCATAGTTGAATGGCATGGTTTTATTGGGATTGTTATCGAGAGAGAGAGAGAGAGAGAGAGAGAGAGAGAGAGAGAGAGAGAGAGAGAGAGATTTAATGTTAATTTTTAAAATTATATATTGAGCAAAATCTCACGGCGAAAGGCTAAGAGATCAATTTTTACAAATAAAGATTTGGAGGGTGGGATAGCTAGATGGATACTGAGAGAGAGAGAGAGAGAGAGAGAGAGAGAGAGAGAGAGAGAGAGAGAGAGAGAGAGAGAGAGGTCCTAACACACGATTTTCGGATGAAAAAAGAGGATACTGGCAAGAGCCATTGGTCAGATCTGTCAGGGTTTTACGACCTGGGATCCAGACAGGTCGTGAAGGAAAAAAAAAAAAAGGGAGATAGGGAGAGAGAGATAAAAAAGTTAAAAAAGAAAGATAAAAAATCTCAAACAAGTTTTTATGGTGGAAGAAAACGTCTTGTGTGCAACAGAGCGAGGTCGTAATGTAAAATCTTATTTATCGGTAATGGGGTAGGCTAGTGTAGAAGAGAGATATGTGGATTCATTGGGAGTAAGCTTCCAAACTGGCTGGCTACCTGTCTAGAGAGAGAGAGAGAGAGAGAGAGAGAGAGAGAATAATTTCTTGAGGATTAAACAGCAGTTTGCTATGAGACCAGAGATGCTGTACCAGGCTTGAAGCAATAACTGGCAACTTGGAGAGAGAGAGAGAGAGAGAGAGAGAGAGAGAGAGAGAGAGATTCTTCTTGTAAGGACCAAATAACAATTTGCTGCCTGCACAGAAGAGAGAGGAGCTGTGGGCGCTTTCTCATGCCTAAAACAACAGAGAGAGAGAGAGAGAGAGAGAGAGAGAGAGAGAGAGACTTCTCTTATCAGGAAGAAACAACACCAGTTACTGGCTACCTCTTCTTTCTACCCAGATCCTGATGTTCTGACGCATCTGGGGATACGCCCACAACTCTCTCTCTCTCTCTCTCTCTCTCTCTCTCTCAAGGATGTGCATGCAGTTATCCACGCTGGCACTTGTTAATCCCTTCATTGATTGGTTTGAAGAGTCCAAGGTCTACGCCAGGGTTATTACAAGTCCCTTCGTTTAAACCAGTCACCGGCTTGCTTCATTGTGGCCTTTCAGAATGTCATAGAATGCCTGTCTTTTTTCAAATGTTTTAAAATGTTTTAATTAAAATATTTCAATTTATTTAATGGCACGGTGTTTTATTCACGTTTAAGGGGAGAAGATCTTTCTATCCATGTAATAATAATAATAATGATAATAATAATAATAATAATAATAATAATATAATATTAATTAATTATTATTATTATTATTATTATTATTATTATTATTATTATTATGCATCCCACAAAATATTTGCCGAAAACCGAAAAGGTACTACCGCTTTCTGGAACCACGCCTCCCAAGGGGAGAAAATCCCACAAATAATAATAATAATAATAA
>NC_061104.1:21110937-21115937 GCF_015104395.2 Macrobrachium nipponense
GAGAGAGAGAGAGAGTTATCAGAGCTCAATGAGAGAGAAAAAGAGGTTTTGAGAGAGAGAGAGAGAGAGAGGATTTAGTAGATATATATATATATATATATATATATATATATATATATATATATATATATATATATATATATATATAGAGAGCTCAAACAGAGAGAAAGAGAGGACTTTGTAGTTGGAGAGAGAGAGAGAGAGAGAGAGAGAGAGAGAGAGAGAGAGAGAATATATACACAAATCACATCATCAAAATGAAATGACATCTCACCTGAACATTTGAAATCGGGAAACTTTGTCCCACTCACTTTTCCATTCGTCGCTCTGGGCGGCCCTTTTGCATTCTTAATTAAGAACGAATAAATATCTTCCCCCTCATCGAATCGACATTTTCTCAAAACCGTTTCCTGCTGCATTTTCCTTTTTGCATTTTCTCAGTGCGATGCAATTTTTTTTTCTTTTTTATTTCGACTGAGCCTTTGTGTGTCCCTGTGTGTGAGTGTGCATATGTGTGTCCCTTATAGATTGTATTTTTTATTTTCCCCTTCTTTCCTTTCATTCAGAAACACCTGTTTCTCGTAATAACCCAATTAGTAGAGGGCGAGTGTCGAAATTCCTCAGACAGGTATTGTCTTTCCCTTAGCAAATGGGAGAGTTATTCGCGTGACTGCAAAATGCTGCTGAATTTCCACAATTCAGTTTTTTTATCTTCTGCAATTAAAGTAGAGGTTATTTCATCCGCCCGTGTCTGTCTGCCTGTCTGTCTGTCTGTCTGTCTGTTTGTCAGGGAATGTAATATGTCAGAGCGTTCTGAGGGTTGAACTATGGGCCATAGATGGTCCGTTTTGGATTTTGAGATGAATCTGGCTGTGCTGTCACGTGAAATATTATTTTTGTTATGATAATTGTTTGGGAATCAGATTTTCTAAAACGTTCTTGATAGATTTCTGTGGAGAGTTTTTGGAGGTTTAACCCATGGGCCAAATATGCCTTGTTAGGATTTTGAGATGAATCCGTTTGTGCTGAGTACCACTTCAAGAAATTATTATTATTATTATTATTATTATTATTATTATTATTATTATTATTATTATATTGTTGTTGTTGTTGTTGTTTGGAAAGTGAAGAATGTGGTTAGATATATGTAGTAATTTATTCATATTTTATGCAATACCAAAATACTTAATAATTTCCAGTTTATAAGTCATGAGTAACAACTACAGAGAGAGAGAGAGAGAGAGAGAGAGAGAGAGAGAGAGAGAGAGGAGGTTTTTTCGTTTCAGCTTAGGAAGGTTATTTCCGGTTATTTCCTGCTATAAAATTAGAGTGAGAATATGAACCATTAAGAGAGAAAACGAGAAAAATTTATGAGAGAGAGAGAGAGAGAGAGAGAGAGAGAGAGAGAGAGAGAGAGAGAGAGAGAGTTTTTCTTTTCAACTTAGGGAGATTATTTGTTGCTATAAAGTTAGAGGGTGAGAATATGAACCATTAAGAGAGAAAACGAGAAATATTTATGAGAGGAGGAGATAGAGAGAAGAGGATGGAGCCGGAAGAGGAGAGAGGAGAGAGGAGAGATAAGGAATGGGATTGTTTACGCGAAGGGCGTGGTGCTCTGAAAATGATAACTCCCCCCCCCTTCTCCCCCCCTTCCCCAAACTGAATGGTTACGTAGGTCTGGGGACGCCGGGAAAGCGAGAGAGCGACCACCCTTGGCGACCTCTCTCCACCGCAAATTGCAGCCACAGCAATTCGGCGAAACTGTCGTTAATGCGACCCTGTTACTGTACTTTTTGTAATGACGATGGTCGGGTGTGCGACCGGAGTTTGAAGCTGACAGTAGAATGTCATCAACATGTCGGGAACTTGTTGCATACACGTCACAAATAGGTTGTAAACAAGTTGACAATTAGGTGTGCGACTGGGGTTTGTAGCTGAGGTTGCATCCAGACTACAGTAAAATTTCACCAACATATCCATAACTTATTGCACACATGTCACAGACAAGTTGACGATTGGGAATTTGAAGCTGAGGTTGCATCCACACCACAGTAAAATGTCATGAACATGTCAGCAACTCATTACATACATATCACAAACAGGTTGAAAACAAGTCGAGAATTGGCTGTGTGACTAGGGCTTGAAGCTTAGTGTACATCCACACTACAGTAAAACATGTTTTAACACATGCTAGCAACTTGTTGCATACATATCACGAACAGGTTGGAAACAAGTCGGCGACCCCAAGTGGAGAACGAATCATTGGAAACGCTGGTTAATCGTTTGAAGCACAGCTTAGTGCTAATAATAAGTCGTCGACATGTGTTCAAATTGTTTGTGATGTGTTATCGACGTGTTAATGATATTTTACTGCAATATTGACTCATCTCATCCTTAGTTTATAAGTATCATGGCACTACTATTGTGAATACTATTATTACTCTTAATACTGCTACTTCTACTACTATTGGTGGCATTATTGCTTCAAATCTCGATTTTAAAAGTTCATGATTCCTGGTACAATGAAGTTTCCACTTTTGTAGTGCTACTAATATACTATTGCTGTAAAGATTCAGAGATATAACCTTGTTGCTATCATTTTTTTTATCATAATTCTGAATACATTTCTTTATCATTTTTTAACTTTCCCTCGCGGGATAGTTTTTCGTTTACCTATCCATATATTCTGTTTCTCAAAGCCGTTTTGGACTGCTACATTTAATCACGCGACGAATTGAGATCCACAATCGTTTACTTTTATCATTCAAATGGCAAAGATACATGAGAAGTGAATAACAGTTTTGACTTCGTAAATGGCATTTGAGATTTTTACCTTTGACAAATGTCTTTGTCAAAGCAAACATATAGGTTATAGAGAAGTATTGTGATAATAATGATAAAAATAATGACTGACAGTTACTTGGTGAAGAATGCTTAATCGTAGGGAATCTAGCTGCGATCTTTTTTTTTTTACTGTGTTAATGATAAAACGTGGAAAATATATTCAGCCCAAGAGGACAGAATAAACCCAGTCTTTAAGCTAACGATGAGTAAGTTTTTAGTAATAATAATAATAATAATAACTGACAATTAGATGGTGAAGAATGCTTAGTTGTATGGAATTCAGCAGTGGTTTCTTTCTTTTTTCTCGGTTAATGATCAAACGTGGAAAATATATTCACCCCAAGAGTACAGAATAAACTCAGTCTTTCCTCTCGCATCATTTGATAAGCGCAGTAGAGGAGAATTTTTCAGTGAGTTTATTTGTTCAGAGGACGATCTTTTACCAAATCACGGCTTCAGGGGAGCAGTTAGGCTGATATGACGTCATAAAAGCCGTTTTATCCGTGCGGGCATAAAAGCCGAGTTGGGGGCATGAGGGGCGTATGCCTCTTCATTGTTAAGAAGGACCCTAGGGTAGGAGGGGGGGTGGAAGGAATAGTTTCGTGGCAAAAAGGGTCAGTTTACCACGAGTTTTAGATGATATTCTCGCCCTTAAGTGATCAAGTTTTCGGAATATGTATTATTTTTCCTTTCCTTTAGACCTTAGCTAATATTTTCACGTTTATAACATAGAATAATAACAACAACGGACCTTATAAGACTATAACATGCATACTAACAACAACAGACTTTTAATATCACGCCAGGGTTATATTTTTTCACTAGCATTATATGTGTGTACATTAGCTAGAAACATTCAGGGAAGAATTGTATAACATGAAGGGTTATAAGTTTGACCTTTGACACTTGTCATTCATGATGTTCCCTCCTGTGAATGAGAACGTCTCAGGTCGTTGAAGAATGAGGACAAGAAGGAATATGTTTAAAAGAGGTAAAAAAGGAGTTTTAGCGGCATACTTTTCGTGCACGACTGATTGACCACTGTTTCACTTATCCACTTCCAATCTTGGAAAAGCTCCATGTAAATCATTAAGAAAATCTTGTGTTTTAGCTCTCATTACCCACGTCTAGTGCTCTCTCTCTCTCTCTCTCTCTCTCTCTCTCTCTCTCTCTCTCTCTCTCTGTCAACCCTAGACGCGAGACGCAACAGTTGACTGGCACCTAGGTGCCCAATTCCACTGATTAGGTCAGCGGAGGGGTACTGAATTTTAGGTCATGTGCCCGTACATTCCTTCCCCCCGCCCCCTCCTCCCGGCTTGAAAATTGTAGATGTATCTATAAAAATTAGACGGTACGAGAGAGAGACAGACTGACAGTCAGAAAGATTTCCAATATATGATATAAACTGCGAGGTGAGGAAGGCTGTGAGAGAGAGAGAGAGAGAGAGAGAGAGAGAGCTTTACACCGGAAGCTAAAAAAAAGAAAAAAGGATAGTGTTGACTGCAATAAAAGATAAAAACTGAACAAAAATGCAACGGCTCAGGTGAAATCTCCGGGTAATATGATTGTAATTAACTTGTGATCCGATCGGTTCTTTCATTCTGCTCTGTTGTAGAAACAAATTGAATTGAATCGTTGTTGTGACAAACATATGCTGCCACATATGTTTGTCACATATTGTATGGGCGGTCGTAAGTCAGTTGCCTTCTTTTGTGACGCAAGTTTAAGTAGCCTAGTCAGTCGATCAATCAATTGTCTTCTTGGTTTCTTGTAAAGGATTTTTGGAACATTCAGGATGTATATACAATTAAGTAATGACGTCATTAATTTAAAGCTCTCTCTCTCTCTCTCTCTCTCTCTCTCTCTCTCTCTCTCTCTCTCTCTCTCACACACACACAATTTTTATGTAGCCTTTTCATTTTAGATTTTAAATTGTAAATGTGAAGCATCCTCTCTCTCTCTCTCTTCTCTCTCTCTCTCTCTCTCTCTCTCTCTCATTTTTCTTCTGATCCTTTTCACTTTAGACTCATTTCAGACTGGTAAACGATGAAGCATTCTATTTTCATCTCTCTCTCTCTCTCTCTCTCTCTCTCTCTCTCTCTCTCTCTCTCTCTCTCTCTCTCTCTCACCTAATCTTTTATTAATCTACTTTTAAA
>NC_061104.1:21120937-21128437 GCF_015104395.2 Macrobrachium nipponense
ATTAATGTCGCCTCCAACTTCTTATCGATGCCCCCTCCACCCTTGTGCCCCCTTCCCCCTCATCCTCGTCGCTTTCCCCTCCCCTCCCCTTACCGCCTTTCCACTCCCCTCAACTTCCCCTCACCCCTTCCTTTTTCCCTCTCAAACCCCTCCCTTACCCTGCCCCTTTTTCCCTCTTCCCTTCCACTTACCCTCCTCCCCTTCTCCCCCCTCACCCGCTTTCCCCTTCCCCAAATTCCCCCAATCACCCCAACCCCCTCGCTCTTTCCTCCCCTCATCCTCATTAAATTAAACCTTTACCCCCTCCCCTTCCCCTTAATTACCCCCTCCCTTCCCCTCCACCCTCCACCCCTTCTCCATCTCGCTTGTACCTCCTCTCCCCTTACCCCTTTTCCACTCCCCTCCACCCCTTCCTTTCCCTCTCAAAACCCCTCCCTTACCCTTCCCCTTTCCCTCTTCCCTTCCCCCCCCTCCACCCTCCCCCTCCCCTTCCCTTCCCTCACCGCTTTCCCTCCCATCACCCCCTCCTCGTCTCTCCTCATTACCCCCATCCCCTTCCCCCTCACCCCTACCCCTCCCCTCCCCCGGACACCTTTTTTACGCTCTGTGATTGAACGTCACGTTGAACGGAAGCGACGATCAATTATGAGATGGAGAAAAGGCCTTTTTGAGAATTTGCATCGGAAGGTTTTCCCCTTATTGTCCCGTCCTCCTCCTCCTCCTCCTCCATCCTCCTCCTCCTCCAAGCTGCTGATGAAATGGACAAAGAAAGGAATTTGATATTCATAGAGGAAGGCGTTTAAAATAGGCGTTTGGTTTTTCGTGCTTTGACGCTTTTATGAGAGAGAGAGAGAGAGAGAGAGAGAGAGAGGAGAGAGAGTAGATAGGAAATTGCTCAAGTCCTAACGAAGAAATCAAACATGTCTGGAACATACAATGAAAAAGATGATTGAGAGAGAGAGCGAGAGAGAAGAGAGAAGAGAGTAGATTAGGAAATTGCTTCAAAGTCCTAACGAAGAAAGAAAATCAAACATGTTCCTGGAAAACATACAATGAAAAAGTCAGAGAGAGAGAGAGAGAGAGAGAGAGAGAGAGAGAGAGAGAGAGCTACACTGGACCATTAAGACTGTTTAGAACAGGCACACTAAACTCAAGGCTTACCTGAAAAGAACCGAAAGTCAAACGAGGAGGGAAATTGAGAGGCCGCACAACACCTCTCTCTCTCTCTCTCTCTCTCTCTCTCTCTCTCTCTCTCTCCTCTCAAGGTCTAGAGTTTCCTGTTGTGAGGGGGAGGAGGAGATCGGGTTGGGAGGGGTGGGGGCGGGTAAAACGATCATTATTTAGGTGTTAGTGCTCGGCGCTGGTTGTTTGAGGGATAAACTACCCTGGATGCCAACATAAACTCATCTCGCCTCGCCTGGGGGTAGGAATTGGGACTGATGGAGGCTCCCTTCATTGCTCTCCCTCTTCACACACACACACACACACACACACACACACACACACACACACACACACATATATATATATATATATATATATATATATATATATATATATATATATATAAACGGTTTCAAGTAGCATTTATCGAGCTTGTTTGTGTTAATTTCATTAATTTTTGATTCGGCAATAGACTGCAACAATCTAGTACAAACTCCAAAGACTCATATTCGAGTTAAAAAAGAATTATATATATATATATATATATATATATATATATATATATATGATATATAGATATATATTATATATATATATATATATATATATATTATATATATTATATATTATATAGATATATATATATATATATATATATATATATATATATATACGGGGAGGGAGAGAGAGAGAGAGAGAGGAAGAGAGAGAGAGAGGAGGAGAAGAGAGAGAGAGAGAGAGGCCCTATATATAAGAAACGTGGAATTGAATCCATAAATAACAACAGACATCCCATTTAAAACAAAACCAGCCCCATCAATTAAATGAAGGAAACACAGAGTAAAAACCGGAATTCCACATTCTGAAAGCGAATGGTATCAACATCTCATCACCCTGCATGACCCGCGTGTTGCCAACTTCCGCCATCTCTCTACGGCGGCACTTAAATCAAAAGATTTGTTTAGGCGACGACAAATGATGTCCTTGTCAACATTAAAATTCCCTTTCTATATTTCTCACAATCACTTGGCAGCATCTCTCTCTCTCTCTCTCTCTCTCATCTCTCTTACCTCCCCTCTCCCTCTCTTTTCCCTCTCTCTCGCTCTCTCTCTCTCTCTCTTCTCTTCTCACTCTCTCTTCTCTCTCTCTCTCTCTCAGCAAACAGACCTGCTCCAATCAGTGTCTGGACGTGGTGGATACGAGATGGATGGCTTCTGTCATCCACTCTGGATGTCTTTTTGAGCTTCTTCTACAGCTGAGAGACATGCGGAAATTGCTCGCGATCTCTCGTCCTATTTTCTTTGGTTCTTCTTCTTCCTTGTATATGTTTTCATTCGTCTGTGTGTTTACGTTAATGGTCTTGCTTTACTGTATGGAAATTGATACCCTACATGTTGTACTTGTCACTGATCTGTCTTTCTTTTATATGAATAAATAAATAAGTAAATATATATATAGCTATATATATATATATATATATATATGTTATAATATATATATATATATAAATTATATATATGTATATATATACATATGATGTATGTATGTATGTATGTATCTATCTATCAATATAATATTATATATATATTAGCCATATATATATATATAGAGCTATATATATATATATATAATATTGTATATATACATAATATATATATATATATATATTGTATATATATACTAAAAATATGTCATGTATGTATGTATTATTTATCTATCCATAGTATATATAATATATATATATATATATATATATAGTGATATTATATATATATATACTATATATATATATATATATTTGTGTATATAATAGAACATATGTATATAAATATACAATATATATATATATATATGTATATATATATATATATACATATATATATATATAGATATATATATATATGTATATATATATATATATATAAATATAAGGATGTATAGTTTCTTGGTCACCTTTTACCAGAATTTTTCACACTTTTTGTGTGATACGCTTGCCCCCACGTATCCTAAAATCCAAATGGATGGACACGAAGCAAATCTGACGTCCTAATTGCTATATACATCCAAGTTAGGAAATACAGAGGAAGAAAAGGAAAAAAAAACTGGATAGTTTATGTCGCTGTTGATTCGAGTCGACGGCGGAGAAGTGTGTCAGAAAACGGCGATAAAGAACACAGTGGGATAAGTGGCGTGGTGGGAAGGGGGTTGTTCCCCCCTTTCCTCTCCCCCTTCAAAATTCGTTGAATGGCCTTCGGGAAGCGCGAGAAAATGTCGTTTTATCGTCGTAATGACCTGTTTGGCTCTTGCGTGTCTGTAACAGCCACAGAACATGGGCGCGCATGCGCACAGTCACACACTTGCGCCTTCCTCTTGGCCTTGAATCTCTCTCTCTCTCTCTCTCTCTCTCTCTCTCTCTCTCTCTCTGGGTACGTGGGATTAAGAGGAACAAGGTGTGATCCGACCTCCAGCTTACTCGGGACGCATGCAAGATTTTAACCTCATGCATAAGTTGTAAACATCATATTCCTAATTTTTAACTTAAACTAAAACGTGCTGAAATCTATGGTCAAATAGAGCGTTGTTTCGCCAACGGAAATTGAAATATGCTATTTTATTAGAAATAATTTTTCTATACTGTTTAACATGCACATTATTTATTTTTTACATTTTCATTCTAATAAATAAATAAAAATTGACCCATCTCAAAATTCCTGTATCTTTAACTCAACGCGAAACACCTTTTTCAGACCTTTTTAGGCTCTTCCACTGACCTTTCCTAACCACCCCCCCCCAACAACAGCAAAGTAGTTTGTATAGGCTTACTCCCCGAGTAAGCGAAAATGAAGTACGTGACATTGCTAAAAGGGAAAATGAGGACACTTCCCATTGCTACGAGGAATTCAAGTCCCACTTATTGACATAACTCACATTCTCCTTATTGATATCAGTTAGGCACCATTTATTGTCGTCAGCAAAGTTCCATATATTGCCATTAATGAAATTATTAATATGTAATAATTGTCTAATTATTTTCGATAATCATGTTTTAAGTTCCACCTGTCGAGATCGGTTTAGTTACATTTACCAGCGTCAGTCTAGTCAGCCTAACATATATACTTATATATACATGTGTGTGTGTGTGTGTGTGTATAGAAACTGTCACACATACACAGACGATCCTGTCAAACCGGAGTGTGTCCACGAGCGTCACTGATACACACCTAACCACTTAGCAACAAATAGAAAGAAGTATTCAGTAGGTCTGATAGCATTACGTAAACCCTGTCACAAACATACACGTGAGATGAGAAGACTCCTTTGAACAGTCGAAGAATCTAAAGAAATGTCTCTAAAACTATCGACGCAAATCTGTCTTCAGCCAAGTGCGTCTAAACACACAGGAATCACACACACACACACACACGCACACACACATAGACACACACACACACACGTACGCACGAAATCGCTTCCTGGCTTCTGTAGTGCATGAGTGATCTCGTTACCTTCGTCAGTTCTCCCTGTAGGGGGGCTGGGGGGAGGAGAAGGGGTAGAGACGTCTGTGCACCTGACGTGGTGCACTGTAGGCAATATGAAGGTTATTCGAAGCGTTGATTCGGTCCTGAGCTACACCCACTTTGTAGAATTTTGACGTGGTACACTGTAGGCAATATGAAGGTTATTCGAAGCGTTGATTCGGTCCTTAGCTGCACCCACTTTGTTTAGATTTTTATTTTACCTCCGTGCCCGCTGCCTTTCTTCTTTCTGTTTTTATTTACCATTTCTACCCTTTAGATTCTTCTTCTTTATTTCTTTATCCTCTGCATCTCTTTTATTCTGCTATCCAACCGCTCCAACTCCCTCCTTTTTTCATTGGCTTAAAAGTTCGTTGGCTTAAAGTGCCCCAGTGATTGGCTTTATAGACAAATTTTCATAAATTAAATCAACCATTTTCTGTCTAAGAATGTCTTCTTCTTCTTCTTCTTCTTCTTCTCCTTCTTCTTCATAAGATTTTTAAGGCGGCCAATCGATCGGATGAGAATAGGTTATGATTCCAGTTTCTATTCCCGTCGTGTCAGGACTGCGCGGGATTTGCTTGATTTTCGTGATTCTTGTTCGACTAAGGTCGATGACTTTGTTCTCAGAGAGAGAGAGAGAGAGAGAGAGAGAGAGAGAGAGAGAGAGAGAGAGAAGGGGGGGGGGGGGGGAAGAGGGAGAAAGAGGAAGTTGAAGGAATAGGACAGCTAAGTAGAACTTGAAATACTGCATGGAACTTGCTCGTCTCTGCGTGAATATTTTCCTCTGAGAGAGAGAGAGAGAGAGAGAGAGAGAGAGAGAGAGAGAGAGAGAGAGAGAGAGATCAAAGCCAGTAGGAGGAGTAGGACAGCTAAGTAGAGCCTTAATTAAGACCTAAGTTTTGACTTGGAAGACATAACCTGTAAGAACTGTCTATCCTGCAGGATCTCTCATTTAGGACCCAAACTCTCTCGTGCCCGTGACCTCTGAGATGACCCTGAGTGACCTCTGTTCGTCCTTTCTGAAGTCATTTATGAACTTCGTTGCAGTGCCCTCAATTCTGACCATAGCCGGTGTTTGGTCAGCTGTGTGCGTGCGTATGTGTATGTGTTTGCATATACGTTGGCAATTACGCGAGCGAGGATGAACGTGTGACCTTTCATCGTGCAAGTGTTAATAATGTAGCATTATTTTTTGTTGTAGTTTAGTGATTGGGAAGTAGACTTTTAGAGAAAATCAGTAATTGCAGCGCAGTTCAAAATGCTCGTATAATCAGTATGGAGCGAATCATTATTCTATATTATTTATCTTTTTGTTCAAAATGCTTTCCCAATCAGTTTGGAGCTAACCAATCGTGTAACATTTAGAGGACGCTCTCCCCTCCTTCTACCAAAATGGCTTATCATTTCCTAAGCAATCCTCCAGCAAGACATGAGGACCTCCCCCCCTTTCCCCTCCCCCCTCCATCCACCAAAAAAGGCTTATAATTTACTAAGCAATCCTCCAACAAGACACAACGATTCCGGTGACATATTCTCCTGTCGCTGCGTTAAATTCTGCAACAGCGTACGTCCGAAATTCTCTTAAGATTAGCCACGACCTCGACGCAACGCATCATACACACACACACACACACACACACACACACACACACACATATATATATCTATATATATATATATATATATATATATATATATATGTATGTATGTATGTATGTATGTATGTATATATTTTATTTATAGCAGACACGAAGCAGACGCGTCTTGTTTTATGGCACCATTAAAAACGTCAGCTCGACCATACTTGAAGTTCATGGCGTGAAAGGACGTCATTTGCGAAGTCGTCCTCCGAAGTCTGGTGCTTCTCAGATTGGGAGATCGGATGAAACTATTAGATTACTGAGACGTCAGATGCCAAAGACACTAAATACTTGATGTGGTCTGGTTATGAGTTCACTGGCCCTTATTGGTGTGTGTGTTTTATTTATTTATTTATTTTTTAAAAATCTGGTTGGTGTTTATTTTGCTGTGTTGCTTTATAAACCTACGTAAGAATATTCACTTGTACAGGTAATTAGGATCTCTAGATGAACGTGTAACGTGTTAATTACCGTGGCACCTGAGTGTAGGATGTTATGAGAATAAGTGACATCTACAGGAACGCCTGACCTAAGTATAAATGTGTGGTCCTTATATCAGTGTGTGACCTATCAGGAACTTTTGACTTGCGTGCGGACGTGTGACCTGTTTTTAAGAAATTAGAGCCTTTTACGAACCTGTGACCTGTGTAGAAACCCTGTGTAGAAACTTGTGACGTATTTTGAAGCGTTTGACGTTTTATGTAAGAATCTTGTAACCTCTTAGGGAAGTTTGTGATCTGTATAGCAAATAATGACCTTATAGAAACCTGTAGATTTGTCCTTTTTTAAGAAAATTGCAACTTCTTGATGGTATATTTGACCTGTATGGCAACTAATGACCTTGCAGGTACCTGTAGATTTTTTTTTAAGTAGGACAGTTCACTTCCAACCCTCAGAGTGTGGAATGACCTCATGTAAATGCCGAGTGACCTAAGGTCATAGGTATTTGTGATTGAAAGCAGTGACCTGAGCAGAAATTTCCTGTGACCCGAGACGTGCTGGTATGTGTGTCTTGTATAGCAAATAGTGACCTCTTCTAGACGCAAGGGTGACCTGGGGTCATAGGTATTTGTGATTGAAAGCAGTGACCCGAGCAGAAGTTTCCTGTGACCTGAGACATGCTGGTATGTGTGACCTGTATAGTGACCTCTTCTAGACGCCAAGTGACCTAAGGTCAT
>NC_061104.1:21133437-21160937 GCF_015104395.2 Macrobrachium nipponense
CAGGGAAACAGAGGTCGTGTCTTTCTAGGGCCTCCCGATGTCTTACGGTACAAGCGCGTACCTTTGGCGAAAAAGAAAAAAAAAAAAAAAATTCTTAGTAAATACTATAGAATAAACATGGGTTATTTAACGTTCTACGAACGCGCAGCTTTCGCAAAACAAATAAATACATAAATAATAATGATAATAATTACATAATAAATAAATAAAAAAAAAGTGTTATTTAACATTCTACAAACGCGTAAGCTTTCGCAAAAAAATACATAAATAGTAATGATAATAATTACTTTATAAATAAATAAAAAAATAAAACAAGGACATTTAATATTCCTTTCGATGATAACAAACGATAAGGACAGTGATAACCAAGGAATGTCGTGGCGTTACGTAACGTGTTTACGTTGCTATTTCGTAAATAATGCATGTTTACGTGTTTTTTCTTCATTTCCTTATACCGCTTAACGTCGCATTATTATTATTATTATTATTATTTAGATAGTTTTACCAGACCAATGAGCTGGTTATCAACTCTCGGAGGACTGGCCCGAACGATTTGTTTATATATATATATATATATATATATATATATATATATATATATATATATATATATATATATGTGTGTGTGTGTGTGTGTGTGTGTGTGTGTGTGTGTGTGTGTGTGTATGTATTGTCAGTTCAATTGTTTCTATTTTAAGTTTTTTTATATTTGTGTCAGTTACATTGTTTTTATATATATATTTTTTATACTTTGGCAATAAAATTGATTTTATTTATATTTATATATTTTGTCAATTGAATTGCTTTATTAATATTTTGCATATTTTTGACAATTAAATTGTTTTGTTTATATTTTGTTTATATTCTGTAAATTTTTTATATTTATTTTTTATTTTATATTTTGTCAATTAAATCACAATCTTTCAAAAACTTTATAACTGGATGAATTTACAATGTTGAGGCTTCTGACAAAATTCCGCTGATCGATTTATTTGCAAAACTCGATGTTCGATCACCCGCACAATAAATGTTTAATGATTAGCACCAAGGTCCTTTTAAATATACCCCGAGTATATTTAAAGACTAAGCTATCACTACTCTACACTCAAGAGGATTTAAAAGCGACTTTCTGTAGTATACACTGCGTTATACGTTTGAGAAATTACTTAACGTCTTTGCAGAAGCCGCCACCACTCACGTATAGTAGCATGTCAAGCAATCATTAAGTCACATTGTGTTGCTGAAGGTAGAACACGAGACAGGTGTTTTTTTCTCGACTCAAACGACCTTCTCAGACATATGGGTCTGAGTTTGAGTTTTACTGAACTCAACCCCACTTCAAATACTTGGATTTTAGTCCTGAGTTTTCCCTTCCCTTCAAACAACCTATTCAAACGGTTGGATTTAAGTTTTGAGTTTTTTATCTATAGTCAGATGAATTTAAACTCGAGTTTTTCTGAACTCAAACGCAGTTCAAATACTTGGATTTGAGTCTTGAGTTTCCCTTCCCCTTCAAACAACATATTCAAACGTTTAGATTTGAGGTTTGAGTGTATTTTTTTTTCAATAATCAGATGAAATTCTGACAGTTAGTTTGATTTTGAATTTTTGTGCACTCAAACGACGTCCTTAAACATTTTGATTTGAGTTTTGAGTTTTTCTAAACTCAAACATCGTATTCAAACATTTGGATTTGAGTTTGAACAACCTATTCAAACATTTGGATTGGACTGTGCGTTTTTTTAAACTCAAACGAAATTCAAGCACTTGGTTTGATTTTAAATTTTCCTCCACTCACTAGTGGAGTTTTTCTGCACTCAATCGAACTCTTAAAACATTTTAATTTGAGTTTGAATTTTTCTGCACTCAACCTCTTCAAATATTTGCTTCGGATTTGAATATTTCTCCACTCAAACCAAACTCATATATTTTTTAATTTGAGTCAGAAATTTATTTCCCTCAACCATTTGGATTTAAGTTTGAATTTTCCTCCATTCAAACAAAGCTCAAACAAATCTTTGCTTTGGTTTCTGCTTCGTCAAACTGAACGAGGTATTAATCAATGGAAAGACTAAAAAGGTGGAGGGCGTTTGGTGGAGGAAATGAGGCTTCCCCCCCCCCCCCTTTCCCTTACCCTCTCCACTCCTAGGGGGGAAGGGAGCGAGTGCCACTTTACCTATGGCACCCAGGTATCGAGGGCGACGGTGCCAGGAGGCTACTACTACGTCTTCCAGACATAGTAGTTCAAGGTTGTCCTTCAAGTGGAAAGGATTTGGAGGACGACCTCTAAAGGCGTCCTTGTAGGATTCATTGATTTGCTTGTGCTTTCGTCGCCTCGGAAGGGTGTTGCTTGTAGTGTGCCTTTGTGGTGCGTTGTTTTCTGCTTCTTTACTTGTTAGCTCTACTGTTTTCTTTGCCTCACTTTCTTAACATTTTCTTGTTTTATTTAAATATTCATTAAAGTTCTAATTCCTCGATCAAGACCTATGAGAATATAGGATTGGACTTGTTAATATTGAAGGTTAATACTATGGCGTCTCACTTTCTATTGGAAAATATTAGTTTCGACTTAAACAAGATTAAAAATCCGATCTAGATAAATTTTCAAACGAAAATTAGGTAAATTCTTAAATACTTAAAGATGATTTATTGATAAATTTCATGCAAATATTATTTGCAAACAAAACTTAGGTAAGTTCGTACATGCTTAAACATTATTAATCAATAAATTCCATACGAATTGTATTGTATTTTAAAAGGCTAAAGTTCTAAAGCTAATGGCTGAGCAAGTCGGTGGCCATAATGAATGGTTTTGGGGGGGAGTCGAACTATTTTCAGAACTCTCCCTCATGAATAGGTCAGGATTGGAGGTGGCCCCTCCTTTTTTGGGGGAGGAGGAACTGGAGAGGTGTTGGGTGGTGGGGGGAGGAGAGGGGGGAAAGATGAACATTTCCGTAAAATTCGCCTCAACATCAAACTCGATTTCTTCACATGACTCCGTTTCAATTCGGGTTCGATACGCGTCCGTCACTTGTCTGTTTCCCCAAATACAGGGGGGAGCGGGGGGGGGGCGTTATTCACTGTGGCTACTGTATTGCGATGTGGAATGTATAAGTGTGTAAATGTATAATGTGGACGGGCGGAACTCGGCTCTCGTTAAATGTAGGTATCGGACTGCTGTCAATCGATACCTTTGCACGCTATCCCCTCCATGACAGTAACTGTTACTCTGACACCCTCGGAGGAGGAGGGGGAGGAGTAGAAAGAGGGGGAGGAAGAGGAGGACCTTCCTATCCGCGTTCCTGACCCTCTCTCTCTCTCTCTCTCTCTCTCTCTCTCTCTCTCTCTCTCTCAAGGCATAAGAAATAGGAGGAAGGCGAAATGCACTTCAAGACAGAGGATCAAGAAGAATGGGGAAATTTTCAAGATAGATATAAGGAGGTTCAAGACGTGTTGGGTGACCTGTAAAGGAAATAGAGAGGAATGGGGAGAAATCGAAGGGAAATAGGGAGAAACTGGAGCGGAATGGTGAGAAATGGAAAGAAATAGGGAGAAATTGAGGGGAAATGGGGAGAAATTGAGAGACATAGGGAGAAAATGAAACAAAGAGAGAGAAATTGAAGAAAAATAGAGAGAAATAGGGATAAAATAAAAAATAAGGAGAAACCGAAATAAAATGGAGAGAAGAAGGGAGAGAAATGGGGAGAAATGTAGAGAAATAGGGAGACATTGGAGGGAAATAAGGAGAATTGCTGGATATACTGAGAAGACTGTAAGAAAAAAGTTATAAAACTACTGAATAGATCAAGAGAGCTTCCAGTCACGCCAAGATAAATAGGGATAAGGAATGAGAGAGAAGAGAGGAGAGAGGAGATCTGGAGAGAGGAGAGAGAGAGAGAGAGAGATTAGAAAACATCGCCCAAAAGCAACTGGGAAACGAAACGGGAGGAAGGAAGTCTTAAAAAAAAAAAAAAAAAAAAAAAGTCGTCTTGTAAGGTGACACCTGAACCTCCCCAGACGTCCTTTGATGCGTAAGGAAAGAGGGTGGGCCACTGGAGGATCGTTTTCAGGAGTCCTTCTGCCCTAAGGATGTGACAGTTCCGTCCTTTTTTGCGGAGGAGTTCTTGCTGCTGCTTCTGCTGCTGCTTCGGGATGGGGGGGGGGGGGGGGGGGGGGTTGGGGGGGGGGGTGGGGGGGGGGGGGGGGGGGTGTTGTGTGGCGTCCAAGGGCGCCGCCGTTGCTAAGGAAGGATTTAGGAATCCTGCAGTCACGCGAGATTGGGGTTTTTGCTGTATGATATATATATATATATATATATATATATATATATATATATATATATATATATATATATATATATATATATACAATGTGTACGCACGTGCACGTAAAGCGTACGTAACGCACATACCCCAATACATGGTCCCACACCACCTTCCTGGTTCTTCGATCTGGGCGACGCCAGATCGCCGGCTATCAGTCATGTCGTCCATTACTCGGCCACTGAGGAATTAGGAAGAAAGCCAGACGTAGAGAGAAGTGAAAGAAAAGAGATAAAATTGGATGGAAGGTAGAATAAAAAGATAGGAAACGAGAGAACAAAAAATATAGAAGGAAAGTCGGGTCTCTCAGTCATTGGAGGATTAGAAGGAAAATGTAAGAAAAAGAGAAGAGATAAAAGAGGAATGAGGGGAAACATAAAAAAATAGAAAATAGAGGAGAAGGAAAGTGAGAGTAATCGTGAGGATAAGTATTAGCAGAAGAGAGAATAGAGGTAGGTGGCAAACACACGCGAAAATGGGAAAGCCAGACATAAAGAGGACAGAAGAGAAGAAATGAAAGAGGAATGAGGGGAGACAAAAAAAGTAGAAGGTGGGAGAACCGAAAATAGCGAAGGAAAGTGAGAATAATAGTGAAGCTAGGTAGTAGCAGGGTAGAGAGGAGAAGTGGTTGATAATGGTGGAGGTAATAGGTGAGGAAAAATAGGCAAATGCAAAGACAAAGAAGTGTATAGAATAAAGAAGTAAATAGCATAAAGAAGTAAATAGAATAACAAACAAGGAGACAAAAGAGATGCAGAAATATCGTTGGAAGAGAAGTGAGAACGGGAGAGTAAATAGAGGAGGTAGCAAGGAAAGAAAAGAAAGAACAGAAAACATAAAAAAATGAAATAATAAGAAAGAAAATACGATAGAAAATGAAAGAGGATGAAGTAAAGTATAAAAAGATAGAGAAAATAGGTAAAGGAGAATGAGGAAAGAGAATTGAGGAAATTAAAGAAATCAACAGAAAAGAGGTAGAAACAATATTGAATAACATTTATTAAAAAAATACTTGACATTCAGTTCACGAAGACAAATACGAATTGACAGTAAATACGAAAAAGAGGATATTATAGGTCATAAAAAGATGAAGTATATCTCTCCCAAGAGCAATAAATTAACAATAGCAAAAGCAAAGAGAGAAAAAGAAAAATAACAGATGATAAAAATAAAAAGCAGAAAGAGATAAATTAACAGAATCAATTGAAACAAATTGCTCTTCTGGCGATTACTGAACGAACCAAACAAAGAGACAACGAAGATGAAATAGAATAAAAAGAAAAAAAACTCCGACAATTTGTAACAGATGATGAAGGAGAAGAAGAGAAGAATGACGAACGGAGGTAAGAGGCGAAAATGGAGAAAAAATATAGAAAAAAATAAAGATTAAACTCCAATCATTTGTAAGATAAGATGAAGAAGTAGAGAAGAATGACGAACAGAAGTAAGAGGGAAAATGGAAAAGAAAATATAGAAAAATAATAAAGATGATAAATAAGGAAACTGACGAATGGAGGTAAGAGAGAAAATGGAAAAGAAAATATAGAAAAAAATAAAGATGATAAATACGGAAAAATGACGAACGGAGGTAAGAGAGAAAATGGAAGATGAAAATATAGAAAAATATTCAAGAGGAAAAATAAGGAAAACTGACGAACGGAAGTAAGAGGAAAAATGGAAAAGAAAATATAGAAAAAAGAAAATAAAGAGGATAAATAAGGAAAAATGACGAACGGAGGTAAGAGGGAAAATGGAAAAGAAAATATAGAAAAATAATAAAGATGATAAATAGGGAAACTGACGAACGGAGGTAAGAGGGGAAAATGGTTAAGAAAATATAAAGACATTATGATAAATAAGGAAAACTGACGAACGGAGTTAAGAGAGAAAATGGAAAAGAAAATATATAATAAAAAAGGAAAAGATGAAAAATAAAGAAAAATGACGAACGGAGGTAAGATGGAAAATGGAAAAGAAAATATAGAAGAATATTAAAGATGAAAAATAAGGAAAACTGACAAACGGAAGTAAGAGGAAAAATGGAAAAGAAAATATATAATAAAAAAGAAAAAGATGATAAATAAGGAAAACTGACGAACGGAGGTAAGAGGGAAAATGGTTAAGAAAATATATATATAAAAAACGATGATAAATAAGGAAAAATTAGCCATTTTGGAAGAAAATGTTGAGTCGAAGGCCTCCCTCCCAGGACGAAAACTATGAAGATGGAAGTAATTACAGCCAGGGGGAAAATTGCTGTCTGGCATGTGAGATATACAAGAGGCGCGTAATTAGAACGACTCCCCAGAACTTGTAGTTACTGGATATTTATACTTGTTGATGGTGCCTTTTTGGAAATTTGAAGTAGTTTCTGAACTTGTAGTTACTGGAGGTATACATGGTGATGATGCCTTGGTGAAATTTGAGGTAATTTCTGAACTTGTAGTTCCTGGATATTTATACTTGTTTATGATGACTTGGTGGAAATTTGAGGTAATTTCTGAACTTGTAGTTACTTGTAGTTGTTGATGCTACATTGGTGGAAATTTGAAGTAATTTCTAAACTTGTAGTTCCTGGATATTTATTATATTTTGATGATGAGACTGGTGGAAAAAGATTTGACGGTAATTTTCGAAACTTGTAGTTACTTGTAGTTGTTGATGCTGCATTGTTGGAAATTTGAGGTAATTTCTAAACTTGTAGTTATCGGAGGTATACATGTTGATGATACCTTGGTGGAAATTTGAGGTAATTTCTGAACTTGTAGTTACTTGTAGTAGTTGATACTGTAATGGTTGAAATTTGAAGTAATTTCAAAACTTGTAGTTCCTGGATATTTATACTTGTTGATGATGCCTTCTCGGAAATTTTAGGTAATTTCAAATCTTGTAGTTACTGATGCTGCCATATTGAAAATTAGAATATATTTCAAAGCTTACTAATGCTGCTATGTTGGAAATTTGAAGTAATTTCAAGACTTGTAGTTACTGGATATTTATACTTGTTAATGCTGCTTTGCTGTAAACTTGATGTAATTTCTGAACTTGTAGTTACTTGTAATTGTTGGTCCTGCATTGTTCGAAATTTGAGGTAATTTCTAAACTTGTAGTTACTGGTACTGCCATGTTGGAAATTTAAAAAAATTTCAAGGCTCACTAATGCTGCTATGTTGGAAATTTGAAGTAATTTAAAAACTTGTAATTTTATGATGTTACCGCGTTGGAAATTTGAAGCAATTTCAAAACTTGTAGTTACTTGCAGATACTGATGCTGGCATATGTGCAATGCGTAGTTTAACGCGGAGATTTCGTTCGTCATCAGTCTTCCGAAAAAAGAACTCCTCTCTTGCTGCTATGTGCTCGGGGTTTGGGGGGCGGGGTTGGCGCTTCAGAAGTAAATTTGCTTAACAAATTGATACAAGGTCTCTCTCTCTCTCTCTCTCTCGCACGCGCGCGTGGGTAGAATTCCTCTCAGGTAATGTTGAATTAAGCGCTCGGTTCCATTTGCCAGGCCTTAGCAAATGTCCCAATATTCTGGAAAGAACAGAGCTTAGTTGGGAGTTTATAAACACTCACGAAGGTACGTGGGCGTATGGGGAATGCGTATGAGAGGTACATGCGCTCTTACGCACTCAGACACAAGCAAATATAGTACATACGTTAGTTCTTGAACGTACAGTTACTTTTAGCGCGTGGGCCTCGTATGCTTGTGTAAAGATACACGCATGGCCAGACACATGCAGGATATATATATATATATAATATATATATATATATATATATACATATATACATATATACTATACATATATATATATATATATATATATATATATATATATATATATATGTGTTGTGTGTGATAAATAATAAAAGGAGTCCATAAAAAGGCCAAAATATATAGAAAGTAAGTACTATATTTCAGAGATTGCTGTCTCTCTTTTCAGGTAGGCAGTGAATGAGAAAAGTTACAGAAAAGGCAGTATTTATAACAAGAGAATTTGTCACGTATAATTTCTTACAGAAGCAAATGTCGATACAAAAGCCAGATGATAGAGTCAGCCCTGATTGAAAACAAAGACAGGTAATGAACATCTCAAAGTGCACCTGGGATTCAGATATCATAGATTAAATCTTTCAACCATGCACTTCAGAAGATTAAAGAGGAATTATTAGCTGGGGTGACTTAGTAAAGTGGCTTCCTGTGGTGGATGGATCTCTTGGTATAAGTACTGCTTTTTCTGAAACTTTTCTCATTCATTACCTACCTGAAGAGATAGACAGTAGTCTCTGAAATATAGTAGTACTTAATTTCCATGTTTTGGCGTTTTTATGGGCTCCTTTTATTAGATGGAATTTTTTTTTAATTTCTCCTTTTCATATATATTATATAGGAATATATATACATATATATATAATAGTAATATATATATTATATATATAATATATATGTATATATATATATACATATATATATGTGTGTGTGTATGTGTGTGCGTATACGCAGGGGATCTTCTGCAAAGTATAAGCGAACTTTTCGGACACTCCACAAGTTCCTTGATTAGTTAAGTTCACAGCTGAGTAGTGACGACGCCCCGCCCCGCGCCGCCGCCGCCCCCCCTTGGGCGGGTATCCTAGCAAGAGCGTAGTAATTCAATTTGCTGGGAAAAGCAAAGTGAATTTGCCCCCCTTCACAAACATCGTTAAAAACAGGGATTGTGTTACATGAGCAAATAAGGCGATATCTGCTGCTCTGTCCTCGCTGGAGAGAGCTGGCAACCTCTCCTCCTCCTCTTCCTCCTGTTTTACCCAGATTGCTTTTGCATGTTATTATTATTTTACTTTATTTTATTATATTATATTATTATTAGATTTTATTATTATTATTTATATTATATTATTATTATTGGTAAAAAGATTCAAAAGCTATTGGCCATTATGCAATATGTTAATGTAATATAAATATTTACCATATATGGTATATAATGTATGTATATAGATATATGATATATATCTATATTAATAGTACTATATATAATATATTACGAATAACTTATATATTTATATATATATAATTATATAATATATATAATTATATATAATATAGATATATTGCATGTATATATCATATACACATATATCGCGATATGTAGGTAGATAATATTGCATATAGATAGCCTACACACACACATTATATATGTAATATATTTATATGATAAATATAATCATGTATACACGCATCTTTATATTCATGTGCATACGTACATTAACGTTACTTACACGTATTAATGTATTAATTACACAATACACAATGTAATCCACATATCATTTTAACTAATACGCCTTGTTAAAAAAAGTATATTACAGCCACGGCCGTTGACAGCTTTCTGAAATACTGTCAAGATGGAACTGACAGGAAGGGAGTTTGGTAGGGGGTTGGGGTTGTTGGGGGGGGGGGAGGGGGGGGGAGGGGCAGAGGGCGAAGTTCACTGAACTTAATTGGTGCGAGGGCTTATTAACATCGGCCCTTGGATGGGGTTCTTTGGAAGGGGCCGTTTATCGGAATAGCCTGATTGATGGATGACTGGAGTCTAGCCAGGGAAGAGCAGTGTGGTGGCAGGTGAGTTATAGGGGATTGCTTGCGATGAAGGCGTTCTGTGGCCCGGTTTTAAGTCAAGGGGTTATAGAGAGAGAGAGAGAGAGAGAGAGAGATGAGAGAGAGAGAGAGAGAGAGAGAGAGAGAGAGAGAGAGAGAGATCGGGATGATAGGTTTGGACCTCATTCTGTTATTTCTTGAGAATGGATTAATAAAAAATTATGTGAGAGAGAAGGAGAGAGAGATCGCTTGTATTGCATCATATTGCATAGCCAGATTTCATATGCAAATCAAGTTAAATATTACATCCTGTATTATTATTATTATTATTATTATTATTATTATTATTATTATTATTATTATTATCATAAAAAGACAAAAAGCAGTGCAGCTGGGATCGAATGGATGCTCTTGAATTCTCATCCTGCTTCCGTCTTCCCCAACTTATAACCTTCCTCCTTTTAAAAGGCAGCTCTGTGCCTTCTTTTTGATGAAGCTACTTGCTTTCTGTCACATTTTCCCATGTTCTGCTTCTGGCCTGGGCTTGATAAAGACCCTAGGTTGGAGATCCATTTGGTTTTTAGGATATCTGTGTATTTCTAGGTACTTCTAGGGTCTGGGCTTGATAAGTACATAAAGTTTCCAGTTCCGTCGGCCTCCGAAATGAAAAATAAAAATGTAATTTGTTTATTTATCGAGCGAAGAATTAGTATTGAATGGCCGAAAGTGTCCCAGCGCTTGGCTTGGCAGCCTAAATTTTGTGAACTAATCAATCAATAGAGTCCAAAAAATAATGAGGACAGAGGGTTGCCAGTCCCTACGGCCTCTGGAAAGACAGAAACGTACTCTACGTACTCTACGTACTCAGCACGAGACGGATATAGTTTCTAGGAAAGTAATGTATCGTACGAAATACGTTAAAAACATTAGCATGGCATCCCCGCACGTTTAATTATAAGCCGTGTTACAAAGCCGGCCTGAAAATATTGTTGTACGTTCGTACAACTCTTCGCACGCACGCACGCACGAATTTCGTGCCCCTTTCGTACCTATTGCCA
The DNA here is from genome assembly GCF_015104395.2 of Macrobrachium nipponense. Lineage (NCBI taxonomy): Eukaryota > Metazoa > Arthropoda > Malacostraca > Decapoda > Palaemonidae > Macrobrachium > Macrobrachium nipponense. The sequence goes on from NC_061104.1 coordinate 21,144,414, forward strand.
AGGAGTACGAAAGGTTAGGTTCGTCAACTATCTGGTTACGTCTGCTCTGCTGGATGCACGGAAGAAATAGATTAGTCCTGCGGTTATTATCTATAAGTGCTATATTGCCTCGGAGAGAGAGAGAGAGAGAGAGAGAGAACAAATAAACCAGGGTACTAAATTTTTGCTGGGTTCCAGTTATTTCATGAAAGTGAATAAAAGGGGAAATAATTGTTCTCGTCGATTATTAAGAAGAATCGAGAGATAGCTGTTCTTGTCGATTAGCAAGGAAAAATTCAGATAATTGTTCTCGTCGATTATTAAGAAGAATTCAGAGGTAACTTTTCTTGTTGTCGATTATTGAGAAGAATTCAGAAATAACTGTTCTTGTCGATTATCGAAGAACAATTCAGATAATTGTTCTCGTCGATTATTAAGAAGAATTCAGAAATAACTGTTCTTGTCGATTATTAAGAAGAATTCAGAAAATTGTGTTCGTCGATTACTAAGAAGAATTCGGAGATAACTGTTCTTGTCGATTATGAAGAAGAATTCAGATAATTGTGCCCGTCGATTATTATGAAGAATTCAGAGATAATAGTTCTTGTCGATTCGCGAAGAAGAATGCAGATAATTGTTCTTGTCGATTAGCGAAGGAGAACTCAGATAATTGTTCTCGTCGAATATTAAGAAGAATTCAGAGATAACTGTTCTCGTCGATTAGCGAAGAAAAATTAAAGGACAACTGTTGTCGTCGATCAGAAATGTGTTCCTGTCGAGTAGAATATTCGGCAACTTGAAGCAAAGCAAGAAATTCACGGGTCCTACGACTAAGGAGCCAAGCAGAGGTCAGCAGAGGTCAACTCGACAATGGGCCATAAATTCTCTGAGGAAGTCGCAAAAGGCTTTTAAAAAAAAGCTATAAAAGGAAAAGCTACCCCCAAAAAAATACCTATACACATCCTGGGTAATTTTATTCGGTTTTTTTCATCTCCTCTCTCCTCCTATCTTTCTACGAACCTGATCTCTCTCTCTCTCTCTCTCTCTCTCTCTCTCTCTCTCTCTCTCTCTCTCTCTCTCTCTGTCTTATCTTTTCTTGGTTGTCTAAATGCAAAATTCAGCTTTCGTGAAAAGTTACTTTTCGTCTCATGTCATTCTACGAACCTGCTCTCTCTCTCTCTCTCTCTCTCTCTCTCTCTTCTCTCTCTCTCTCTCGTTTGTACTCCCCCATCACGTACTTGTACTTGCCCCTTCTGCTTTAGGCAAATATTACGATAACCACCTTTTTAGTAGCTGCCCAAATCGATGGGCTCTATCTAGGGAACCACGCTGCTCTCTGATTGGCTGAAGGGGGCTATAACCCCGGCTCCTATTGGTCGAGTTTTATGGCCCTCTAGATGCAAGACGGACGTTTATTGGCTGCAGCAGCCAAGAGGAATATCACCCAAACCTCGCCCATTGCCATAGAGGAATAAGATATACTAAATAAAACTCATATGTAGTGGGATTTTTTCTGAAGTTTGTTTGTATCAATGGAACCACTTTGTTTTTGTTTTGTTTTTCTTTCGCCAATTTGTCTTTTCTTTCTCCTTGAGTTACTACTTAAAGCTTTTAAGTAGTGAGATTTGTTTCCCTGTACAGTGTTTGTGGGCACCATTTTTTTAATAGTTTTTTTTTAATTTAATTTTTTTTTTTTACATTTTGTTTTTCAGTACAGTGGTCACGTCTGGAATAATCATGTGGGGTTTTATGAGGCCTTTGTTGACCTTTTTTTTTTTGGGGGGGTTTTTTTTTTTTTTGGGGGGGGGGGGGGGGGGGGGGGGGGGGTAGGACGGTGCCATATAAGTGGTCATAACAATTATATTTTTTTATGCAGTCTTCCTTTTTTTTCCTTGGGTGGGTTGAAGATGCATTGATATGAAATTTATTATAATTGTTAATAGTAATTACATCATTATTATTATTATATTATTATTATTATTATAGCAACAATAAAACCTCATCAATGCATCTTACAGCCAGCAGAGGAAAAAGTAAAATGGTGTAGATTACAAAAAGAAAAACATAATTATTAATTATTAATTGGGAAAAAATGGATAATGGTTTCATAAAACTGATATGATTATCCCTAACCTGACCTCTGTAGGAAAAAAACATACTTCTACTTAGGTTTTTTTTTTCTTTTTTTTTGCAAATCGGTAAGCTAGTACATAATTATTTTTGCTTGATACTGAATTATTATTATTATTATTATTATTATTATTATTATTATTATTATTATTATTATTATTATTATTATTATTTATTGTCTAACGGATGTCCTTATTTGAATAACGAGAGAGAGACAGACAGACAGACAGAGACTAAGATGCAAGAAAATGTTTAGTGGTGGAAGAGAGAGAGAGAGAGAGAGAGAGGAGAGAGAGAGAGGATCTGATATCCTTGTTGATATCATCCACGGAAGAACTCTTTGATTTGTTGTGATAAACTGAATATTGAGTTAATTAAAAGTCACCATCTGATTCATCCACAGATGTGTCGTCGTTTCTTATCTCTTGGTGATAGTGTCACCGGGGAATGTACGTGTTGATGTGGGTCTGATAATGGCATAATTGAGGCTTAATTGAGGAATTTTGTCGCACCAAAGTTCGTTTGCTCTCTCTCTCTCTCTCTCTCTCTCTCTCTCTCTCTCTCTCTCTCTCTCGTATCTTTTCTTGGTTGTCAGAATTCAAAATTCACCTTTCGTCAAAAGTCACTTTTCGACTCATATCACTCACTCTCACGAACCTGTTTTCTTTTTCTCTCTCTCTCCATCTTGCTTGGTGAGACGTACCCGCGTGAAGTCAGATTAATCAACAGATATCACAAGTTTTTAACATACGACTAGAATATATCTAGAAGTGTTCGTGAACTATCGGTGATAAGATTAGTGTGAAAATAGTAGGATAAAGCGTCTTCTAAGTTAGTTTATCAAGTGTAATACTATAAATCAGAACAAGATGGCAGTAAGTTCCAACTGCGGGAAGAGTGGCGTAAGTTAGCGTGTTTAGCAGATTCGCAATACGATGAGTAGCAGGAAGGGAACTGGCATTTCTCATCTATGAAATCAGCAACAGTCCTAACCAAAAAGATACAAAACAATTCATAGATATATTAGAAGGATATAATCCTTCAAACTGGAACAAATCTAATGAAAACATCTTGAAAATAATTGAAGAAGTTCCAAATAAAATCCAAGTGGTCAAGAGACTCATAAAGAAAATATACATAAACCAACATATTCCGACAAAGAAAATGAATAAGGTGAATCTTGTGAATATCCTAATTGATGCATTAGGAAAAAGAATGCCAAAAGCATGCAAACTGTGTAAGGTTTGTTTATAGCATAGTCAATCCACAAAAACCTAATCAGAAAATGTGCTGCATGCAACATTCCGACCCATCCACAGTGTGCTGAGGTAATACAAGATTGAGAAAAGATACAAGAATTTTTTGTTCAACTGTCAATCATGGATAGACAATGTTATTAAATCAAGATTGAAATGTACACATAGTTGAGAATGAAGAAGAAGAGGAGAGAAGAAGAAGAGAAAAAAGAAGAAGAGGAAAACGGAAGAGAAGTAAACAAAAATGAAATGACAGAAAAAAATAAGGAAAACAAAGAACTAGATAAAAGTATGGATGCAGAGATACTCATTGAGTACTACATATGAGGCAATAAAGCAGCATACCTACGAAGAAATAAATTACGATATGACAACAGAAAAGCAAATCCCGAAGAGGCTCTACCCAGATCTACACAATGACGGGAAAGAGGAAAAAAATAGACAAGAAAGACAAAATCTGCAACCTTTTGAAAGAGGGAATTGCAGATTTGGAGAAAGATGTTACTACATCCTAAGATATGTCAAAACTATGAAATATATGGTAAATGTGCATACTTAGATGGATATGGGGATGATTGCAGAGATCTGCAATCCAAAAATATGTAAAAACCTAAAAGAAGGAAAAGGATGTAAGTTCGACAAAAAATGCAAATATAGCACCCTGTAGCCATGAATCATAATCAAATAAATAACCAACCAAGTAATAAAATCCAAAATAAGAAAGAAACAAACAAATAAAGAGAGAAATCAAGAATATCAGGTAAAAGAGAAAAGCAACAAACCACCAATGAGATATGCAGAGGTGTCAGAAACAAAAAATTTCAAAGCATCAGCTCCGAACCGAAATTCTACTCAAGAGATAATAACTGTATTTATTATGCAAGAGGATATTGCAGAAACGGAGAAAATTGCAGATCAGACACAAAATGAATAATTATGATGAAGGAAGATCAAAATATTATGGAAAAGTTGGATTTTTTAATGTCAGAATCGGAAATGAAAAAAAAGAACAACATACCAGAACAGGAAAAGAGACATGGGAAAATCCTTATTACTACCATTATTAAATGAAGTAGAAAACAACGCAAACCATCATAGTGATGAATGCGCAGGGTTTAGTTACGAGTAACTCAAAAAAGAAAAATAGAGTACTTAGAAGAACTAACCCAAAATGAAAAGAAATAGATATAATGAATATAAGTGAAACCTGGTATTCCCAAGAGACTGGGAATGATGATCAAATAAAGGGTCCAAACTTATAGATCAGATAGAAAAAAAAATAGGAATCAAGGGGGAACCGCAATATATGGGAAAGACAAAAAACAAGGAAAAATATATGAGAAATATAGTAACTCAGAATCTGTGAAACTAATAGCGGTAGAGAAATTTGAATCTGAAAAATTGATGAACATAGTAATATATAGACCTCCTAATACTAAAGAGTTTGACTTAATAATTGAAAAAATTGGATGATATATGTAGAAATCACAAGGACTGGACTATTCTCCTATCTGGTGACTTCAACTTTCCTTTCGTAGAATGGAAAGAACGAATAGGAGATTGTGGTTGTACTTATACATATAAAAAAGAGAGTATAGTAGTGCAGAAGATAAGAGGCAATTTGAAAAGCTATTAGATATGCTACTAGAATACAACATTCAACAAATAAATCACCTGCCAACAAGAAAGGAAAATACTTTAGACCTAGTATTTGTGAACGAGATGAATTATGTTAAAGAAATAAATAGTTTATAATGCGAGTATTTCAGACCATAATGTCATAGAATTAACAGTCATTCAAAGCAAAGTGAAAATAGAGATAAGCAAGAAATGAAAAAGTGGGAAGGATATGGAAATACAACTTCTACAGTAAAAATATAAAATGGTCAGAAATTATGAAGAATTAAACAAAGATTGGGATAACATTTTCGTAAGTGATGACATAAGGGTAAATACGGAGATATTATATAAAATATTGGAGAAAATAGTGGAAAAATATATACCGAAGAAGAAAAGTAAACATCATTCATGCATACAAGAGACAGAAGGATCTTGTTCCAGAAAATCAGAAAGTGGAAAAAAGGTCTTGCAAAAAGAAAAAAATGCATGGAAGAAAGTTATAGAACTAAAAAGTAAGATAGAAAATGCAGAAACAAAAGATTATAAATCAAAAAGAAAATAAAAAAACAGAAAAGAAAAACGGGTACTTGGAAGAAAAAACCCTATTAAATATCAAGCAAAACCCCAACTATTATACTCATATGCGAAGAAGATGAAATAAAAGAAGAATAGAAATAGGCCCTCTGAGAATTGAAGGGAGATTAACGAATGAAAAAAAGAATTGCAAACATACAGGGCAGAACGATATAAGAGAGAATTCACCCCTAGAATAGATAATGAAGATAATGATATAGAAGTAAGGGAAGAAGAAAATAGTGAATATTTAGCTGACATAGAAATTAATGAAGCTGATATTGTGCAGGCAATTAATGAAATTAAAAATGGAGCTGCTGCAGGGCCGGATGAGTCCCTGCTATTTTGTTAAAGAAAGTAGTTCATTCTATCGCAAAGCCACTTGCAATATTATTAAGACAAAGTGTAGATACAGGCAAGATTTATGATGAGCACAAATTAGCATATATCACCCCTAATTTCAAAAGTGGATCAAGACTAGAGGCAAGTAATTATAGGCCTGTGAGTCTAACATCACATATTATGAAAGTGTATGAAAGGGTAATGAAGAAAAATATTATGAAACATTTAATAAAAAATAATTTGTTTAATATAGGACAACACGGTTTTCGTACCCGGAAAAAGTACACAAACCCAACTGTTAGTCCACCGTGAGAACATATTCAAAAATATGAAAAGCGGAAATGAAAACAGATGTGGTTTATCTAGACTTGCAAAAGCTTTTGACAAAGTAGACCATAATATATTTAGCAAAGAAAATTAGAAAACAAAAACAATATCGTATGATAAAGTAGGAAGATGGTTAAAAGAATTTTTACACAAGCAGAAAACGAGTAGTTATTGCAAACTATGAGAAATCGGATGAAACCAAGGTAATATCCGGTGTGCCACGAAGGTTACGGTGGCTAGCTGCAATATTGTTTGTTATTATGATTGAAGACATAGACAGATAATGTTAAGGATTCGGTAGTGAGTAGTTTCGCTGATGACACAAGAATAAGTAGAGAAATTACTTGTGATGAAGATAGGAACGCTCTACAAAGAGACCTTAACAAAGTATATGATTGGGCAGAGGTTTAATATAGGATGGTATTTAACTCTGATAAATTTGAATCAATAAATTATGGAGACAGAGAAGGAAAGCTATATGCATATAGGGGAACCCTAATAATGAGACAATCACAAAATAAGGAAGCAGTTAAAGACCTTGGTGTGATGATGAATAGGAACATGTTATGCAATGATCAAATAGCAATTCTGTTGGCAAAATGTAAAGCAAAAATGGGAATGTTGTTACGGCACTTCAAAACAAGAAAAAAAGCTGAACACATGATTATGCTTTATAAAACATATGTTCGTAGTCCACTTGAATATTGCAATATGATATGGTACCCACACTATCAAAAGGATATTGCACAAATAGAGAGTGTACAAAGGTCCTTTACAGCTAGAATAGAAGAAGTTAAGGACCTAGACTACTGGGAAGACTACAATCCTTAAAATTATATAGTCTAGAAAGGAGAAGAGAACGCTACATGATAATTCAGGCATGGAAACAGATAGAAGGAATAACAGAAAATATCATGGAACTAAAAATATCAGAAAGAGCAAGCAGAGGTAGATTAATAGTGCCCAAAACTATACCAGGAAAAATAAGGAAAGCACATAGGACATTAATCCACTACGCACCAGCATCGATAATGCAGCGTCTATTCAATGCGTTGCCAGCTCATCTGAGGAATATTTCAGGAGTGAAGCGTAGATGTGTTTAAGAATAGCTCGACAAATATCTAAACTGCATCCCAGACCATCCAAGATTGGAAAGATGCAAAATATACCGGAAGATGTACTAGCAACTCTCTGGTAGACATTAGAGGCGCCTCACACTGAGGGACCTGGGGCAACCCGAACGAACTGTAAGGTCTGTAAGGTAAGGTCCTCCTCCTCCTCCTCCTCCTCCTCCTCCTCCTCCTCCTCCTCATCCACACATATTGTAGGAAAAGGAAAGAGGGAAAGAGATAGTCTTTCCATTTTGAAAAATAGAAAGTAAATTAGACAATTTTTTGGGAAAGTGTTTTAAGAATAAAAAGGAAAATAATTGTAATTAATCACTTTATTTGTGGTAGACTTTCTTTTTTTAAAGAATGGTAGGTTATATAAACTAGAGAAAGAGAGTCAGTTAGAAAGTTTTTTTAAGAAAGCGTATTAAGAATGAAAAGGAAAGTAATTGTAATTAATCACTTTATTTGTGGTAGACTTTCGTTTTTAAAAAATGCTAAGGGAGTCAATTAATAAGCTTCTTGTTCAACCCTAAGGTTCTTATACTCCCTATTTCAATACTTTAGATATCCCACTCAATAAGTAGAACATTCCAGTTCATAGCCAATCTATAGGTATGAGGTTGCAAGCCCCCATGTCCCATCCACAACTGGGACAACTGGTAGCGGCGTGGCTGGATCGAACCACTAACCTTGATGATGTGAGCCAAGGACTTAATCATAGAGCCACGGCACCCATTATTCGAATCTAATTAGAGCTACTCTTTTGATTACTTATTATAGAGAGAGAGAGAGAGAGAGAGAGAGAGAGAGAGAGAGAGAGAGAGAATGCCCAGGGAAGGAAGTAATATTATGTTTATTTCCATGGTTCAAAAAAATATACCTTGGTAAATGAAAATGAGAGAGAGAGAGAGATGTAAGAAAATCTATATATCTTGGTAGATGAAAGTAAGGGAGATGAAGAAAATAAAAGAGAGAGAGAGAGAGAGAGAGAGCGAGAGAGAGAATCAAGAAGTAAGAATATGTATAAACGTATGTCGGTAGATGAAAGCAAGAGAGAAAGGATGAAGTTAATGAGAGAGAGAGAGAGAGAGAGAGAGAGATAGATGGTGCAACCACCGAGAGAAGCAACAATATCAAAGAAGAAGAAGAAGAAGCCGTTTTTTGGGTGAGAGAGAAATGGCCGACTTTGTCTCTGAGGGTAATTTATGACGTGGACAGATATTATCGTCCGCGATTTATCATCATGAATTGCAAACTCGGGACCACCGAATTAGAATCCGTCTTATATCTGAGACGGATTATTATTCCTCCAACACCAACACCACCACCAACACCAACACCAACACAGCCACCAACACAGTCACTGCTTGTGGTGGTGAACTGTGCTTGCTGTGGTTGTAATTGTGTATGTATGTATTGTATGTATGTATATGTACATATACGTAGTTATGTATGTTTATATAGTACATATATATATATATATATATATATATATATATCATTATATATATATATATATATTATATATATATATGCACATTTATAATTTATATTTATTATATTATATATATATATATACATATAATATATATATATATATATATATATATATATATATATATATATATATACACGCACACACACATATGTATAACCCGTCCGTCGGCCAATTCTCACATTTCTCCCTGGAAATTAACCTTCCAGGCTCTTCCAGTCATCTTTTGAGAGACGCTAACGTCTGCATCTAGCCCGGGCCCGAATTAAACCCCTGGTAAATAGGGGAACTTAAAAATAGGTTTTTTCAAAATATATTTATTTTAGAAAATCTATATTAAAAATCTATGAAATATTTATAGTTATATTATTTTATTTTATTTTATTTTATTTTTATTTTCTTATTTTATTTTTTTGTAAAATGTAGATAACTACTCTTTTCACTTGTTTTTTATATAAAATATTGTAGATAAAGTCTTTATGGAATATTTATAGTTTTATTACTTTTATATATAAGACTATTGTAGATAACTACTTATTTCACGAAGTATTTTTGGTGACTTGTTTCTGTCACGCCAGATCACTGGAACTAGTTGAATGAGTCAGTCATGCAGGAAATACGTTTAATACGTTTAGCCGGATTTTATTCTCCCTTATTTTATCGCCGCAAATGCGGCAGAGGAAACATAAGCAAGTTGTAAACGGTTGCTGATCGCCTCCCCAGGTGAGTTGTGGCGCCTTTGGACCGGATGAAAATTTGGTGATGTAAATACGTCTTTGTTTGATCTTGGAATGAGGCCTCTCTCTCTCTCTCTCTCTCTCTCTCTCTCTCTCTCTGAAATATATGTTGATGTTGTTGAAGCGAAGCCTGCTATACTGCCATCTCTCTCTCTCTCTCTCTCTCCCTCTCTCTCTCAAATACAAGTTGATGCTGTTGGAGCAAAGCCTATACTGCCCTTTCTCTCTCTCTCTCTCTCTCTCTCTGCTCAGATAGTTTACTCATGGCGTTACCATGGTTAGGAGGAGGTCCTGTTGTGCGCAAGACGCCATGCATCATGAACCGGAAGACCTTGAACGAAGGGAGGACGCGTTATGCACTCGGACGAGAAAAGGAGGGAGGGGCAGGGGAAGGGGAGGGGGGTGGGTTGTTGTTGAGACAGGGGAAGGGGAAGGGAAGAGGTGAGGGGCAGGTGAAGGGAAGGGAAGGGCAGGGGAGGGGTTGTTGTTGAGACAGAGGAAGGGAGGGGGAGCGGAAGGTTCCCGGGAATCATTATGGATGGGAGGAGAAAGAAAACAGGATGATGGTGAGACGGTCTTTGCATAAGAAGCATAGGAAAGGGGAGGAGGGGGGGAGGGGGGGAGGGGGGAGAAGGGGGAGGAGGAGGAATGCGTGGGAGGAAGACGGAGGTAGGAAGACCTGGCAGACAGTTAGGCACTGCAACAGGAGCATTGCCCTGTTTTTTTTTCTTTCTTTCTTTTTTGGCGACTGCTCTAGCAGACACGTGATGCTGACATAACCTCTCTCTCTCTCTCTCTCTCTCTCTCTCTCTCTCTCTCTCTCTCTCAGGAGTTCACTGAGGAGAAAGCTTATACAGTAAGGGATATGCACGATCAGGACGCCTTCAAAATGTAGGCCATTATTCGTAAAGCAATATTTTAAGATACAGGAAGTTGTCATAACAATGCAACAAGTAAAAAAAAAAAAGTGCTCCGAATATCCTCGGCGCAGTCGAGTTTCCTGTTCAGCGTATAATCAAGACCACCGATTTATCTTTCGGTAGTCTAGTTTTAATGCTGTATGAGCCGCGTTCCATGAAACTTTAACCACCGGCCTGTTGGTGGCCTATCCTATATCATTGCCAGACACACGATCATGGCTAACTTTAACCTTAAATGAAATCAAAACTACTGAGGGTAGAGGGCTTCAGTTTGGTACGTTTGCTGATATGAGGGTGGGTGATCTACATAGCAATTTGCAGCCCTCTAACCTTAGTAGTTTTTAAGAACTGAGAGAGGACAGAAAACGTGCGGATGGACAGATAAATATCTATCTCAATCATTTTTTTTTACAGAAAACTTAAGATTAATATTATAGGATACATCAGAATATTTCGCCAACATTTCTCCTTGCCGTATCCTGAAATCCTAGAGCATTCACGTACTGGAAATTGCAAAAATAAATAAATGAAATAAAAAAACAATAAATAAATAAGAAAGAATAAAAAAATTTAAAAATGATAAAAATTCTAACAGAAATAAACAAACCATTATTATTTTTTTCCTGTGTTTACCTCGTTCTCTCTTTTTATTTCTCCACTTCATTCCTTCTTTATCTCTAGTTATCTCTTGGTTTGTCATCGTGTCGAAATTTTATTGAGTCCTTTTTAGCAGTGGAAGTCTTTTATTTTTATATATATTTTTTTATATTTTTATACCAAACTTATAAAGAAAAATTAGGGATTGTGGTATATTGAAAAATATTCTATGTAATATGAACACTAGCATGAAAGTAGAAGTTCTTTGTATAATAAAAAAAAGATAGAAAGACTAGGAGATAATGTATTTTTGTTGTGGCTGCTCTGGTTTTTTTGGGGGGTAGGAAAGTCCTATGAAAAAGCCTAAGAGTTGAGTTAAAGATACAGGAATTTTAGGAGGAATAGAATATTTATGGTTTATTTATTAGAATGAAAACGTGAAAAATAAATAAAATACAGAGTATTCATTTTAATTTTCTTTGGTGAAACAACGCTCTATTTGACCGTAGATTTTAGCCTTGTTATTCTTAAACACGAAAACAATATTTTTATTCGAAGCTCAGAACTTGCGAGAGATTGAGAGATTACAGTTTATTATGAAAAACACTTCACATTCCAAACTTATGGCGAAAGTTGATAAGATTGTCCCAAAGTTGTGATTGTGAGTTTCTAATCATAACGTATTTTTCCAGCCAATCATCGAATTGGAAGATAAAAACTATGAAGAAAGAGCATGACCTGAGGAAGTTCCAAATTGAGGATTATAACTTATTGTTGTTTATATTATCCAGACATAGAACAGAACGCACAAAGTTGGGAAGAATTATATATAAAATTTCTTATATGAAAAAACGTCGATTTTATTCAAACCTATTATATTTTAGGCTGTTGATTTATTTAAAAGATTATTAGCTGACATAATTACCTGACCAATAATAGCTTCTAGAAAGAAGAGAATTGAAAAACAACTTTGTAGTTGCATATTTAAGTTGGGTTTTAAAGTATGATTACATATACAACTTTGTAGTTGTCTATATAATAACACTTTAAGACCCAACTCTTTATCGATTATTTTGCCATCGTTCTTAATGTATATATGTATATATGTATACATGCATACACGCACTCGCACACGCACACACACACACACATATATATATATATATATATATATATATATATATATATATATATAGATAATATATAATATACATATATATATATATATATATATATATATATATATATATATATATATATCATATAATATAATCTAAATATATATATATATATATATATATATATATATATATATATATATATATATGTATGTATGTATGTATGTATATGCATACATATATAAATGTGTGGTGAGTGCATGTACAGGTATATATATATATATATATGCATATTGCAGTTTCCCAATGCTTATGATTTGCAAAAGCCAGTATAAGGATTTGACCGGGGATCACTCGCCTTTATTGAAATGGCCCAGTTGAGGCATAAGAGACCCGCGCACAGAGTAGCTTCGCGGAAAATTGGATATTAGACGCAAATCCCGGATTTTTTTCGTCCGGCATTCGTATCGAGAGAGAGAGAGAGCGATTAAATGTTATTGCGTAAATGGAGAGATTTGAAGGATTTTCTCCGTATTAAGTTGCTCTGTTCGTTCTGCTCGTTTTTTTTTCGCTCTGTCAGTTATAATTTCTTTTTCTTTTTGTTTTTGTTTTTGTTTTTGTTTTGTTTAGGAAGAATAATACGCTGATTGGTTTACAACTTGACGGAATAGAGTTGCGAGTCAATTTGCAGTGTTGCAATGCAGTTGCGGTGAGATCCGTTTTGTTAATGCATCTTTATATGTTTATAATACTGTGGCTTTTATTGTTAATTCTTTTATTTATTTTTAAATATTTGTTTATTTATCTCCTTATTTATTTATTTATGTATTTATTCTTACTTTCAGGTATGGTGTAACAACTTTAATATCAGTGGCACCTAGTAATCATTGGTAAGTAGAAATGAATATAATTAAGTAATTACTTATGAGGATAAATCCAGAAGTAGTTATAGGTCTGGAATCTCGTGCCCTTACGTTGCCCAGGGCCGATGTAGAGCAATGCAAATAGAGGGAAGGTGTAGAGAAGAAAGATAGTAAGCTGGGAGAGAATTCCAAAGCCACTCTGCTGAGAAGAAAGAAATTATAAATATAATTGAGTAACTATTAATTGTTTTCACAAAAGGATCATTTCTGTAGATTTTATTTATTATTCAGGTAATTAATATTTTTTCATTTATTTATGCGCTCAGTTAAATGTTCCCAAATGGTTGACTCTTTTTTTTAAAGTGATTTTAAACTCGCTCTTCCAGTTTGTAGACTTGCACTTTATTATTTATTTATTTATTTATTTATTTATTTAGCGTCTTTTGCATTTTTTATACTTTTTCGTTTTAGTGATTTTTTTCATGTTTTCCATTTTTGTAATTTTATAAATATTGTATTTTTTCGTAATGTGTATTTTTATATCTATTTTTGTAATTTAGTTTGGTTTTGGGATACTTTTTTTTGTGATACACTGTGGTTTTTCGGTATATTTTATGCCGTACACTGGTTTTGATATTATTTAGTATGATACACTTCGGTTTTTTTCGGAAAATATTTTATAAATACACTGGTTCCCAGAATATTTTAAATAATACATTTTAGTTTTTGGAATTCAACTTCTGTGTCAGTAATAACATCCAGCTAACTTTAGTTTATTCATTACCTCTTATATTCACACCCTACTCCGTCACTTGGGTTTGCTCCAAAAAACTTGTCAACACAATTTATTGTATTTAATCAACGGGTCAACAGCTGGAAGAACCCTTGCAGGCAACGCTCGATTTATGGATTCAATTTCAGTTTATTAATATTTTTGGAGAAGGGTTCCATATATTAATTATTCCTTATAGTCTTCCTCTTGTCTGGAAATAGCTAGGAATGGTGTAAAATGACATGTTCTTGTTCGAAGACTTTTTCCATGTTGTAAAAAAACATGTCCTTTTTTTCAATGACTTTATCATGTTGTGAAATATGTAATTTTTCTTCAAAGACTTTTTTTTATATTGTGAAAGGACATGTCCTTTTCTTTTTCTCGACTGATTTTTTTTATTATTATTTGTGAAAGGACAGCCTTTTTCCTCATAGACTGTTTCTTTTTATTTTGTGAAAGGACATGTCCTCTTCTTCGTAGACTTGTTTTATTATTTTGTGAAAGGACATGTCCTTTTCTTCAGTAGACTTTTTTTTATTTTTTGAAAGGACATGTCCTTTTCTACGTAGATTTTTTTGTGAAAGGACATGTCCTTTTCTTCATAGACTTTTTTTGTGTGAAAGGACATGTCCTTTTCTTCATAGACTTTTTTTTGTGAAAGGACATGTCCTTTTCTTCATAGACATTTTCTTATTTTGTGAAAGGACATGATCCTTTTCTTCATAGACTTTTTTTTTATTTTGATGAAAGGACATGTCCTTTTCTTCATAGACATTTTTTTATTATTTTGTGAAAGGACATGACCTTTTCTTCATAGACTTTTTTTTATTTTTTGAAAAGACATGTCCTTTTCTTCATAGAATTTCATATTGTAAAAGGACATGTCCTTCTCTTCATAGACTTTCTTTATTATTTTGTGAAAGGACATGACCTTTTCTTTATAGACTTTTTTTATTTTTTGAAAAGACATGTCCTTTTCTTCATAGAATTTCATATTGTAAAAGGACATGTCCTTTTCTTCATTGACTTTTTTTTATTATATATTTTGTGAAAGGACGTCCTTTTCTTCATAGACTTTCATATTGTGAAAGGACATCCGATTTCCAAATATTTTTTCATGCTGTAAAAGGACATGCCCTTTTTTTTTAAAGACAGGTCATGTTGTAAAAGGACGCGTCCTTTTTTCATAGACTTTTTATGTTATAAAAGGACATGTCCTGTTTCCCGAAGACTATCATGTTGTAAAAGGACATACAAAATCAGTCATACCCAGGGCATTTTACTTCAATGCCCCTCTTAAATTCCGAATTACTTTTAATATCCATTCGAATATCATCCTAAACAATATACGTAAACAAACGTGCACATATACGATACAGGTCTTGAACTCGTGCGAGTCTTTGTCTATAAACGTAATGCAGTATTTATCATTGTCTCTTTTAGTCTTTACGTACCTGGAATCGTACAAGTTTGTTACTCGTATTCATCTTCTTCCTGGTATGATGTCATCTTCCCTGGTATCTTCAAGTTTGGTAGTTTATCTGTTTTTAATCTGTTACCTTGTGCTCATGCTCACTGGTATATTTGTGCTACCTGGTTTTCGAGTTCCCTGGTATTGTATCAGTATCACCTAGGTTTATGCTCCTTGGTATCGTATAGTGTTACCTGGTTTTATGTTCAATGGTATCGTGCCAGTGTTACCTGGATTTAATACTCCCTGGTAACTTATCAGCAGTTATCTGCATCACAAGTGTTACATGATTTATGCTGCCTGGCATTTATCACTGCAACTTAGTTTTAGTGCTACCTGGTACCTTATCAGTGTTACCTGGGCTTGATGCACCCTGGTATCGAGTCTGGTTTATATGTGCACTTATGTCTTGTCAGTGTTACATGGTTTTTTTATGCTCCCTGGTATCGTATCATTGTTGCTTGGACTTTATGCTCCCTGGTATAGTATCTGGTTTTTATGCGCATGTGTATCTCATCAATGTTACGTGGTTTTTATGCTCCCTGGTACCTTATCAGTGTTACATGGTTTAATGCTCCCTGGGGCTTGTATCTCATCAGTGTTACATGGTTGATGCTCACTGGCACTTGTATTCTCATCAGTTTTACATGGTTTGTATGCTCCCGCTGTACCTTATCAGTCCGTACATAGTTTAATGCTCCCTGGGGCTTGTATCACATCAGTGTTACGTGGTTTTTATGCTCCCTGGAACCTTATCAGTGTTACATGGTTTGATGCTTCCTGGGGCTTGTATCTCATCAGTGTTACATGGTTTGTATGCTCCCTGGTACCTTATCAGTGTTACATGGTTTGATGCTCCCTGGGGCTTGTATCACATCAGTGTTACGTGGTTTTTATGCTCCCTGGTACCTTATCAGTCTTACATGGTTTGATGCTTCCTGGGGCTTGTATCTCATCAGTGTATACATGGTTTTGATTGCTTCCTGTGGCTTGTAAATCTCATCGTGTTACATGTTGATGCTTCCTGGGCTTGTTACTCATCATGGTACATGGTTTGATGCTCCCTGGGGCTTGCATCTCATCAGTGTTACATGGTTTAATGCTCCCTGGGGCTTGTATCACATCAGTGTTACATGGTTTTTATGCTCTCTGGTGATCGACTGGCTCTCGCCTGGGAATAATATCTCGCCTACTTCAGCAGAAACAGCCTCG
>NC_061104.1:21168437-21205937 GCF_015104395.2 Macrobrachium nipponense
ATAAAAAAAAAAACTTTCATATGAATTTTCCTGTACTACCTCCCCCCTTCCCCTACCCCTACCCTCCTTACCAACCAACCCCTCCCCTCCCCCACCACCCTTGTCGACCCCAAACGCTTGTAAGAAAAACAAGTCACATCTAGTTTGCCAGTGAGTTGCATATTACTCCTTTAATTGTATGTATCATCGGCTTCTGTATCTTCTTTATCGTGACTTTGTTTTGAATGAGAATCATCAATGAATTTCCCTCCCTCCCCTTTAACCTTCACAACCCCTTCCCGCCCCTCCCCTCCCCCCCTCCCCCTCCCCCTCCCCCTCCCCCCTCCCCTCCCCTCTCGCCCCTCTCCCCTCCCATTTTTCTGAATAGCCTCATTCCAGCCAGAATCGTCGGCGTAGAGCGCAAACGTAATTGTGGGCTTTGACGCCTGGGAGTGACGTCACTCGGAGGTGAGTGACGTCACTCGGAGGTGGGACCTCTAAGTTTCTTACGAAATGGTTGGACGTTATTCAGTGTGTGAATTACGGCCGTGTAAGGTTAAATGATTTCTTTCTTTCTTTATTTCTTTTACATGGGGTTTAGCATTTTGAGGTTTATTGTTTCTGGGGTGTAGATTTTTTTGAGGTTTAATATCTCTTGGGTCTAATATTGCTGGGGTTAATTTCTCGGAGATTGTATCTTAACTGGGTTTAATATCTCTTGGGTCTGATATTACCGGGGTTTAATGTCTCTGAGACTTTATCTTAATTGGGTTTAATATCTCTTGGGTCTAATATTACTGGGGTTTAACATCCCTATTCCCGTACTTTTATTAATGTTTAATATCCCGTTGGTCTAATTTTTCAGATTTTAACATCTCTTTTGAGATAATTATGCTGACGTTTAATATTTCTTAAGGTCTAATATTACTTGGATTTAATATCTGTAAGATCTGCTGTTATCATGGTTGAACGTCGGTTAGTTCCCATTATTATTATTATTATTATTATTATTATTATTATTATTATTATTATTGATCGAAACCATGTAATGGGCAGCTATCATCCATCTACTTTCATTCTTACGATTGCGTCCACCAGCTCTCTCTCTCTCTCTCTCTCTCTCTCTCTCTCTCTCTCTCTCTTCTACTCCGAACTAACAAGAACGTAGATTATTATGAAGACGATACGTAGCAATAAACGGGTTTAATAATTACAGAGGAAAGGAGTGTATGATTATAAATGTACATCATCCGAGGAATCAAGTCTCGAGATCAAAGGAAAGCGACACCTATTGACTCGGACTTTAAGGATCAGTTTGGCTTGGCGTCGTTGTTGACGAGGTCCCGAGGTCCGTTTTTATAAGTCAATGGCCATGACGTCTGTGAAACAGAGATAAGGATTTTATAGCGTTTTATTGCATCTCATTAGCATAGTTGCATCCTTGTTACATAGTTTTGCGGGCGTGGTTCCTTCTATAACTATTGCTATTAGTATTACTATATATACTAATATATATATTATATATCATATATATAATATATATATATATTTATATATATATATATATATATATATATATATATATTATATATATATATATATATATATATATAGCTCATGTTAGTCACATGGCCTTTTTCCACTCTGGATTATACCTACCTCGGTCGACTAACTAACAGGTACTTGGGATACATAATAATATATATATATATATATATATATATATATATATATATATATATATATTCATATATATATATATATATATATATATATATATATACATAGACATACATACATACATACATACACACATACATACATATACATACATACTATATTTACTATATCACTACCATTTTTCTTGCATTCTTCCCACTTCTTGTGCAACATCTAATTGTACTTTAAGAAATACATTGCGAATATATATCCTTACCAACTGGACATCTACTGAAGGATATACATATATATCCATAACAGTGGGACATATATTGAAGGATATACATTTATATCTTTACCAATTGGACATATATTGAAGGATATACATACTTATCCTTACCAATGGGACATATATTAAAGGATATACATACATATCCTTACCGATAGGACATGTATTGAAGGATATACTTATCCATTACCAATGACATATATTGAAGGATACATAAGTATCCTTGAAGGTAATTGGAAAACATCAAAAAAATTTAAAAAAATTATTTATCCATATCCAATGGGAATTTACATATGGATTGTTAAAAAAAAAAAAAAAAAAAAAAAAAATTAGGATAGTAAAAAAACATAGTTATCCAATTACCAATGGGACATATATTGAGGATATACAAAAAAAATGGTATATCCTTACCGATAGAACATGTATTGAAGGATTTACATATTTATCCATACCAATTGGACATATATTGAAGGATATACATATTTATCCTTACCAATGGGACATATATTGAAGGATATACATATATATCCTTACCGATAGGACATGTATTGAAGGATATGCATGTTTAACCTTACCTATGGGAAACTTATTGAAGGATATACAAATGTATCCTTACCAATGGGAAATATGTTGAAGGATATGCGTATAAATCCTTACCTATGGGACATATATTAAAGGATATACATATATATCCTTATCGATAGGACATATATCGAAGGATACGGTCATGTCCTTTGCTTCAAAAGAGACGCCAGGAGCTCCCATTGCGGGTTTAACGACGCTCGTAGCGTTAATGTAATGGTGATGCTGTAATGGAGATAAAACCGGATGGGGCAAGACGATATAGGGACGTTAACGTGGGTGGTTAGGACGATAACGTAAATATTCGCCTGCGATGGGCGGTTAGCTTCGTTGTGTATGTCTGTGTGTCTGTGTTGTTTTTATTCATTCTTTTATTCGTAAGTTATGGAATTTAATTGTAATTTGTGGGGGGGGGGGGCGCAGATTGGGGGTTACCTCGGGTAGGTAAGCTGTAAGCCAAAGGGTTGAGGGTCCCTTTGAGGGGTGGGGGTTGTTAATTAAATAATTGTCAGTAGACAGACCTATTTCTGTGTGTTAGCAATACCTCGTGAATATCTTATTGCTGTTTTTTTTTATATATATATACTTATGTTGGCCGTGGCTGCTGCGAAACTGCTTTTTTTTCTGCTTTTAAGCCGCTACTTTTTTTTTTTCCTTGTGGTCAGGATACTAGAGCCCTTTCTGCTTTTGCTGGTGCCAGTGTTGATAAGGTTGTTACCAACTGCCCCCACATACTTCTGCTGCTTTTTCTGCTTTTAAGCCGCTGCTTTTTCTCTTTTTAAGCTGCTACTTTTCCTCCTTTTAAGCTACTAGTTTTTCCTTTTATCTGCTACATTACTTCTTTTCAGCTATTACTTTTCCTCCTTTTAGGCTACTACTTTTCCTCCTTTTAAGCTGCTACTTTTTTACTTTTAATCTGCAACTTTTACTCCTTTTAAGCTGCTACTTTTTTCCTTTTAATCTGCAACTTTTACTCCTTTTAAGCTGCTACTTTTCCTCTTTTTAAGCTGCTACTTTTTTCCTTTTAATCTGCTACTTTTACTCCTTTTAAGGTGCTACTTTTTCTTTCTTCCCAGACCCTCCCACCCACCACCCCCCCCCCCTCCCCTTCTGCACATGTGGTCCAAATATCTGACCAGATTTGCAAAAAAAAAAAAAAAAAAAAACCGAATAAAAAATAACAACAAAACGAAAACCAACAAAAGAAGAACGAAATCTGCTTTAAACAAACTTATCTATCTATAAGGAAATTATTCTTATTTATTATGTCCGTCTTTCCATCCTTTACTTTCTCCGTTGCCCCTTTGCCAACGCCTTTTGATTCCTTTCGTAGAGAGAGAGAGATGAGAGAGAGAGACAGAGAGAGAGAGAGAGAGAGACAAAAGGAAAAAAAAAAAATAAAAACATATCTGACATCCATCGAGAGTGGAGAGTTCTCCGGAATTTCCTTCCCTCTGCTACTTTAAAAAAGGGCCGGGGGTCTTCTTCAGGAATACATTTTATAATTGCCCCCCACCCCCCCCTTTTTTTTCGGCGGCCCCCCCCCCCCCCCTAACTCTCTCTCCTCTCTCTCTCTATATATCTATATATATATTCCTTATACTATATTATATATATATATATATATATATATATATATATATATGACATTGTAAAGACGTCTCTTTGTCTCCGAATTGAGTTAGATTCTCTCTCTCTCTCTCTCTCCAATCTGTCTGACATCTCTTTGTTTAGTCTCCGAAATGTTAGCTTGCTAGATTCTCCCCTTGCGTCTCTCTCTCTCTCTCTCTCTCTCTCTCTCTCTCGTCTTCACCATCGTCCTCCTTCTCCTCTCTTTTTTCCACGAAATTGATTTAGACAGGAACGTATTCCGCTGAAAAAGTTGGCAGGTGACTGACGTCAACATTGCATTCATTGTTGTAACAGTTCCTTTGTTAAGTTGGTCTTCGGAATAATAATAATAATAATAATAATAATAATAATAATAATAATAATAATAATAATAATAATAATTAAGTTAGTTTTGACGTAAAAATCACGTATCTATTGTACAAGAATAATCCATTAGTTCATGATACGAAAAATAACCAGGTTTAACTGATACATCAAAATCTGTCATTTTTTTTTCAAGTTTCTTAGATGAAGAAAAATTACTTCAGTAATGAAATATCTGAATTTATTTATTAATTAATTAATTTATTTACGTATTTATTTATTTACTTACTTGTATATTATTTTATTTACTTATTCATTTATTTATTTATTTATATCTACAGCGACGGACAATAGTTGCATACCTGTTTCGTACCCTTCACTTCCAGGATGTAGTATTCTCTGTATTTTTTTAATATATCACCTACATACTCTACAGGCGCTTGTATTTCATCATTTATATGCATAGATGCGACCTAGATTAATATGGGCAGCCATATTTCTCTATCTCTCTTTCTCTCTCTTTCTCTCTCTCTCTTTCACACACACTTTTATATATTATATATACTAAATATACATTTATCATTTCTTAGTAAGCAATATCTGCAAAAACAGATACAATATTCACTACCAAATTTATACAGGCTGTACGAGCCGAGAAACACTACAAAAAAAAAAATGTTTAAGATAGAACCATGACAAAATACTACAGAATAGTCACTTCCTCTTCGATATACAAAAGAGACTCACTGCTAAAAACTACAGAGTATTCCACTTCCTTTCAACATTTAAAAGAGAACCACTACATAACACTACGGAAAACTCACATCCTTTTAATATTTAAGAGAAAACCACTACATAAAAACTACGACAAACTCCCATCCCTTCAACATTTAAAAGAGAACCACTACTGAAGACTCCCGAGCAGTGGACATTTAAGAGAGAACCACTACAAAAAAAAAAAAAAATCCGGTCTTTTCAACATTTCTAAGAGAACCACTACTGAAAACTTCGCCCTTTCAATATTTAAAAGAGAACCGATACTAAAAAACGAGAGAAAACTCCGGTCCCTATGACATTTAAAAGAGAACCATTACAAAAAAACTACGGAATAACTCTAGTCCTTTCAACATTTAAAAGAGAACCACTACTGAAAACTCCGTCCTTTTAACATTTAAGAGAGAACCACTACTGAAAAACGACTCCGTCCTTTCTAAAATTTAAGAGAGAACCACTACTGAAAACTCCTCTCCTTTCAACATTAAGAAAGAACCCCTACAAGAGAACTACGGATATTCGACATTCAAAAAAAGAAAACCACTACAGAAAAAAAAAAAAAAAAAAAAAAAAAGCCTACACGATCGTTTTCTCCAGATTTTCGCGCGCGCGCGAATAGAGGTGCAGAAAGAAGGCTGGTTGGTGTTCGCACCACTGCCCGGGTGGGGGGGGGGGGGGGGGGGGGGGGGGGGGGGGGTTGGGGGGGGGGGGGGGGGGGGGTGGGGGGGGGGGGGGGACTCGTTGGCCGCTATGGCGAGGAATGCACAGCGTCACTCCTGATGGCGAAAAATGCTGTCTATCTACCTCTTCCTAAGGCATTTACGGAGAGAGAGCAGAGAGAATAAATATTCTCCTGTGTTTTTAAAAACAGCGTCCCTAGGGGCAGGGGAGTTCGAGGGTTTGAACAGGTTTTAAGGGATATGGTTAGTGGCGTATTGGTGTAGAAACACTGTAGATGCACGGGCTTTGTGGGAATTGTGGTGTTGGTGAGTTGTGTGTGCGAGCTTGTGTCTTTGGGTATGGATTTGTGTATATGGATGAATATATATATATATATATATATATATATATATATATATATATATATAAATATATATATATATATATATATATATATATGTATATATAATAATACCTTAAATACACACGTATATATATATGTACATATTTACATATCCATACACAACACACGCACGCATATACAACGCACCAACACCACAGATCCCATATATATATATATATATATATATATATATATATATATTATATATATATATATATATACTATATATATACTATATATTTATATATGGGATCTGTGGTGTTGGTGAGTTGTATATGCGTGTGTGTGTGTTTGTGTATGGATATGTAAATATGTATAAAACGATATATAAGATACGTGTGTATTTCAGGTATTATATATATATATATATATATATATATATATATATATCATATATATAAGATATATATATATATATGTATATATATATATATATATATATATATAGATATATATATATATATCTATATATATATATATATATATTTTCATCCATATACACAAATCCATACACAAACACAAGGACGCACACACAACTCACCAACACCACAATTCCCACAAGCCCGTGCATCTACAGTGTTCTACACCAATACGCCACTAACCATACTCCTTAAAACTGTTTCAAACCCTCGAACTCCCCTGCCCCTAGGGACCGCTGTTTTCAAAACAGGAGGAGAATATTCTCTCTCTCTCCTCTCTCTCTCTCTCTCTCTCTCTCTCTATATATATAATATATATATATATATATATATATATATAGAGAGAGAGAGAGAGAGAGAGAGAGAGAGAGAGAGAGAGAGAGAGATGTATCAAACAGGCAATTCTTTATTTGGCCAAGAGATACTGAGTAATATCGACCCTATCGGGTCCTTCAACCACACTCCTAGATAATATGTTAACCTGACTACAGCAAATAAACAAGTGTATTATAAGTTATTATTCTTAAAATGGTGTAACAAACACAGTTCAGATAATAACACGTTGTCATTGACATCGGCAATTTTATATATTTTATATAAATTTTATTTTTCCAGTCTGTATTTAATTTTTATTTTTTTTAAATCGATGTCTCGCATCCAGCACCTGGTGATCGTACTGTATATCCGTTCTTCCTAAAATTCTACAAATAAACATGAAAGACAGTATTGGAGAAAAGCTTTTTATTTTGTTTTTTCCTAGAAAGTTTAGCAAACCTACGGAAAAATTGCGCGCAATAATTTTTCGACGTTTTGCGTTACAATGGAAGTGCTTGCAATAATTTTTTGACAAAGATTTTTTATTCACTTTTTTTTTTCTTTTTTTACATTTTAGGTCGGAATGGAAATTCTGTCCTGTTTACAGAATCACTTCAAATAGTGAAGGTCGTGCACCGTCATTTTTATAACTTATTGTTATCGAATTTGTCTCCTGTTTATGGGAAACTGAAGTATTACAGATAATGGGAAATGGATAAAAACGGATGTGAAAATACGTTGTGTTTATACCTGGGTATGTATTTGAACCCATGATGTTATTGCCCGTAAGTTCAAAGTTGGAATTTCCTGAGAATGAAATATTCCTATAGGCCTATTTTCCATCTTCCATTTTTCAGTATTACCACCACCACCTCTAACTCTTACTTTATTTCCACCTTTAGATCTCTGTGCTTCATTCTTTTACTTTCTGGAGCTCTTTATTTGGCTGTCCAACCTCTCCAGCCCCCTATTTTCACCTTTTCTTTAGCACTGAATGACCGACAGTGCCCCAGTGTGTGGCTTGACAGCCTAAATTTCATAAATCAAGTAGGCCTACCCTACATACGTTCCCTCTGACCAGGCGCTGAATTTTAAACATACAGTTTAAAAGGGCATTGCTATGAATGTCCTTATGAGTAAGGGTTTATCTTCTGAATAATAATAATAATAATAATAATAATAGTAATAATAATAATAATATCCTAATTGTATTGGCATTGTTATGAACTTATTCACTAATATGAAAGCTATACAGTGCTTATTTATATTGAACAGTCTCTCTCTCTCTCTCTCTCTCTCTCTCTCTCTCTCTCTCTCTCTCTCTCTCTCTCTAAAATGTTTATATGTTTTTCCATCCTTTTACGAATTAACTTGATGATTCTCTTATCTCATCTCTCTCTCTCTCTCTCTCGTCTCTCTCTCTCTCTCTCTCTCTCTCTATCCCTAAAATGTTTATATGTTTGTCCATCCTTTTACGAATTAGCTTGATGCTCTCTCTCTCTCTCTCTCTCTCTCTCTCTCTCTCTCTCTCTCTCTCCGACGAGAACAATGGCCTCCAATTTGGATGATGGAACAGGATGTTGGGTCATCCGGGTATCTTTCCTCCTTCCAGAGGAAATTGAAGGGAAAAGTTTGTAGATAACCTCCTCCTCCTCCTCCTCCTCCTGACAAATGAGGATGCGAATCCTGAGACTGATGCCTCCTCTAGGAGACTTAGTATGTAGGATGAGACCCGGTGTGGACGGACTAGGAATTCGTCCGTAGGATGTAGGATGTAGATTTCTATTCTAGGAGAGAGAGGGAGGGGGGTTGGGGGATGGGGGGAGTATAAGGATGATGATGAAGGCATTCTTATTATAGATTCCTGTAAAGAGAGAGAGAGAGAGAGAGAGAGAGAGAGAGAGAGAGAGACCATAAAGCACCAGAGCTCGAGAGGAATTAAGATAGGTAAAGATATGGCAGAATTGAACTGTCAAACAGGCAATGAGAGAGAGAGAGAGAGAGAGAGAGAGAGAGAGAGAGAGAGAGAGAGAGAGAATTGGAAGCACTGGAAATAGGACAGCGAGTAAGTATATGGGACAAGGTGGGGTTGTGGGGTGGGGATGGGGTGGGGGGGGTGTGGTTTATTGCAGAGGACGAAAGAAACAGAGCGAGAGGAATTGGGGATAAAACAGCCCCAGAGAGAGAGAGACCGACAGACAGACAGAGAGAGAGTGTGTAGTTTGGAAGAGTTGATAAAACTTATCTTCATGCTTGTCACTTCCTTACGAGTTTCGAATGCCTTTGTTTTCTTTCGTATCCACTTTCGTCAAAACTTTCGGCACTTTCCTGGCCACTAGATGGCTCTCCTCAGCTTTCATACCGAATTGGAATTGAAATTTAAAACCGGAATTGTAAACCGGTATTGGATTTATAACTGGAAATGTTACTTCACCTGGAATTGAAACTAAACTTCGAGTAAATTTGCAACTAATTAGATCCGGATATGGCACTGGAACTAACTGGATCTAGAGCTGCAGTTGGAAGTGAAAATGGAGCTGGATTTGCAACTGGGAATGCTACTACACCTGAAATTGAAACTAAACTTGAGTAAATTTGGAGCTAATTAGATCCGGATAGTTCACTGGAACTAACTGGATCCAGAGCTGCAGCTGGAAGTGAAAATGAAACTGGATCTGATCCTGGAACTAACTGTATCCAGAGCTGCAGCTGGAAGTGAAAATGGAACTGGATCAGAGCCTGGAACTAACTGGATCTAGAGCTCCAGTTGGAAGTGAAAATGGAACTGGATCTGAGCCTGAAACTAACTGGAATCGGATCATGGACACCGTCTGAATCCTGAATTTAGACTGAAACAGACTATCTTGAACTAGAACTGGATCTAAACCTGAAACTTGGTTTAGAACTGCAACTAACTTGATGTGGTTCTGGAACTGAAACTGAACCTGAAAATAGAACTGAATCTGTAACTAAAACTCAATAAAAAATTGGAACTGGATCTGGAACTGAAACCGAAATGGAAACTGAAATTGAAATTGGAACTGAATTGGAATCAAAAGAAATTCGACACTGGAACTGGAGCAGAAACTGGACCTGGAATTGAATATAACAATGGAGGTGAGTCCCACCAGAATAAGATCATAAACGGAAATCAGCTCTGGAACTGGAACCTGGAACCACTTTGACCAAGGAACCGATTCTGGAACAGGAACCGCCTCTATTCCAAGATGCCTAATGTTCGAGTCTCCCTCCCACTGGACTAAGTTTGTCGTTTATGATTCGTCTCTCTCTCTCTCTCTCTCTCTCTCTCTCTCATTCGTCGCTATTTTCATCGTTCCTCTCTTTTTATGTTTTCTTTCGGGAGAGGGAATGAAGTTGTACAACTTGTTATTGGAGTTTTTCCGTGTGATTGTTCGAAGGCATTTATATCAGTCGTTGATTCCGCGTCACTGGTAAATTGCTTCCAGAGAGAGAGAGAGAGAGAGAGAGAGAGAGAGAGAGAGAGAGAGAGAGCACAGCTCGTGAGGAACTGATAAAGACAGAGTAGAATTGGACTGTCCAGGAAACATTGGAGAGAGAGAGAGACACCATAAAGCACACAGCTCGTGAGGAACTGGTAAAGACAGAGTAGAGTTTGGACTGTCCAAGAGAGAGAGAGAGAGAGAGAGAGAGAGAGAGAGAGAGAGAGAGAGAGAGGAGGGGGGGAAGGGAGGGGAGGGGAAGGTTTCTTCTGAAATTCCCTTGCTTCTCGTTGACACAATTATGGCCGTCAGTTTTATCTAAGATCGAGACATTGAAGGCGACCCTGTTTTGACGGGAGATTGACAGTGAAGATTAGAATGCCGAGATGCTGTAGGATAAGAGAAGAGAGAGAGAGAGAGAGAGAGAGAGAGAGAGAGAGAGAGATAGGATGGGATGGGATGGGATGAGGTGATGGTTGGTGAAGTTTTACTGGTTAACTTTCTGACGTTTCTTGAAAATAACGACGAGGATTAAAGTTGTGCTCTCTCTCTCTCTCTCTCTCTCTCTCTCTCTCTCTCTCTCTATATATATATATATATATATATATATATATATATATATAATATATATATATATATATATATACACGTGTGTGTGTGTGTGTTTGTAGTAGAGAGAGAGAGAGAGAGAGGAGATGAGAATGTTAGGCCAGCAATACTTAGTTAATAATTACTATTATCTCTCTCCCTCTCTTTATATTTACTTATATATATATATATATAATATATATATATATATACTATATATATGTGTGTGTGTGTGTGTGTGTGTGTATATATATATGTATAGGTGTATATATGTATGTATGTAATGTATGTACATATGTACTATATGTATATACATGCATAAAACAAACATACAGAAGCGAGAGAGAGAGAGAGACGAGAGAGAGATAGAGAGAGAGGAGGAGAGAGAGAGAGTAATGACCAGTATTGAAATGAAATTATAATAGTCGACCAACATTCTTGAAAATCATTTCACAACGAATTTAAAATCCTACACCAGTGACAGTAAAAAAACTGACAGACAAGCAGACAGACACAGACATTCCCAGAAACGGTCGGTGACGATCACTGCTGTTCCGCCGAGCCAACTCACACCCCTCCCCCCCCCCCCCCCCCACCACACCCCCTCGAAGTTTCTCCACATCAACAACAACAACAACGAAGTTTTTGAAGAAGAGCGTCACCAACAAAGCTCTATACAAGCCATAAACATGCGAGACTGATGTTGCATATGCAGCAAATATCCCCGTTTTGCAACTGGGTGCGCAAAGAGGAGGAGGGGGTTGGGGAGGGGGAGCGATGTCTTCATCATTTCCATATCTGAGGACGTAAAACTGTCTCTGAGACGGACTGACGGTCTTTTGATAATTGAATGGAATGGTGTGGTTTTGTTTTATTTTTGTTTTTGTTTTTAACGTTTTTTGGCTTGAATCTACTGAAAGGGTTTTAAGCTTGGAGTTTGGAGTTTGAGGTGCATTTGGAATGATTTCCGATCCGTAAGGTGTTTTTTCTTATGCAAGTTTGTTGTTCTCTCTCTCTCTCTCTCTCATACACACAAAAGCAACCAGTGTCTTCCCCAACCCCAGTCAATCTGGGAGATGTCATGCATTTTAGTTTTCTGGCAACATTTGGCATCTTTACGTCGGGGTTGCAACTAAATGACTTACAAGAAACTCGGAACATTTTTCGTAAGTGCATATTTCGCACTAATTAGTTTACCTTCTTTTTCAAACCGGTGCGAAAAATTATACTCAATAAAAGCCAGTTTTGTTTTATATTGGAGAATGTTCTTTAGTTTTCGTGAGAATATTTTCCCCGAGTCACAGTTCTCAGTCGTTTGAATTGACATGAGGAAGCTTTGCATCAAATAGCTTTTTTTTTTTTAATGCTAAATACCGCACCAAGCAACCAACATTTATTTACGAATTAGATCTTTGGGTTAAGTATCTTGCACTGCATTTCTGTTTATGCAGAGCCGTGCCCCAAATGCCAAACGTTTGTTTGGGTTGCTATAGTAGATTTACATCTGATGTCTAGGCCAGTCCCTTACGACGCTCCTGATTGGCTGTTGATAAGCCAATCACAGGGCTGGAAACTCTCAGACTCTCTCGAGAGTTTACATAGGCAGGATGTGTGTTCCACCTCTCCTGAGGGATACTTTTGAAAGACTTATCCCTCAGGAAAGGTGGAACATACATCCTGCCTATGTGAACTCTCTCGAGAGAGAGACTGAGAGTTTCCAGCCCTGTGATTGGCTTGTCGACAGCCAATCAGGAGCGTCGTAAGGGACTGGCCTAGACATCAGATACACGGTTGATGTGAATCTACTATAGTAGACCAGAATATAGTATTTCTAATAATGATACGAAATTTTACAACAAGAAGTAAAAAAATGCCTAGAAATATTGATGCAAGATATTGCACCAAAAAGCTAAAAGTTGTTTGAAATATTCGTGCGAAATATTGCACACAAAAGCTGACATGAAATATTTGCACCAGGAAGCCAACATTTTTAAAATAACGATGCAAAATATTGCACCAAGAAGCCAGAAATGCCTTAAAATATTTATGAAATACATCTTACTAAGAATCTAACATTTTTTAAAAAATACTGATCCAATATTTAGCACCCAATCCCCCTTGTCAATTTTACAGACAGATGCAAAAAAAACAAAAAAAAAAAAAAAAAAAAAAAAAGAAACTTCCAGTAAGTCCACAAAAAAAAAAAAACAAAAAAAAAAAAAAAAAAATTGAATTTTGCCTACACACCGATGCCAAAAAATAGTGTCACTACAAGTAAGTCCTGTGGAAAACATTAAATTGAATTTTGCCACCTGCAATGACAACTTGTTGCACAAGACAGTCGCCAGCCAGATGCTGAAAGATGCAAGAGAAAAGTGTCACGTGTGACATCCATTGCCAAGGTGACGTCCAGTGACACCCGATAGGCGATGACCTCAGTCTTCAAGAGGCTACTAGACACCGGGGCATTAAATTGGACACCATCTTGCCTCCTTGTGACCCTCCTGATTAAAGTCTTACTTCGATTAATTGCTCTTTTGAAGCCTTTGCTCTTTTATTATTCCTGGCATGTATATCGAGGAAGTTCAGGTGTTAAGGTCTCTCTCTCTCTCTCTCTCTCTCTCTCTCTCTCTCTCTCTCTCTCTCTCTCTCTCTCTCTTCTTCTTCTTCTTCTTCATGCATAAACAGGGTTCATTCTCTTATCTTGTGTTTCTGAAACCATGAATAATTAAACCATGCATGAGTATTTGTGTGTATATATATATAAATGTACATACATATGCATATGCACACACATACCCATATATATGTGTATATATATATATTATATATATATATATATGTGTATAGGGTGTGATATATATATATATATAGTATGTGCGTGTGTGTATGTATGTATGTTGGAATTTATCCTCTTAATAAAATAATCTCTTAGAAAAATTATAGAGATTGTGAACTTGAGCTTCAACCTGATAGCTCTTAATCATCATCCTCTTCATGCCAAATTCACCGAACCGACTTTTTTTCCCTGTTGGTATGAGTTGGATCAGCGGGCGAAAGAATATTATAAAATTACTTGATTAAATTTTTTCATTGTAGTGCAAAGGAGACTTCGTGCATTTCGCTGTCATTAGTTAAATAATGACGGCCACGCCCCTTATAAAAAGACGGGTTATTTTACTGAATGGATCAAATTCAAGGTTATAGAGGGATATTTATAGAATAAAAGTGTGTGGACGATTAACCGGAGAAAAGGTTGGTCATTGCAGACTGATTATGTTACCATTATATCTTCATCGTGATTTCATTATATACTCATTACAACAGAATTATTAGCATTTTCATCATTTCACCATTAGTATATTTCCGTCATTATCCTATCTTAATGGAGGAATCATCTTTACGTCAATTTGTTATATTTATCTGCCTCATTGTAAAATCATTATACTTACATTAAAGTACAGTCGTTGGATATTTATAATTATAAAACCGTCTTTATTTCATCATTATACAAGCGTCACAGAAATCTAGGTCAGGATATTCATATAGGATATTCCCATGACAAGGGGTTGTTTGCACTTGCCCTCTCGTAATTGAGGCATTGTGAATTCATTAAGGGCTAAATTCATTTTTAATGACTTGTTCAGCGAAGTGCGAGTTTTTGCGCAAATTCATTAAAAAAAATGAACATCAAACTTATTGACATCAATTTTATTGACATCAAATTTATTGACGTCAAACTTATTAACATCAAATTTATTGACGTCAAACTTGTTGACGTGAAATTTATTGATATCAGATACTGATCGGCCTCAATTTATCGACATCAAATTTATATTAATTATGTATAAGGAGGTAGACTGCCTTCTCCTTCAATGGCTAATCAGGCTTTTTATATAATTTCGGCTCAAATGTAGTGGTTAAACTGCTCCCAAGACCAGCGGGAGGGCCCGAGTTCAATTCCATAGCGGGCTGATGTGCTTAATAATCATTACGTTATATTCTCGTTGTGGCTGGCGACTCGTGGAATGAATTATGTACCTGCTAATTGGTGTACTGTGGCTTTTCATATATATATATATATATATATATATATATATATATATATATACATATATATATCTTATATATATATATATATATAAATATATATATATATATATATATATATATATATATATATATTATATATATATATATATATATATGTTAACTGAAGGGGATTTTTAAAATAATAAGTCGAATTCTCGTGGATTCGAACCAACGCACAGAGGAGAAATCACGACTTCAGTTAAGTTAACCGACTCGGCCACCAACAATGCGTGTATATAAATCACAGTGATGTGATAAAAAATCACATATATATATATATATATATATATATATATATATATATATATATATAATATATATATATATATATTATATATATATATATTCGCCTTTTACATTAGAAACCAAAACAAAAAACAAAAAAACTCAGCCCTCTTCAAGGACTGACCCTTAACCTTAATCCAGCCAATTTTGAAATGCGTGCAAAATGAGAGACCTTGAAGCAACTTGACAATAATAAAGTTCAAGGTTCCTGTTCTTTGTGTGATTGTATATTCCTCTTCACTGGCTCTCTCTCACCACCTCTCTCGCCGTCTCCTTTGTTTCCTGTTTTTCACGTTCTTTTCTCTTCTTTTCACAGGTATGTGCCTCTGCCAGCATATGCGGAATGTTGCATTGCAAGAGGAAAAGTGAGTTTGTATATATACCATTTTTATAAGGTCAAAGTAATTCAACTTTTTTAGCTTGAGTTCGAGCCCCTCTCAAATTTTGGCTGACTCATTGCC
Source organism: Macrobrachium nipponense (assembly GCF_015104395.2). Lineage (NCBI taxonomy): Eukaryota > Metazoa > Arthropoda > Malacostraca > Decapoda > Palaemonidae > Macrobrachium > Macrobrachium nipponense. Next base: position 21,184,340 of record NC_061104.1, read on the forward strand.
AATATGACCTTCCTGTCTTTGTAAGAATAAGGATAGAAAGTTTTTGGATCTGGGTTAAGGCCTAGCTGCCGGGTCATTAGTGGCCATTGCCTGGTTCCACAGGGTCCTATCGTGGGTGGAGCTTTGGTGGGGGGATGTTTAGGCGCTGGTCATATGTGCATATGTTTGGGCCTTACAGTTTTTTGATAGTGTAATGATATATCTGTACTTTGACTTTACTAGTATAGATTTACATCAACCGTGCATTTGATGTCGAGGCCCGTCCCTTACGACGCTCCTGATTGGCTGTTGATAAGCCAATCACAGGGCTGGAAACTCTCAGTCTCTCTCGACAGTTCACATAGGCAGGATGCATGTTCCACCTGAGAGTTTCCAGCCCTGTGATTAGCTTATCAACAGCCAATCAGGATCGTCGTAAGGGACTGGCCTAGACATTAGATGCACGGGTGAATCTGCTATAGTAACTGAACACACCGCAGCGGTGTATACATATACCGGCTTAAAAACGTTGGGGTCACTCACTATCTTAAATAGATCCGTTGGATGTCGCCGCTAAGTGAAATTGATAGAGATTATGTTCGGGGATGATGGAAATTATTCTCTGCTCCATCTCAATTTCGCGTCAGCTCCGTCGTTTCCCGAAAAATGTCCGTAATTGCTCTTCTCGATTTTGTTTATCTCTGCTATTTTTTTCTTTTTTATATTCTTGTAATTGGTTTTCTCATAATTTTTTTTTTTGCTAATTTTTTTTCTCTTTTTTTTATATTGTATTTCCTTATTTTTTTATTATGTTTGTAGTCCCGTATTTTATTGGTTGTGGAAAAGAAATTTATTTTTTCTAACTATTTTTGCTTAGTTATTGTCCCTCCTCATTTATCAAGTTTATTGGTGTCAGCATATTTAGGTTTGGTTAGGGTAAATGTGAATAAATATTGAATATATATATTTTTTATCGAATGTGTGCAGTGTTTGATAGCTGGCGACACAAAGCTGAATGGTTTTTTTTCATGTTCTTGTTCTTGATGTTCTTGTTACTGTTGTTTCCTAATCTCGACCCCAAGTTTGTAGTTTCGTATACTACTTTAATAATAATAATAATAATAATAATAATAAGAATAATAATAATAATAATAATAATAATTATAATAATAATAATAATAATAATAATAATAATAATAATAATAATAATAATTAATGATTATTATTATTATTAGTTAATTATTATTATATTATTATTATTATTATTATTATTATTATTATTATTAATGAGTAATGCTGTGGTTCCTTGTCCTCATAACTAGCATGGAGTCTCTAACAGAAATTTAGAAATCTTTGTACAATTATAGCTTGAATGAAATCAAAGATTCCTTTTTTTAGTCTTCATTATATATCTCTATTGACAGCGTACGTGACAAAACCCCTTTGATACAGCCGAACACATATCAAGAATGGCGTTTTTAATTGCCTGTTATTCGATTGTAATGAAATATTACCGGAAAGGTATCAAAGGTTATTTTTTTATCGTTTAACAGATATAAAAAACGATCTATTTATGATTCTCGTAAACTGCGATATATACTTTTTTAATCGGTTCCGTCTGACATAATGATACAGCCTATTTTTTTTCTTTTCTTTTTTTTGGTACGAAGCGTTTGTGCTGATTTTATATTTTTTTTTACTAAACTGTTTCATATTGATACGAACTTTTAAATTGGTTGGTTCAGTGTAATTGTTTCGTGTATAAATATTTACGATATGTGGAACGACTGTGTGTACTTTTGAAAGGAAATTCGTCAATGAATTTTATTTTTTCATTGATGAAATTAACTTCCCTGACAATAATTACTCTAATATTTACAACTTATTATATTGCTTGGCACTTTTTTTCACTTTTCACAAGTCAATGACCTAATTTGAGGGGATCTTTTGTCAATGATGTTTTTATTCATTGATAGAATTACTTTCACTCGCAATAATTACTTTGATATTTACAATTTATTATATTGTCATGGCACTCAGTTTTTTTTCACAAGTCAGTGGCCTAATTTAAACATGTTCTATAATCAGAAGTTCAAGTAGAAGATGCAATGCATTACTACCCTAAGACAGTTCTGCCTGTATTTTAATCATTTACTTACAATTTTACTATATGTTTATTTAAATTATTTTATTAATTTATTTTTTTCTAATAAGTGGTATCTTTCTCTGTTTCCCATTACCCTCTGTTACTTCTGTCAAAAGAACACCATAATATTCTTTGGAAGCTTGAATTTCGAGTCAGTGGTCCCTTGTGTGGACTTGCTCCGTATGAATAGGGTTCAACTTTTGAATAATAATAATAATAATAATAATAATAATAATAATAATAATAATAATAATAATAATAATAATAGTTTGGATTTCAATTTTGATCGCCCTTGTGGGCTTGTTCCATATAAATAGGGTTCATCTTCGGAATATAATAATAATAATAATAATAATGAATCGGAGGACGCGCGATCTTATTATGAAAAATAACCCCTCTCCACAGGTACGAGAACAACCTGAAGCAGACGCATGTAGTGTACCAGTATACATGCCCAGTCCGCGAATGCAGCGGCGCCTACGTAGGTATGACTACCATGCGACTGTCGAAGAGACTCTCGTGCCACGCCCAAGAGGGGGCTATAAAGAATCACGCCCGCACCAAACATCACGAGGCCATCTCCCGAAATGTCATCATAAAGAACACGAAGATCATCGGGAAGGCCCCTGATGCCGACGGTTGCGCCTGCTGGAAGCGCTACTCATCCAGCAAATAAAACCTACTCTGAATACGACGCAGGAAGAATTTCTCCTCCCTACGAGTATGAGAAGACTGCCACCAACAATGACACCACGATCATGACAACTCTATGGATGACAACGCCCCCGAACGAGGTTACTCCTGCAGCTGATGGAAATCAAAGTAGCCGTGACGTCCCACAGCGTAGCGCAACGCCCATCAATGTTACAGCGCCGCTTAGGAGGTCCAGCCGGCTGCAGGATATGCTGCAACGCAACCATCGGCCGAAGAAAGTGGCTTGAGACCTGGCTCAGGCAGCCAATGAAAACAAGACTCACCGCCACCAGCCAATAGGAGACAAGCATGGGGCAGACCCCTGCTGGTCAACCACAGATATAAGGAGGACGGACACCGCACCAAGATCAGTCCACCCTCAGCTTTTCCCAGCCCGAGGATGTCTGGCAGCTCCAGACGAAAGCTCGCTTTAAGAGAGAGAGAGAGAGAGGAGAGAGAGAGAGAGATAGAGAGAGAGAGAGAGAGAATCGTTAATGACTTTTGTGACTATGGTATCATAGTTTGTATCTGTAAAATTCAAATATATACACCTATTTTGACCCTGTATTTTACCATGACCTCTATAGGCTCTACTAGCCTGTTTAAGTAGCACTGAAAAAGCCGCTATTCGCAAAATAGAGAAGAATCTCTACAAGTGTAATGCTGCTGAAGTAGCCATTACTTTAATAAAGTAATAATAATAATAATAATAATAATAATAATAATAATAATAATAATAATAATTGCATTTCGAGCTAATCGGCCCTGGGCTTGTTCCCTATGAATAGGGTTTATATTGTGAATAATAATAATAATTATTAATATAATAATAATAATAAATTTTAACTAGATGGCATGAAAACTTAAACAATTTCTTTTCACTTCGAGAAAGTCGTTTAAAATCCACCCAAATTGATTCACGTAATCCCGAAGCAATAACGCGAACTCAGTGGACGGACATAAAGAAAATGGCGGCCGCTTTGTTGAAGACAAGGGACTTCCCTGGGGATTTCAAGACGTTGACAGGAGCTCGTTATTGGAACGACCCTGGATCCCCCCTCTCCCCCAGTCCATCCTCCCATACCTCCCCACCCCCTACTTTCCCATACCAGCCAAGCTGGGCTTGGATAAAGTAGGTGGATAGTGGAAAAGGGAAAATAAGGGAAATAGAATTGACAGAGAGAGGGAAAAGATATTAAAACACTAGAAACGTAAAAAAAAAAAAAAATTAACGTTGGGTAATTTAGAAGTCTCTCTCTCTCTCTCTCTCTCTCTCTCTCTCTCTCTCTCTCTCTCTCTCTCCTTTTTGTACGTATTGATAATAAAACTTTGATAATTATATGTCTCTCTCCCATGCATGCAGACGTTGTACCACAAAACACTTGCATAATTAGAGTCTCTCTCTCTCTCTCTCTCTCTCTCTCTCTCTCTCTCTCTCGCTTGTGCAGACACCAGTGCTCATAATGATTATTGCAACAGTAAGGAGTATGTTGCAAATGGTTATGATGTATAGATGCTATTCATTATTTTTTTAATGTGTTCAAGTAAATGGAATGGCGAATATATTTTCAAATATATCAAACAATGTTATGTCGGTCTGTTTTGCATAAGAGATCTTGAACTACGAAAAATTATTTATTCATTCTTAGCTACCATTGTATTTAGTAATGCCGATGAATTGAATGGTATTATTATTATTATTATTATTATTATTATTATTATTATTATTATTATTATTATTATTATTATTATTATTATTATTATTATTATTTTTATTAAGTTTTCAACAATGATGAATTATGTATTCATTCTTAACTACCATTAGAAATGATTGATAATAATTTATATAATAGTTTGACATTATTATTATTATTATTATTATTATTATTATTATTATTATTATTATTATTATTATTATTAAGTTTTCAACAATGATGAATTATGTATTCATTCTTAACTATATACCATTAGAGAATGAGTGGTAATAATTTATAAAATAGTTTGACGTTATTATTATTATTATTATTATTATTATTATTATTATTATTATTATTATTATTATTATTTAAGGAATAAGTGCTGTTTAAAGTTATGTCTTAAAATCAATTCTCCTAAAAATCACGAGTTGCCACATTCTTATATGATTGGTCATATTTTAGCTCATTTGTCACACAGTGAAACTGTTCTGTCATATCGTGACAGCCTTTTGTCACATTCTCAAACCTATATTATTTTCCCATCCTGTCATCTTTGTCGCATTTTGTCATTTTCTTCCTTCATAGTAATTTCCTTCGTCAAATTTGGACGTAGTTTATCACGTACTGATATCTTTTGTCAAATCTTTGTCAATGGTTTGTCATATACTGATATCTTTTGTCAAAACTTTGTCACAAAGCGACATCATTTGCCAAATTGACACATTTCTTGTCAAATGCAGGGATTCTTTGTCACATTTTGAGATTTTTTTGTCATAGTTTGTCACATTATTGCTGACAGATTTTTGCCACAATTTAATAGGCTTTGGCACACAGTAGCTTACAGTGCTCCGTTCTGAGTCATTGTACGTTCGCACCTTCATTGACCATCGCCTCTGCGACGCCATTCTACGGTAGGAACTTTATCAGTGGATTTTTGTACCATTTCTTAATTTATCAGTGCTTTATTTTACAATTTCTTAACTATATCAGTTAATTTTATGATTTTACCAATTTCTTAACTTTATCAGTGGATTTTTACCAATTTCTTAACTTTATCAGTTGATTTTATGATTTTACTAATTTCTTAACCTTATCAGTTGATTTTACCAATTTCTTAACTTTATCAGGTGATTTAACTTTTTTTTTTTACATTCATGACCACAGCTTTTGCAACGCCACTTTCGATAACACCATAAGGCAGAAGAAAGGAATAAGAGAAGCGGATGAATCGGTAGCCCCCCCACACCCCCCCCCCCCCCCCCGACCCCCCCGCCCCCCAGCAATGCAAATGACCCATACTCATTCACTGTGCAATGTTGACCGTGCGAAACCATTGCAAATATGCCGTTGCAATGTAGCACTGCAAATATGCCCTTCGCTCAACGCTTTGTTGAGCAAATACCATTCAGCACATACGGTTCGCTCTATTGTTCTCCGGGTTGTCTCTCTCTCTCTCTCTCTCTCTCTCATGTTCAGGATCCTCACTCAGTTGGATTACATCCTATCTCTTCTCTCTCTCTCTCTCTCTCTCTCTCTCTCTCATATATGGGTTTTCATTGCATTTCGTGCCATCCTCCTTATCTGTAGTTTTTTTTTTTTTTTTTTTTTTTTTTTTTTTTTTTGCGATTTCTATTTGTATTTGTATTTGTGGAACAGGATATTTGTTCATTTATATATATGTATTTTTTTTTTTTTTTTTATTTTGTATTGAATTAATCTGAGTTTTATCATTTTTTCTTTTTCTTTGAATTATTCATTAAGTTATACCCAATTAGATTAAATTCGTCTCTCGCTTTCTTCACGTTCCCCTAAAAGGGATGAACTTTAAAATGTCAGAATAATTATATATAAAAGTCTGAGAGAGTTAAACCTAAAAAAGATTGCTTTTAAAATATATCCAATTTTTTTTCGAAAGTCAAAATATTTAAAAGGTACCTGATTTTTTACTGAAGAATATGAACTTTAAAATTCACAGTATTTAAAAAAAAGCTTCTGAGAGAGATGAACTTAGAATGTCAGTTTATAAAAACTTTTAAAAATATAATTTTTTTCTGAAAATCAGAGTATATGAAAATGTGATCTTTTTTCTGAAAGATATCAACTTAAAAAGTCAGAATATGTAAAAATATGGTTTTCTGAAAGAGATGAACTTAAAAAGTCAAAGTATTTGAAAAAAAATTCTGTAGGAGATGAATTTAAAATGTTAGATATTTAGACAACTTTTTTCCAAAGAGATGAGTTTAAACTGTCGGATATTTAAACAATTTTTTTCAAAAGAGATGAACTTAAAAAGTCAGATATTTAAAAAAAAATTTATTCAAAAAGAAACGAACTTAAAAAGTAAGACATTAAAAAAACTTTCCATAAGAGATGAACTTAAAAAGTGACATTTTTTAAAAAAATTCCAAAAGAGATGAACTTAAAAAGCCAGATTTTTAAAGAAAAATTTTTAAAAAGAGATGAACTTAAAAAGTCACAGTATTAAAAAATAGACCTTTTTTTCTGAAAAAGATGAAATGTTAATTGTCTGTTGTGTCCAATAAAACAATACCTGAATAAAGGCAATTGTAATTCATCTCGTGTCAGCAAAACAATTCCCTCTCTCTCTCGAAATAGAACGGGCTGATGGGACGTTTTCTCCTGCTGGGTGTTTGTGAAGAGAGAGAGAGAGAGAGAGAGAGAGGAGGAGAGAGAGAGAGAGAGAGAGAGAGAGAGGGGGGGTTAGTACTCCAGGAGTCTGGGGATTCTTAAGCCTGTAGGAGAGACAGAGACAAGTGTATGTGCTCTCTAAATGAGAGAGAGAGAGAGAGACGAGAGACGAGAGAGAGAGAGAGAGAGAGAGAGAGAGAGAGAGAGAGGTTGCGCCACAAGTTAACGAGGGTCCTAAAGTTTAAAGAGAGAGAGAGAGAGAGGGGGGAGGGGTGGGAGGCGGATATGCCCATATGCCCTAAATTAATGAAGAGCGTGCAAGAAAGAAAGTGGGAAAGAAAGAATGCACCCCAAATGAATGAGGATCCTAAGAGAGAGAGAGAGAGAGAGAGAGAGAGAGAGAGAGAGAGAAATACTGATGTTGCCCTCATTATTTCGTCTCAGCCTCACAAAACCGACAACTAGGTTTTGTTTGCTGTTCACGTTATTCTTGTATCTTTTTTTTTCTCCCTTTTTTTATTTGTCTGTTTTTTTCTTATTTCGTTTAAAGGATTTAAGCTTGCGAAAAACCCGACCAACTAAGTTCTGTTACTGTTGGTGATTTTTTTTTCAAGTGTTTCAGTTGTTTTTATGTTTTTTGTTATCGAGCCAGACTTTGTAAACTTTGTAATCTGTGTAGTTTTAATGTCACTACCTCACTTCAATAAATATGTACAGGGGTTTTGCAGTCACCTCGACCTTTGCTTAGTGTTTGTGTGTATGCTTATCAAACTATACATGAGGTATCTTAATAATTGTGAACGTTTTTATATGAAAATATCGCACGGGTAAATTTGAATTTATATATATTATAATATCTTAATATATCTATATTATATATATAATTTATATATGTATATATCTATATATTTATATATATTATGGAATGTCTGTTGATAATTGTACTATCTCTATAAGCCTGAATGTCCATAGAGGGGTGATTTATTGAGAAAAAAAAAATATATTTAAAATTTGGGATGGCTTATGTGTCCCTCATTTCTGACGGGCGAGGTTGTCAAGAAGATACCCATCTGTAATTCGTAACCGACGATTTCAAGAGTATTTGTGGGTGGGGGTGGGGTGGGGGGGGGGGGTGAGGTGGTGGGCTGGATATACAGGACTCTGTGGTTAAAATATTATTTTCCTTAATCGAGTCATCTTAAAATAATGGTTTACTTTCTCAGTCTGAAATTTCAAGTAAAACTTTTTTTTTTTTTTTTTTTTTTTTTTTTTTTTTTTTTTTTTTTTTTTTTAACGAGTCTGGGCAAGTCATCAGTTTTCGGGTCGTGGCCAGAGTCGTTAAACCGTCGAAGACTCTTGGGCGTTGAAAGTGTCCTAGGCAACCCCCTCCCCTCCCCCTGCCCTACTAAAAAGTGGGGGCGGCAAACATCAAAGAATTTTGAAGCTACTTATCGCGTAGTTTAAGGGATGCTGCGTGATGCATCAACTCCTCTCTCTCTCTCTCTCTCTCTCTCTCTCTCTCTCTCTCTCTCTCTCTCTCTCTCTCATTTTAGAAAACGAGATGAAACCGCGGTTATTGTCGTAACCTACTTTTCGCCTTCGATTCCTTTCGAAAAGTGTTACGCAATTTCCTTCTTTTAGGAGGGTGCTACGCAAAGTCTTGCTTTGTGGAAGTGAACGAATGAGGTGCCTCCTCTAAATAGGTACAAGGCAAAGTCCTTCCCTCCCTTTACGAAGGTGGTACGCAAAAGTCCTTACTTCCTTGAACGAATGGTGGTACCGCAAAGTCTTTCCTTCCTTTCGAAGGTGGTAAGCAAAGTCCTTCCTTCCTTTTACGAGAAGTGGTATGCAAAGTCCCCCTTTACGAAAATGCTACGGTACGCCAAAGTCCCTCCTTCCTTTACGAAGTGGTACGCAAAGTCTCCTTTTACGAAAATGCTACGCAAAGTCTCCATATATATATATATATATATATATATATATATATATATATATATATATATATATATATATATATATATTTGCTTAGATAATAGAAGCCCATTTCAGGTACCTGTAACTGTTATGAAACCAGCAACCAATTGAAACCATTTACTAAATACAATTATAACAAAGGCAATTTGCCTCTGTATCGTAATTGAACTCCGGGATTATCTGACTTAACTAACTAGGCCTCTTCCATTCCTGCAGACGCGCTGTTAATCTGGGCTGCAGAGAGAGAGAGAGAGAGAGAGGTGAATCTATTAATCTGGGTTGTATAGAGAAGAGAGAGAGAGAGAGAGGGAGATTCTATTAATCTGGATTGTATCAGAGAGAGAGAGAGAGAGGAGAGAGAGAGAGAGAGAGAGTAGTGTGTGTTCTATTAATCTGATGAATGAGAGAGGAGAGAGAGAGAGAGAGAGAGAGAGAATATTTCTCCTGGATTATGCATGACTGCAACTTGCAGGAAGCGAGAGAGAATTTTAAATTAAGTTATGCATGACTTTGAGTTAAGTGAAAAAGTAATAGAGAGAGGAGGGTGAGGGTTGGGGGACGGGGGGACAGGTTGTTTATGGTTCTGGGAGGGGTTGGGGGTGAGGGAGGGAGGGAGGCAGGGAGGGAGGGGGATAAGGGGGAGGGGTTAAGGATATTATGGAAATGTGCCTAAGCTAAGGTTATTGATTTGTCACTATTACTTCCTCGTCTTGTGAGATGAATTGCAAATCTCGTCTCTCGAGATACCCTGAAATACCCTGAGGTACCCAGTGAATCATATGACCTTTGACCCCGACCCCCAATGACCTTATGCTTAATTAATTATCATTATTTGAGGTTATTGAAGCTTAGACTGTATTATTATTATTATTATTAGTAGTAGTAGTAGTAGTAGTAGTAGTAGGAGTAGTAATGTATGAATATATGTATTTCTTCAATGTGAAGTAGTATTATTATTATTATTAGTTATTATTATTCTTATTAATATTAGATTATTATTATTATTATATTATTATGAATATATGTATTATTCATTTATGTATTTTTTTACTCTCAAAAGTTGATGTGTTAGAATTATTATTATTATTATTATTATTATTATTATTATTATTATTATTATTATTATTATTGTATATGTATTCTGCCATATGCTAATTGAACTTTTGACAGAAGCAGAATCGAAAATATTTGAATTCCAGCGATCGAATTCTAATGACTTAGACAATATATAGTTCACTTGACAATTGAACAAAAGCGTGCTGGCGAATATATTGACGTCTGAATAATAAAAGTCAAATAAAAGATACTACTATTTATCATTATTTATTGTTAGTGTCTCAGTGTAAGCCCATTCACGATGAATAATTGGCCTCGTTATCAATAATAATAGGAGAAACAGATTTGGAAAAATTTGGAAAAGGGTGGGTGGGGGGAGGGTGGTGGGTGGGTTCTTGTTTCCTATTTGGGGAGATGGGGAAGGGGCTAGAGGGGGCTAGTGGGTTCAGATTAGAGCGGGGGGGGGGGGGGGGGGTTGTCTGATCTCATTTATACCATTTGCTGTTGCTTAATGATTCCTGTAGGCCTACGCTGACAAGAGGTGCTAGGACTTGTGTAAGCATATTTCTGTAGGCCTAGCTATTAATAAGAGACGAAGTTATTTTTGTCGTTCTCTTTCTTCGTTATATTTATAAGTGTTCCCACACTTATAAAAAGTGTTCTGTTTGTCCTTTCGTGTGTTGGTTTATACAAATTCATTTCGTACTTGCGTAAGTGTTTGTTCGTTCGTATATGTGTTAAATTGAATATATTCGCACAAGTGTTTCTGTGTACGTACGCATGTACGTACGTCTATAAGTTGCAGGTTCTTGCTTACACAGTTTTCGATCGTGTGTTTGTAAATATCGTTAATTGTACGTAATTTTGGAATATATTCGCACAAGTGTTTTATGTGTGTTTCTGTGTGCACAGGTATAATCATCATGGAATAAGTTTGTGTGTGTACGTAATGACTTTTGTGTACGTACGTTTGGTCGTATGTACGTGACTCTATTCACATGTACGTAAGTGTGGAATACTTTCGCACGAGTGTTTTATATGTGTTTCTGTGTACATGAGTATGTGCGTGAGATAAGTTTCTCTGCGTACGTGATGACCTTTTGTGTACGTAAGTTTGTCGTTGCAAGCGTAAATTGATATTCTATGGGAGCAACAGAAACCACTTGTCGGGGTCGTTGAGTCTCTCTCTCTCTCTCTCTCTCTCTCTCTCTCTCTCTCTCTCTCTCTCTCTCTCCGCTGCTAGGGAAACCTGTCTGCAGTGAAGCCCACGAAATACACGTTGTAGGCCTATCGGAACACCCTATAGTTGTCTTTTCTTTGACGTTTGTGTGTTACAGAAATTTGAATTAAGCCGCTTTCGTAAACCGGAAGTAGTTTTTAGTTCGTTTTTTATTATTATAAAAATGTCAACATTTTAAAGATGATCTCGAGATACGGGAAGTAATTGGGCATTTCGAAATGTCGACGGTTTGATTAAAATGGTAGAAATGTCGAATTTCTCTTAAGATGTTTTATTGAAAGATACACCTTATATAGCTATTGAACGTTTTACAAATCGGGGATTTAAATTGTTATTTTATTGAAAATGTTAAGATATAAAAATTTGATCATATATCGAATGTAAAAGAAGTCAACGAACCTATGGTATTCACTGCCTCTATGTTCCCTAAATCATAATAGGTTATCTGAAACCTTTCGTTCAGTAACTAGGCTGATTTTGGTAGCGTAGTCTGCCCAGGTATTATTATCATCAAAGATAACGTTAAATTGTTTATTCATCTTTAATAAACTGCTTTGACAACATCAAAGATCATCATTGATGGCTTAACCAAAATTCTAAGGCAAATTAGACTTTAGATCTTGATAATAATTAGACTCAGAAAATGCAATCCCCTGCCAGTGCTTGATCACGCTACCTGTAGAAATGAATCTATTTCACATTCTGAAACATCTTAACTGAAACCCATCTGTAATATTCTTAAATATCATAACTGATATCCATCTTTAACATTCTGAAGTAACTGAAATCCGCCTGTAACATTCTTAAATATCTTGACTGGAATCCAACTGTAGCATCCTGAAATACCTCGTGAACAGACAAACAGCGTGGGATGAATACTGCAACCTTCAAGTACACCTCAGTGGCAGAGATCGTTCTCATTTTAACTTTACAAAAGCATTGCTCTTTGAAAATTTTGCTCAGCAGAACTTTCATTAGAATTGATAAACTGCAGATGTTGGATGGATGCGTTGTAAATGTCTTTGCTGCAACAGTAAGTAGGCCTCGATGTTGCCAACATTATCAAGAAGTTGGTTTGCAAAAAAAAAAAAAATTAACCATAATATCATTGGTACTGAGGAATATTCAGTCAGTGTAAGATTTGGTTGTGGAAATACGTTGCCTCATTTTGCAGAGATGTAAACATGGATAGGCAGATTGGTAGATGGATATTAATGAAGAAATAGACAGATAGAGAAATAGAACGGTATAGAAATAGAGAGACAGAGAAACAGATCAATAAAAAAATACATACAGGAGATAGTAAAATGGGCAGACGTTTCCCCAGGAATTGGAATTGTTCCCAGTGTTTCGTAACCTTGATTTTGATCAGACGACCCCAGCACAGATGGAGGCCTTAGAACATATTCAACCCCCTCCCCCCCGTTACCCTCCCGACCCCCCCCCCCCCACCCCCCCCCCCCCCCCCCTTTCTCCCTCGACCCCAGACGTTTAGTTCAAACGGCCTTGGAATCGTTCAGTGGCCTCTCCCGCGCTCTTTCTTTAGGCCTAAAGTTCTCCTTCCTTCTTTTTAACGCCCCCCCCCCCCAGGCCCCTCGCGCACCCCAACCCCCCTCACCTGATGTAGGGGGTGGGCGGTGTCTCTCATCATCACATTTCACCGCCCACGATCCAGATGAAGGCGGTAGCAGTCCGCTCTCTTCGTTTCTCCCTCGCTGGGCGAAGAATACCTCGTCGAGGCCTGATGGGGTGAAGATTACCTCGTTCAGGCCTGTTAACCTCGACAAGGACTGCTGGGTGAAAAATTACCTCGTCGAGGCTTGTTGGGTGAAATTCGCCTTTTCGGAGACTGTTGGGCGGGGATTACCTCATCGAGGTCTGCCGGGTGGTGATGTCCTCGCCGAGGAACGACTCTCTCTCTCTCTCTCTCTCTCCAACCAGAGCATTGATCCGCAATTTACTAGTAACAACCAGGTACAAATGCAGTACTTAGTTCAGCTGAGAGAGAGAGAGAGAGAGAGAGAGAGAGACGGGCTGGGGCTGCCAGTTTATTGATTAATCATAAATTTGAGTCACACTAACAAAGGTCATCGACGCCCCGAGAGAGAGAGAGAGAGAGAGAGAGAGAGAGAGAGAGAGAGAGATTGATTGGGTGATTTCTTATCGTAAACTGGCGTTACAACCACATTAACAGACGAGAGAGAGAGAGAGCCTCTGATTAATTAATACAAGTCATGAAATGGTGTAATTACAAGGTCACCAGCCCACTAGAGGGTGATTGATTGGTTTGTGTTTGTATTATGATCTGGCGTTGCGGCAGGGAATTCTTATTGTATTAGATATTAATTGAATGTTACACCAAATGTACACATTCATACGCAGTCAAAATCGCCAACATGGAATAGAAACGGAAATCGATTATATGAAGAGAACATAAAATAACAAAGTTATTAACGAGTCTGGAATCGCGTAGAATATGAAGTTCCTGGAATTCCAGAAAACAAAGAACCCGGAACCTCAGTGCCACAGGGGGAACTTGGAATCCTGCTGAATACAGCGAATTTGGAAGAGAGAAGACAAGAAACCTTGGAATTGCAGACATTCAAATGGTCTGGAATGTTAAACACGTAGAAAAGTCAGGTATCCACAAGAATACAAAGACCCTGGAATCTGATTCCGATTCCTGAACCAGGCATCAGAAAGTCATGCAGAGCTTGTGGAATATAGCACAGGCAAAAAAATCTGGAATAGCAACGGCGACACAGAATATCCGGAATGGCAAAGACAAAAAAAATCTAGAATGGCAGACAAACAAAATTCTGGAATGTCAAAGACAAACAAAATTCTGGAATAGCAACGACGACATAAAATCTCTGGAATCTCGAAGAGACACAGTACGTGGAATATCTAAGACGCACTAAAATCTGGAATCACAAACACAAAAATTCTGGAATTACAAAGACACAAATTCTGGAATCACAGACAAAAATTCTGGAATCACAGACACACAAAGGATTTACAGTTGCAAAGACACAACAACAAAAATTCTTGAATCACAAAGCCGAATAAAAATCTTGGATCACAAAGACACTCTATCTTTGGAATGGCAAAGGCATTACCAAGAATTCGGGATCGTCTGTCACGCCAGGGAAAAGTTGCGGTCTGGAAGATGGATCGATAATTCGTACTTCCTCTTAGTTCCTTCTTGTCACAGTTCCCGTGTCTGTGTTTTACGAACTGGGTAATATACTCTCTCTCTCTCTCTCTCTCTCTCTCTCTCTCTCTCAGTGACACTTACAAACTATGGAGAACATGCAAAATTCTTTCTCTCTCTCTCAAATTATAAAGAACATGTAAAATGAGCTCTCTCTCTCTCTCTCTCTCTCTCTCTCTCTCTCTCACTCAAACTAGTGACACTTTGTACAACATGGAGAACAAAATACAAAAATTCTTTCTCTCTCTCTCAAATTATAAAGAACATGTAAAATGAGCTCTCTCTCTCTCTCTCTGTGACACTCAAACTATAAAGAACGTGTAAAATTCTCTCTCTCTCTCTCTCTTCTCTCTCTCTCTCTCTCTCTCTCTCTCCTTTTCAATGATGTTCTCAAATCATATAAAAACCTGTAAATTCTCTTTCTCTCAAATCATGAAAAACTTGTAAATCTCTCTCTCTCTCTCTCTCTCACGCAAAGCCAACGACCCTCTTAGTGCTGCCTGACTCACTCTCCCTCCCTCTCACACACACACACACACACACACACATACACAAACACTCAGGCGGGATAGGCCTACGGAGACCAGAGGTATTTTGGGCGCTGACCCTCGCCTGCCACCTCCTGCCTGGATAGGCCTAAAAGCGTATATTCCGGGAGCCAAATAAGTGGATAATGATTACACAAGATGTGAAGCTACCGACACCTCTTATGTCTTTTTTTTTTTTTGTTTTTTTTTTTTTTTTTTTTTTTTTTTTTTTTTTTTTTTGTCGGCTGACAACAACTGCTGCCATTTGAAATAAGAGGTCTGAGTCAGCTCTCATAGATTCGTGTTGCGGGAATTACTTGGTGTTCGTGACAGTAAATAGGAATTTTATTATTATTGACATTATTATTTATTAGCAATGTTTGAATGTAATCGTTTATTATTTTCTTTTATTTACGCCGTGTATCCAAATGTTTTGCTGTGTATTGTATAAACTATGATTATCTCAGTATATGACCCTGAGCTGACGCAAAGGACATTATCCCGTAATGGAAGTTTTTTAATGATAATGTAAGAACAGTATGTAATACTATAAGTAATAATGGAATATACATAAGTAAGAATAGGTAATATAATAATCCCATAATAAATATAATAATAATAATAATAATAATAATAATAATAATAATAATAATAATTCAGTTTTGTTGTTTGCAGTTACAAGTTCTGTTTTCATTGTTTTTGTTGATATCAAAGGACATAAGCTGTGCAATTCACCTTTTAGGTTATCAGCCTTGTGTTTAAACTGCCAGCAGAGTAAATTCTGTACAAATATACAGGGTGTCCGTAAAAGTCCCTGTACCATTACAGGCAATGAATACTTGTCATAGTACTGGGACTTATGGATACCCTGTATATTTCAACGAGAACTTTAGAACAAATACTATGCAAGCAATGTACCACAGCATCTTAGTAACTAAGTATAAGACCAAAATAGCAGAACCTGATATGGTTTGGCCCCCCCACATGACCCAAGGGAAATAACTGCCCGCCCCCTCCTGAAGGAAACGCAGGCAATAATGCACCGGGACCCCTTCCCTCCACCCCCCCCCTTAAAATAATATGATTTCGTCCCTGCATCGCCGTCCAAAAGGTCACCTCAGGTCGGATGGACGCCCGAAAAGCGGGTCATTGAACTTTTAATTTTCATTGTAGGATTTAAGGTGAAGTTGATGATGTTCTTTGTTGTTGTCGGGAGTTACCGACTTGAAAGAGAATGGGGGGGGGGGGGGGGGGGGGGGGGGGGGAGACCTCTTATACAGGGGTAACAACAAATGCTCCGAGCTTGCCAAGGCCTGCGGATTATACTATATACAAATAAATGTATGCATATTATAAATATATAGTATATATCATATATATATGTATAGGTAATATATACATTTACGTATACATATATATATATATATATATATGTGTGTGTGGTGTGTGTGTGTGTATATACTGACATTAACTTTTTAGTTACCATTTATGACAATGAACTCTCACCGTCACCAAAAGTCAGTGTAAATCACAAACAGCTCTCAACGAATAAGTGACGAGAGAAAACGACGACGAGAAGTGGAAGAAGTGCGAGAGAACCAGTTAGAGATTTATTTATGAATTTACGCTGAAAATAGCCTACGTGACAAAGCAGCAGTGTTGCCAAGTACTTAAGAGGAGATGTTTATTTACATTCGGTAATAGATTTCATTTCATAGCGAACACAACAAAGCAGCAGTGTTGCCAAGTAGTACATAAGACGGAGGGCTTAACATCGGTAATAGGTTTCATTTATTTATTTATTTTTTTTTTGCTTAGTATTATTGAATATAAAAATTCAGAGAGTTAATGGTAAAACTATATATTATATATATATATATATATAATATGTATAGTATATATATATATATATAATATATATATATATATCTATATATATGTATGGGTATATATTTATATACATATACATATATATATATATATATATATATATATATATATATATATATACATATATATATATATATATATATAAATATTATATATATATATATATATAGAGAGAGAGAGAGAGAGAGAGAGAGAGAGAGAGAGAGAGAGAGAGAGGCGGGCACAGTTTCTTATCCACTAAATACATTCCTTCTTTTTTTCATTTTTCGTTTTTTTTTCACTGGGTGACGTAACGTCTTACGAGAGAGAGAGAGAGAGAGAGAGAGAGATGAGAGAGAAAAAAAAAAAAGAGAGAAAGAGGAGCTTTCATGGAAAGGCCATCTTTTAATAGGACTTGAATAAAATATAGGCTTAAAAATCTCAGCACCTGCGTTATACTCACAGGTAGGTGGTGGGGTTCTTTTTTATAAGGAGATTTTTTTTAATATGTGACTTTAAAAACAGATTCAATCTCTCTCTCTCTCTCTCTCTCTCTCTTATGACTTTCGTGAGAGATTTTTTGTTTGGGTTCATAGTCCTAAAACAAAGAAGCCTACCGTAATATACCACAATTATTATTATTATTATTATTATTATTATTATTATTATTATTATTATTATTATTAATTCCTTACTGAACAAACCAATTAGAAATATGCTATTTTTCAGTTTTATAACTGAAGAAGGCAGTATAATCATGATGCCCAGTGCCATATGTAAAGTGTTATTATTATTATTATCATTATTATTATTATTATTAAAAGATATTGCAACATCAGTTGCATTTAACTTGTAAAGCAGTTTATTAGAAAAATAGAGAAGACTATTTACAAGTTAAATACAGCTAATGCAGCCAATATATTATTATTATTATATTAATATTATTATTATTGGCGTCTTCTATTATCGCTGGTTAAGTCATCAGATAAATTGTAACAACTACAAAGGCTGTTTTGGACTATTAATCTTTCCCACGACAGTCTGACATTTTCCACTAGGGGGAGGTGGAGGTTGGCGAGGGCGGGCGGGGGGGGGGGGTGGATTTTGGGGGAAGCGGGGGTTGGGGAAAGGTTCTAGGCCTTCGAAAAGGTGCCAAGATCTCTTCTGCCTGCTCTGTATGCGTTTGTTCGTTTGTGTGTTTTGTTTGGTTTCATGACAATGTTTGTTTATATGTTTTTGTGTTGTGTGAAGGCTGATTCTTTTCCTGAAAAATTGCCTTTATTGGTGTCTCCCTTTGTAACTTAAACACGTGAATAATAATAATAATAATAATAATAATAATAATAATAATAATAATAATAGCAGAAATACTCAACACACCGCCACGTGTCCAGTAGAAATAATATTATAGCTCACATTAGGATCGTATCGAGGACTCTCGCATGTTTGGAATTTTAATAATAAAAATAGTCATATTTTGTGTTGGAATTCACGTCTTTTTTTTTTTTTTTTTTTTTGAGAGGGAACGTGGTGGTAGAGGTGGGGGGGGAGGTTTAATCCCCCCTTCCCAAAGAAATAAGAGGGAGAATAAATTTGGCCTGGTATATGTTAAAAGAAGTGTGATAAAGGCAAGTATATTCCACAAGAAATATTAGATGTTTTCCTATATTTAAAATTGAGTTTCTAAGTAGACCAAACAAACGCTTACAGTGGCATAACAACTAACTTTTTTACAGTTCCATTCTTTTAAGATTTCCATTTTCACAATGTCATTCTTTTATAAATAACCACAATGCTATTATTTTAGGTATAACATTGCCATTCCTTTATTATTTCCATTTTCACAATGTCTTTCTTTCTGGAATAACCACAGTGTCATTCTTTTAGGAGTAACAATCCCATTCTTTTAAGTTTTCCATTTTCACAATGGCATTCTTTTAGGAATAACCACAATGTCATTTTTTGGGAATTACCATATTACAATGCCACCTTTACCCAGATCATCCCTTTAACAATGTCATTCTTCTGGGGGATAATCACTTTTATAAAGTCATTCTCATAAAGAATCGCCCTTTATAAAGCCAGCATTGTAAAGACACTCATATTTTTACAATGTCGTTCTTTTAGTATTAAATCATTGAAGGCGACGTCGTTTGTTATTTAGGACTGATATTTCTTAAGGGTCGTTACCTTCATGATATTTACAGTCTTTTGTTTATGTTTTTAGTGTCATCCCCAACGGGATTTTACTAAATACAATGCAAAGGTGGATACATACCGGGTTAAAACGCTTAGTGGGGGTCACTATGAAGGTAAGAGATTAAGGAAAGAATGAATTAGAGCTTTAATGAAAGAATTAATAAAGTTAATAAATGGATATTTGGAGGTTGCCCCCCCACCCTCCTTCCTTCCCCTTTCCTTAAGTGACTGGAAAATTGGTCCTCGTTAATTGAGATCGAGAGGAAATAGCGAGTTTTTTTTTTTTTTTTTTTTACTTCAATGAGGCAAAGATTCCTTCTGTGCTTTGATGAAGGAAGTAGTCTCTTCTCTTCAATGAGACAAAGATTCTTTTCCCTTAGCTGAAGTGAGGATTTATTCACTTCGATGAAGTAAAGAATCTATGTACCTCGATAAGAGAAAAAAATAATTTTCCCGTCAAAGGAGCAGTGATTCCTTTCCCAACAGTAGAAGAAAGATTCTTTTCTTTTCAAGGAAGCACAGATTTTTTCCATACAGTGGAACGAAGAATCTTTTCTTTTCAGTCAATTAATAATAATTATCTAGGCCAAGGAAACAAAGTTTTTTTTTTATTTCATTGGAACAAAAATTCTTTTCATGTCATTTGAACCAAGATTATTTTCTCTTCAAAGCAGCAAAGACTCTTACGCTTCAAAGGAACATAAATTATTCTGTTTTGAAGAAAGCAGATTATTTCTCTCGTCAGTAAAAAAAAAAAAATCCTCTTCACGTTAGTAAAACATTCTTTATCTTTCAGTGGTACAAATATCATTTTCCCTTCAGTGGACCAAAATAAATCTATTCATTTCAAGGATGCAAAGATTCTTATCCTTTAAAAGCATCGGGAAAAAAAATTTTCTTTTCACTCGATGAATCCTGAGAACCACTTTATCCTTTGCTTCAGTGTGACAAGGACCTGGGGGCGATCTTTGAAAACACAATACGCTGAGTTTTTCAAGTCTTAGAATATTGACAAAGATGTTCAGGAAAAGGTGAGGAAACTACAAGTTTAGAATGAGCGAAAACAACGAGAAATTGTTAGTTTTATCTCGGACTTTTTGGTCTTTTGTAAAGAGGTTAAGACTTACCTTTATTTTTTTTACCTTTCTTTTCTTAATAATCTCAAGTCAGTATCGAGAAGGTGGGAAAACAACAGGTTTATAAAGAGAGGAAATAGTAAGAATTTGTTGTTGTCTTATCTTAGACATTTTTGCTCCTTCGAAGGACGTTAAGAATTACCTTTTTTTTCTAAATAATCTCAAGTCAGTATCGAGAAGTATGTTGAGAGGAAGGTGAAGAAACAACAGGTTTATAAAGAGAGGAAATAACAAGAAATTGTTAGTTTTATCTTGGACTTTCTTGATCTTTTGTAAAGACGTTAAGACTTTTCTTTTTTTGCTTAATAATCTCAAGTCAGTATCGAGAAGCATGTTGGGAATGAGGTGAAGAAACAACAGGTTTATAATGAGAGGAAATAGTAAGAATTTGTTGTCTTATCTTGGACTTTTTTGGTCTTTCCATGGATGTTTAAGCCTTACGTTTTTCGTAATAATCTCAAATCAGTGTTGACAAGGATTTTGGGAATAAGGCGAGGTTTGAAAGGAGAGAAAGTGGTGAAAAATTGTTGTTTTCTCTTGGACGTTTTCGGTCTTTCCAAGGACGTTAAGACTTACCTGACTTGATATAATCAAGTTCTATGATATTAGTTGTCCTCTTGAACCAGATTAAACGTCGTTCTTTCTCTCCTTTTTCTCTCTCACGCTTAACCTGATTATTCGTCACTCCTTCTCTCCTTAACTATCATGAATTCAGAATATCACGACAATTCTCATTACTCAATGCCACCTTTCTTATATAAGATTTTTCACCTATTTGAATAATTTACTTACATTTATTAATTACTTTTTAAATAAGTGGTCTCCTCTTTCTGTATTTTCCATTACTTTCTGTTACTTCTTTTTAGTGCTCACCATATTCTTTGGAAGCTTGAATTTCAAGTCAGTGGCCCCTGTTGGTGGGCTTGTTCCAATGAACAGGGTCATCTTCTTCTTTCTTCTTCAATAATAATAAAATAATAATATAATAATAATAATAATAATAATAATAATAATGCATATGGAACTGCGTCCAATGAAATTACTTTTCCATTTGATTTCATTTTTATTGAAATTTTTATTTCCCTTTTACGATACCACCCCCTCCCCTCTCCCACCCTCTTCCCTCTCCCTCCCCATCTCCCACCCCCTATCCTGTACCGAGGTTTTTAAGGTTCCTTTTCTTCTATTTCCTGGAGGGTGGTCAATCTTGCTGATGGGA
>NC_061104.1:21215937-21228437 GCF_015104395.2 Macrobrachium nipponense
TATAAAGTACCGGTCAAAACTAGAGTTATCGTCGGCGTGGAATCAACATGTTTGTGATGGGTATGCCACAAGTTGGTGACATTTGTTGCCAACATTTTATAAAGTACTGTTCTGGGCTACTAATATGTTGTCAACTCGTATGCAACATGTTTATAATGTGTATGCCACAAGTTGTTAACATTTATTGGCGACATGTTTTGAAAGCTCTGGTCAGGGCTGCTAATACGTATGTTGTCGACTCGTATGCAACATGTTTATAATGTGTATGCAACAGGTTGGTGACATTTGTTGACTACATGATGTACTGGCGTGCAGACATACCCTTTTAAGTCTTACAGCAATAATGAGAGCTTTTAGGCCTACTGGCACCATTGCAATCATGGAGGTTTAGGCCTACTTGGACAATAATAGTAGCGGAAATAGGCCTATGTAAAACAACTAGCAATTTAAGGGACCATTTACCCTTTGCCCTGGAGACACAGTGACAAATCGATTGAGTGATTAAATGATTTGGCATCACGAAGGACCGTCGCTACTGATGTGTTTTGTCTGTTGTGTGTGTGTGTGTGTGAGAGAGAGGAGAGAGAGAGAGAGAGAAGAGAGAGAGAGAGAAATTTTAGGTGTTCTTTATGATTTGAAAACATCAGAGACAGAGACGAGAGAGAGACTTATTCGTTCTATGTGATTTGAAAGTGCTATTGAGAGAGAGAGAGAGAGAGGAGAGAGAGGATTTATGTTCTTTTTTAAATTTTTTTAAAACATCAGTGAGAGAGAGAGCGAGGAGAGAGAGAGAGAGAGTTGAGAAATTTTAGGGTGTTCTTTAGATTTGAAAACCATCAGAGAGAGGACAAGAGAAGAGACTTATTGTTCTATGTGATTTGAAAGTGCTTGTTGAGAGAGAGAGCGAGAGAGAGAGAGAGAGCAATTTTTTTTAGGTCTTCTTTATGATTGAAAACAATCAGAGACAAGGGACAGAGACAGAGACTTATTCGTTCTATGTGATTTGAAAGTGCTATTGAGAGAGAGAGAGAGAGAGAGAGAGAGAGAGAGAGAGAGAGAGAGAGAGATAAAAGCCAATCGTTGGGAGAGGTGAAACGAATTCACAAGACATAGCTAATAAAGATATAGGAAAGGTTCCATTGATTTATTTCTCCCTTCATCTGGCTTCGCAACCACAAATAGACAAACGTTAGCTGGTACTACGGGTCTTGAATGATAATGCTCTTGCAAGGAGTATGGTAACCGGAAGGGGGAGAGGGACCCCAAGGGAGGGGGGGAGGGGGCAAAGGGAAGGGGGGGAGTGGGGGAGGGAGGTCCTTGCAATGAATTACCCTGACGTGCTTCCGTTGCACACACCTTATTACGCCCGCCGAAGATTTAGAGGATAATCTCTGGGCGCACGGACCTATTTTCTGAGAGAGAGAGAGAGAGAGAGAGAGAGAGAGAGAAGATTCTTGAGGGAAGTATATATATAATATCTATAATATATATATATATATATATATATATATATATATATATATATATATATATATGTGTGTGTGTGTGTGTGTGTGTGTGTGTGTGTGTGTGTGTGTGTGTATGCATTATTTGTAAGTAAATAGCAGAACATAATTCGACAGACCAGTAGGTAAACCCACTCAGATGAGCTCTCTCTCTCTCTCTCTCTCTCTCTCTCTCTCTCTCTCTCACACACACACACACACACACAAGGTAAAAGAAAGAGAATGGCGGAAATGTCCAATTTCTGGTTCTTTTGATGGCAAAAGCCATGAAAAAATTAAAAAATTAAATGATTGCGGAAATACAGAAGAAGACAGAATTCCACATTCTGGGAGTATGTCCTTGTGGGACTGGGATGCCTAACGGGTGTCACGGGTACGTGAGACGACGCTCTTGTACGTCTGGAGCCGTACCTGTACCTGTAGGCCTTTAGTAGCTTCTCGAAGGGAGATCTTGAGCGGAGGTCAGTGGGTTCTTAGACCTAGTGCTTACAACTCCCCCCACCTCACTCACTATATCTTCCCCCAATGTATGTACCACTGTTGTATGTTGTTGTTGTACGTTGTATTTGTTGTTGTTATTGTTGTTGCTGTTGTTAGATTCAGGGGTCCTTATGCCACTGCGTTATCTTGCTCATTTGATTGCAGTCTTATATAAATCGTAGTAGGTCTCTGTCATGAACGCTCTCCATCTTCGTTTACAGATTCTCCTTCCTTGTTGATTAGGAAATCGTCCATAGACAACCACACCTTCCCCTACTACTTCCAGGCTCCCCAAGTCCGCCATTTTTCATCCCCCTTCCCCCGCCCGCCCACCCCCCCTACTCCCAAAAGTCCATAGGGTCGCTATCAAGACCGATCGCTTATGAGATGACCTACCTAAATTGTTATTATTCCACCGCCGTTTGCTTACCTCCAAATAGTGGAGGCAAAGTGTATAGAATAAGGGAGAGTGGAGGACCGTCATCATATTAAAGGCGATGGTATACTTTCATCATCTTGTACCTCCACGCTCCTCTCACTATCCTCATCATCATCATCATCATCATCATTATCACCGATGTCGGTTCGGAAGTTGGATGATGACCGAGTTAAGAGATTAGTAACTGAGATAATATTGATTCTAAAAGATCTGATATCGTTCTGGAGACGGCACGACCGAACTAATAGGTACGGGCTGCTCTATGAGCAAGAGCCCGTGCTGGCTTAAGACCAGCTTAATCTTAAAAAACAACAAGGTACGAAACTGATGTAAAATTGATGCTAATAGATGTGGAGAAATTCGGATGTTGGTGCGTGCTATCATAAGTGTTCAGTAAACTTATTTTTATTGGTATTTCCTGCTTTTTTTATTTGTATTTATTTCCTGTAAAGAAATTGGCGTGGCAATAGTGATGGTCATTTTTGTATATTCGTTAGTTCATTGGCTGCAGAAGACAGAACAGAAGCAGCAGTGGTTGTCCTGTTTAGTATGACAGCATTTCTGAGTCGTGGTATAAAAAGCTGTTTTCGTAATGTCAAACTAATTAATGTTAAAATAATAGACTGAAAAATATTTCTGACGCGAAAAACGAGAGACGAATAAAATAAAATAATAAAATAAAATAAGATGGGTTGGTCTTTAAAAATGGACGAAGAAACGAAAAAAAATATTAATATCTGTAGGTCCTATGAATATAAAAAGAAATCCTAGACCCAATATTTTTTTTTAAATCCTCAGGTTCTATGAATATAAAATAATACTAAGTTCTCATAAATAGTAAAAAAAAAGTCCTTAGCTCCGATAATATAAAAAATCCTTATCTCTGGTATACATAAAAATAAACCCGTAGGTCCTATAAATATGAAAATATATCCTTAGTTCCTATAAATATAAAGAAAAAAAGCTATAGCTCCTATAAATAAAAGATATACCCTTAGTTATTATAAATATAAAAAAATACATAATGTAAAAATGTCACAATAAATTGAATGACGACTCAAAGCGTCGCACGAGAGAGAGAGAGAGAACTATCGGCCCCTGAATAGGCCTATCAATCTTGCCAGAAGGTAGTACTTCCCCCAGAATTGATTGATAAATATGAGAATGTCATCTGCGACTTTCTACATACGCTGAGAAATAGAGATACGTCGAGGTGAGCACTTGAAAAGTCGGAATAGGCCTCTTTTGTTAGGCCTATAGCACTTCGATGTTCCGGCTGTCATTTTTTTTGTTTTTGTTTGACTAACACAGAGACAGACTCTCTCTCTCTCTCTCTCTCTCTCTCTCTCTCTCTCTCATACTATATATATATATATATATATATATATATATATATAGATATATATATATATATATATATATATACACATATACACATATATATAAATATAATATATATATAATATATATTATAATTACTATAAATATTTATATATATATATTATATATTTATATATATTATATATATATATTATATATATGTTTGTGCGTGTATAAAATTGAGAAGGCATCAGTAAAGCAATACCATTCCTTGAGAGTAGCCTCTTCAACTTTTCTCTCTCTCTCTCTCTCTCTCTCTCTCTCTCTCTCTCTCTCTCTCTTCTCTCTCTCCAATTATACCAGTCGTTAATAGTCACTACATTAACGCTATGGTTTGTATAATTAATATTTATAAAAGAGAGAGAGGAGAGAGAGAGATTCAGATAAGTAAATAAATACACCAGCTAAGTCAATAAGCAAGGAAGGTATTTTATCATCATTTGCTTTCTTTTCAGTAAAGTGCTAATTATTATTATTATTATTATTATTATTATTATTATTTATTAATTAATTATAGTAGTAGTAGTAGTAGTAGTAGTATTATTATTATTAAACAGGACATGAAGGCATCAACATTGCAAAGTGGGCGTTATGACTGACAGTGAGTGCCAACCCTCTTGTTGGCAAAGATCGGGTTGCAACAAGTAAATTGTGCTAATGGACTATTTTCTGTTGTTGTATGTTGCAAAGGGTGACTGATTATCATTGCAAAACGAAATAAAAGATGCTGAAAAAATACAGACAGGCAACTGTGACTTTTTTATTAATTATTACTACAGGTAGTGGAAAGGACAAGCAGGCCTCTTTTTTTATTGCTTTATAATCAGCCAATCTTTTATTAATTTGTGGAATATTTTTATGTATATAAACCTTTTTTTTTTTTGTAGGTACATCACAAATATGTTTTTATCCTCATTTCATGTTTTGTTTTCTAGAGGGGGGATTTCTTAAATATTATATATATTATGTATATATACTATATTATATATATATATTATATATATATATTAATATATATCATAATATATATATATATTATATCCTCATTTCATGTTTTCGTTGAGAGGGGGATTTTCTTACAAAATATTATATATATAAAGAGTTATAATAATATAAATATATTTATATATAGATATTATATATATATATTATAATATATATATTATAAATATAATTTAATTAATATTTATATATACATATATATATATATATATATATATATATATATATATGATATATGCCTATATAATATATATTATATATATATATATATACCTATACTATATATACTATATATACTATATATATATATATATATATACTATATATATATATATATATATATATAAACATGATATATATATTATACAGTATATATATATACTATAGATATATATATATATATATATATATATATATATATAATATATATATATTTATGTATGTCATGTATGAAACGTTGGTGGAGAGAGATAAGAACCAGTTGCCAGACTCAAAAAAGGTCACTCATTCGCAAGTATAAGAAAAGGCACATAAAATAAAATACAGTTCCAAAGAAGAAAGTGGGGCATACCTTCTTATTTCGATAACCATCAGTGCTTTGTCTCCTTCCATTCTTTATTGACTCGCCCTGTCATTTAATTTATTAAAATAGCGAATTGCAGAAAATTTTAGAAATTAAAAATAAATGAAATTGAATACGTTTGGAATTGCAAACATTTATTCTCTCTCTCTCTCTCTCTCTTTTCATCGCGAGCTATAAGAAAACAAGATGTCCAAAAAGCATATTTATAAAAAAAAATGAAAGAGAAAATTTAAGAATAGATAAAATTTTAAATTTAAAAAAAATTTGGATAGAAAAATTAAAAGTAAAGAAAAAATACAATTTTAAATTTGAAAATACAGCAAATTTAAAAGAATATAAAGAATAAGAATATATTTTAGAAATCAAGAAATTTTCAAAATGTAAAATAAGAATTTTTTTAAATTAAATACGTTCGGAATCACGAATTCGTCCGCAGGCTTAAAACAGATGTAAAGCTATTTAAGCATTATAAAAAAAATGAAAGAGAAAATTTAAGAATAAATATATATTTTGAATTGAAAAAAAATATAAATTGAGAAATTAAAAGTAAAGAAAAAATAAAATAAAAAACTTGAAAATAAATAAAAAATTTTAAATATAAAAATTAAGAATATATTTTAGAAATTAAAAAATCTTAGAAATTAAAAAAAAAACATTTTTTTTATTAAAACAATTAAATACGTTCGGAATTACTAATTCGTCCGCAGCCTTAAAGCAGATGTACTAAGTCCTTGCCAGGCTCAACGTTGTGGCTAATTTATTCATCGGAGGTGATGAATATGCAAACGATGTAGGGTTGTTTTCTGTTGTTGTTTTTTGTTGCTGGCCGTTGTTGTTGTTTTTGTTGTTGTTGTTGTCGTTTCTGGGTGGCTGCGGTTGGTGTTATGTTGTTTTTCAGTTTTTATGGCTTGTGGATATTTCTAGCTGCAGGTGTGAAGAAATGAAGAAAAAAAGTAGAGCTCTCTCTCTCTCTCTCTCTCTCTCTCTCTCTCTCTCTCTCTTTCTGTATATATATATATATTATATAATATATATATATATATATATATATATATATATATATATATACGCAGATAGGCAAAGAGTGATATTAAATATAATTTATTACGAGGCAGTCAGACAAGAGGCATAAGAGGTGTCATTATCAAAACACGAGAGAGAGAGAGAGAGAGAGAGAGGAGAGAGAGAGAGAGAGAGAGAGAGAGAGCGTACATACACTACACGTGCTAGGAATATTCAGCAGCGTATGACAGCACCACACAAACAAACTCGCCTAATAGTTTTATCCGGAAATCAAGGTTATTCAGTAAAGGGTCAATGACCCTATTTCTGCGACCTCTCAAAGATTATTATTATTTATTATTATTATTCATTATATTATTATTATTATTATTATTATTATTATTATTATTATTATTATTATTATTAAACTAAAACTTCTTTCAGTTTTCTTCTGAAGACTGCAAAAGAAACCCTCAAAATTACTGCGTATAAGGTGTTTACTTGTATAAGTAAAATAAAATGTAAATACTTTTATAAGTAAACGCGTTATACACAGGAATTTTGTGGGTTTCTCTTTCAATTATTATTATTATTATTATTATTATTATTGAAAAGTCGGTATATCGGACAGCGGCAGCAGTTTGTCTGTTTGTAGGTTTTATGTGTTTGTATGTTTGTGTGCACGTTTCTTTCCGTGTTCTATGTGAAAATGAGATCAAGTCTTGAAGTTTGACCGTTCAAGTCGACGTCTTCCGTCTCGCCGTGAAATATGATGACACAAGAAGGCTGACTCGGCATCGTCACTGATGATTGGATGGGAAGAAGAAGAAGAAGAAGAAGAAGAAGAAGAAGAAGAAGAAGGGGGAGGAGGTGGGGGGGGGGGGTGGGGCGGGGGGCGGATAGGGAAAGACAGCGAATTGCGTCGGGGGTGAGATAGCGAATTGGCCCGGCGGAAAGATAGCGAATCTCCTTCTTTGCCCGGGTCAGAGTTTGTCTTGACTTCTCCCGTGATATATGGGACGGCAGAATTCCCTTTCACCCCCCCCCCCCCCCCTTCCCCCTACCAAAACCCTTCGCCCTACAATCGTTTTGTTTTTGGAGATTGCAACAGACGGATTGTGCAGGCGGAACTCCTTTGAAGATTGCTTTGGGTTTTTTTCTTTATTTTTATCTTTTCCATCCTTATTATTCTTCGTTTCTCCCGCCGTGGAATTGCTGTCGTCTTATCACTAAAGAAGAAATGAAACATGACCGATTTCTTGCCATTTCTCTGCGTTACTTAATCAGGAACTCTCTCTCTCTCTCTCTCTCTCTCTCTCTCTCTCTCTCTCTCTCTCTCTCTCTCTCTCTCATTTCACATCACATTCTGGTAAAGTCCTTATGCTTGGGTCTTCTCTGGTTGCATGGTTATGATCTAAACAATAATATCTCTCTCTCTCTCTCTCTCTCTCTCTCTCTCTCTCTCTCTCTCTCTCTCTCTCTTACAAATTTTGATAATACCACTTATCTTGTGCCTTGTCTGGTTGTCAACTTATGATCTAAGAAATATTCTCTCTCCTCTCTCTCTCTCTCTCTCTCTCTCTCTCTCTCTCTCTCTCTGAAAAAAGGGTCAGCGTTTAAGTTTCCACAGGCTTACTGACACCGTTTTTTTGCAAAACATTTTGAAAGAAAAGTTAGGATAATTAAAAGGAAAGTTAGGTTTTCATAGCCTATTGGTGTCCAGTTTATGAAAGCCCCCTTAGGGGATATCAGATAGCCTTAGGCTTTTAAAAGTCATTATCATAAGTTGAAAAAAAAGGAGATTAAAAATTAAAAGTCATAATAGGCCTCTTGAGTGAGAACTTTTCCCGAGGTTGAAAGGTAATTTAAGATACAGTAGGCCTACTGGAGGCTATTTATTATAGAAGAATCCTAAGTAGCCTTGGAGATTCTGAAAAAAAAAAACATTTCATAGCATTGGATAGGCAAATATAACAAGATATAAAAAATAATTTATTTTATTTCCCAAATGAAACGAAGGACGTCAATTGTCTTTAGATGCTGAAAACAGATTGACAGAAAAAAAAAAAAATGAAAATGCATAAAAATCCAACTAAGCGAAGAGCAAAGAAAACAGAACGATAAAATAATAGACGGTGATGAGCAGACGTCACTGAAATGCAGTTACAGAGAATGATAATCGTTCATTCTCGAACAATTGATCAATACAGAATGAGTCAATACATTTTTGTACTTTTGTTTACCTGGGCTGAGGTATGAGGTGCAGATGTATGTACCCTTATCGATTGCTTTATGTAACTAATTATTATTATTATTATTATTATTATTATTATTATTATTATTATTATTATTATTATTGAAACAAAATTAAAGATAACTGTGATAGTAAGAGCAGAGGAAACCATTGTAACTAATTATTATTATTATTATTATTATTATTATTATTATTATTATTATTATTATTATTATTATTATTCGTGATAGTAATGGAATAATGATAATGATAATACGAGCAGAGAAAATCATTGTAACCATTATTTTTTTTTTTTTCCCTCTATCACAGTCCTCCAATTCGACTGGGTGGTATTTATAGTGTGGGGTTCCGGGTTGCATCCTGCCTCCTTAGGAGTCCATCACTTTTCTTACTATGTGCGCCGTTTCTAGGATCACACTCTTCTGCATGAGTCCTGGAGCTACTTCAGCCTCAAGTTTTTCTAGATTCCTTTTCAGGGATCTTGGGATCGTTGCCTAGTGCTTCCTATGATTATGGGTCAAAATTTCCAACTGGCATATCCCATATCCTTCTTATTTCTATTTTCAGATCTTGATACTTATCCATTTTTTTCCCTCTCTTTCTCTTCAACTCTGGTGTCCCATTATTATTATTATTATTTTATTATTTTATTATTATTATTATTATTATTATTATTATTATTATTATTATTCTTTCGACCAATTGTACAATTATGAAAGAAACATATAGAATGAGAGAGAGAGAGAGAGAGAGAGAGAGAGAGAGAGAGAGGAGAGAGAGAGAGAGGTGGATAAAAGTGTACCTATTAAACCCATTTTAGTTCAGTCAAACATTTTCACACGTGTGAACCGAACCAATTCGTAAGATGTTTCAATGAAAGTTTTATCGTTTATGTCAGAATGAAACGGGTTTATTGTTCAAGTTTCAGTAAAACTGTATTTTGTTTGGTTTCTTAATTGAATAGGCCAGTATTCGTCCCACGCTTCAATGAAGCAGACCCTTGTCAATCCAACGATTCCATGAAACGCCAGTATAAGTTTCACGTTTTAGTGACACACCATTTGAGTTTCACGCTTCAGTGAAACAGACCAATTTGAGTTTCACGCTTCAGTGAAACAGACCAATTTGAGTTTCACGTTTCATTGAAACAGGCCATTTTCCGTTCCACTGCAGCCAACGAAGCATCCATTGCCATCTTCGCATTCTCTCTCTCTCTCTCTCTCTCTCTCTCTCTCTCTCTCTGCGGCGTCACCGACACAGACAGGCAGGCAGGCGTATAGCCACCTTCAAACTTCAAAGATGGCGCTTGGCACCACCAAAACCACACACACACACACCCATAAACAAACACGTATTTTATCGATTGCGAAATGGCGCCATCCGACGCGCAGGTGTTTTGCTCCAGCATACATTTGTAGTGTGTTCCCCTCGGCTCAGAATATCAACCTGAACACCTGTGTGACTAGGTAGGAAAGCATGTGTGCCCCCAGCTGTGAACAGCGGTGAAAGGGGGAGGAGGAGGAGGACGGTTGGTGTCTGGTTGGAGTATACACATTAAACCATCCTCATGCCAGCAGCGTAGGGCATTGTAGTGGGGCGTTTGGTGTTGACCTCTGGCTTATCCTAATCGGCAGTAAACGGGCTCGGTTTTCTTTACCTACCAATAGAAACCAGGGTCGGTTTTACCGAACAATAGGAACCAGGGTTGGTTTTTTATCAACCAATAGGAAGCCAGGTTCGATTTTAATCAACGAATAGGAACCAGGGTTGGTTTTTTATCAACCAATAGGAATCCAGAGGTTCGGAATAATCAACCGGAATAGGTAACCTGTTGGTATAACCAATAATAACCAGTTTCCGGTTGGTTTTTAATCAACCAATAGGAACCGGAGTTGGTTTTTAATCAACCAATAGGAACCAGAGTTGGTTTTTAATCAACCAATAGGAACCGGAGTCGGTTTTTAATCAACCAATAGGAACCAGGGTCTGTTTTTAATCAATCAACAGGAACCAAGGTCGGTTTTTAATCAACCAATAGGAACCGGAGTCAGTTTTTAATCAACCAATAGGAACCGGGGTCGGTTTTTAATCAACCAATAGGAACCAGGGTCGGTTTTTAATCAACCAATTGGAACCAGGGTCAGTTTTTAATCAACCAATAGGAACTGGGGTCGGTTTTTAATCAACCAATAGGAACCAGGGTCGTTTTTAATCAACCAATAGGAACCAGGGTCAGTTTTTAATCAACCAATAGGAACTGGGGTCAGTTTTTAATCAACCAATAGGAACCGGGGTCAGTTTTTAATCAACCAATAGGAACCGGAGTCAGTTTTTAATCAACCAATAGGAACTGGGGTCGGTTTTTAATCAACCAATAGGAACCAGGGTCGGTTTTTAATCAACCAATAGGAACCAGGGTCAGTTTTTAATCAACCAATAGGAACCGGGGTCGGTTTTCAATCAACCAACAGGAACCAGGGTCAGTTTTTTTATTAACCAATAAGAACCAGGGTCAGTTTTTAATCAACCAATAGGAACCAGGGTCGGTTTTTAATCAACCAATAGTAACCAGGGTCAGTTTTTTTTATCAACCAAATGGTCACTCATTCAGTCATTCATCCATCCATCCACTTATTCATTCATTCACTCATCCATCCATTCATTTAAGAAGGAATGTGTCACATGACTAAAGAACTACAAATCAAAATCAAGATGCAAACCTCTGTTGGAATCTGGAATAGGCGATGATTATCAGCGTCTGGAATCTTGGAATGGGACACTGCATGCAAAAATGGTAATGGGAATGATGGAAGGGGATATTGGGAGGAGCATGGGACGGGAACGGATGCCACCAGATTATTTCCACAATGTAATAGTAGGTGGAGTTAATTTTTTTTTTTTATACGAGTGCAAGAATTTGGGACCTAACCTCGACTAACCAATCAGAGTAGGGAAAGTCGTCGTGGGATTCTTGGGAACACAGAAGTGGGAGGAAAGTTTCAAAGCTTTGCAGGACGGACACCGCTTCAAGATCAGTCCACCCTCAGCTTCCCAGCCCATGTCTGCAGCTCCAGACGAAAGCTCGCTTGCCTTCAGAGAGAAAGAGAAGAGATGAGAGAGAGAGAAGAGAGGAGAGAGAGAGATATATCTAGAATAATAATAAATAATAATAATAATAATAATAATAATAATAGTATATTTTAACAAATACATACAGCATAACTTGATATGTTTTCACCTTCATAAATTCCCACTGTATATTAAGAGCAGACTAATCATTTATGAAAATTTATTACTGACATAATTAAGGGGAAAGTAAATAAGTAAATATACGTATGTATAAAGTACGAGAAGAGTGACAAATGAGATTGTTAAAACAATGGGCGGCGAAGATGTGATATATTGACGTCACCAGAAATTTATTTTAAGGGACGAGTTGGAGAGAGAGAGAGAGAGAGAGAGACTAAAATTGGGAGAGAGTAAGAGAGAGACTTTAAGACTTTAAAATGGAGCAAAGAGAGAGATAGAGAGAGAACACTGCTAATTGGGAGAGAGTGGGAGAACATTTAAAATGAAGTAGGAGAGAGAGAGAGAGAGAGAGAGAGAGAGAGAGAGAGAGAGAGAGAGAGAGAGAAATTAAAATTGTATGAGAGGGAGAGTGAGAGAAGGGAGAGAGACAGTTTTAAGTGAAAGAGAGAGAGAGAGAGAGAGAGAGAGAGAGAGAGAGAGAGAAATCAAATGATCAATTGAGGAACTTGACATTATAGTTTAAGAGAGAGAGAGAGAGAGAGAGAGAGTTAGAGAAAGAACCCCCCCCCCCCTCTCTCTTCTCTCTCTCAGTACTAATGACGAAAA
>NC_061104.1:21230937-21238437 GCF_015104395.2 Macrobrachium nipponense
CTTCCATTCATTAATGGATTACCGATCCCCTGTAGTAGTACTTGTGACCGCCGTTAAATTCCTGAGGGAGAGTCCCTTAGAGGAAGCGTTAGTCGTACTTGAAAATTATTCCGTTTTCTACGAGAACCTTGAACTTGAACTTCCCACTTCGCCCTTGTAGCTACTTCGTAGGCCTAGAGAGCGGTGCCAAGTGTATTCGGCCATCGATTTAGGCCCCTGTAGCCCTAGCCTCTCCCATGCCTGTACCCCTACTCCATCATCAGTTCCCCCCCTACATTAGTCTGGCCGCTTGCCATGTGTTCACCATTTCCCCCCACCCCAATATTCCTAGACCCATTGGTTCCTCCCATAGGCCCTACCTATACATTCTCCCTTGAAGCCTTTCCTCTCTCTCTCTCTCTCTTCCGTTTTTGTCGGCCCACCCTGCCTTCTTTACCCCCTACCATTCCTTGACATCCCCCCCCCCCATTCCCGCCCCCGAAATACAGCGACGTTCAACCCGGCCCTCTGTAGCTCCTACCTATGTAGAAGGAAGATTCTAGGTCTAGAGTTCGCGTTGCCCTCGGAAGTAGCAGCTAGATGCCATAACGCCTATCGTAAATAAGCTTTGGAATAAGCTGCTGAGGCCCTACGACTATCGTCAATAAGCTGACAATGATGCCGAAAGGCTTTTCTTGCTATCGTAAATAAGCTTTCGAAGGAATTGGTACGGCTGTTATTGCTATCGTAAATACGGTTTTGGAGAATGTGCTACAAATCGTATTGGCATCGAAAGGCGCTGATGTTTATGTAGATTACATGTAGATTGGTTCTACAACCCCCACCCCCTCCACCACTCCTGGACTTGGGGAAGGGCGGGGAGGGGGGTGATTACCTCGACGAGGTAGATAGAAGCCTGTTCGAAGAGCGTAGTCTTAGGTTTAGTTGATAATGTTGATATCCTTTTAGGACTAAGGAGGCGGTCGTCACAATCCTTTTGTGGAGTAGCACATACCCTTTAAGAGGATTTTGTGACTCGTGGAAGACTATTTCCATTTCAGAGGCATTGTTTAAAGGGCTTCCTTCTCCTGTAGGTGACGTTCCCTGCTGTAGATAACCTCATGGTTATTGTAATCTGTTGTGTTTGAAATAGAATTATTAGACCGATCCTCTTGGAAATGGCTTTTGGGAAAGGAAAATGCCACATATTCCTTGTGGTTATGACTAAACATGAAAGAGAGAGAGAGAGGGGGGTGGCGGGTGTCAAATTATAAAGCTGAATACATCAGTCGACATAAACATAGATACCAGCTCGTAACATTGTTCAGAAACCGTAGGATTAGTGATGAGACTATTCAACCCAACCACTCGATCACAATTACCATTTTCTCCTGTTGTATATAATGAACTCAAGCGTAGGCCTAAAGGGAGGTTATTGTTTTTTGCGGTAATGCTTACTTTGGCCTCTTGCGTGAGGAAGTTGAGGTTGTTGATAGGCCTATCGTTGCTTGTGTTGTGAGAACGAGGAGGTGGTTTGTGGTCCATGATCGGTTGATGATGGTGTAAAAGTTCGTGATGCCTGTGTGCCTGTGTGCCGGTGGCGCGTAGGCCTAAAGAGGCAGTGCTAGATGACGTGGTTCCTCTTTTGGGAGGGTTCCTCTTGGCACCACCGTCTGGCTCCGGGTGTGATTACCTCTCTCTCTCTCTCTCTCTCTCTCTCTTTGATTTGTTGTTTAATTTTATGAAGTGCTTTAATTTGCATCACTATTTTGGCCTCAATTGGAAGGTAAGAATAAACAACACATAATAACAACTCATTGTTTAATCTTCTCACTGGATTATTAGACCTAGATAGTTTAGACTCAAATGTAGTACGCTTAAGAAATATGTCTGTGAAAACTACTGTCTTCTATAGACTTCCCACTGTATAAAGGCGGTTATATATCACTTCCCTTATCTTTCCAAACTTTAATCCCGTCTTGTTTTGGGCCTGGGCTACATTAAGACATGATTTCCTGGTCCATCGGCCTTTGTGTGAAGATAATCTATACCTTGATCTGGACACTCACTGCGTCCAGAACCGCGGGAGCTGCGTAAATATGTGGTCAATATCCTGAAGAATTTTCCCCCTTCTCCTCCTCCTCCCCCCTCCCCCCCCCTCCTCCCCCCCTCCCCACCTCCGCCACCATCCCCTCACCCTCCTCAACCCCAACACTTCCGCCTCCTTCCGACCCCCCCCCCCCACCTCCTCTCACCTCTCTCTCTCATCTCTCTCTCATCTCTTTTCAACACTTTTTACCTCTCCCCTTTTCCTTCGTTCTCCCTTTTCCTCACCTTGTCGCCTCCTTTCCATATCTTCTGTCCTTCCCGTAATCTCTCTCTCTCTCTCTCTCTCTCTCTCTCTCTTAAGGATCTTCAGGATTAAGACTTTGTCAGCGCTATCCAAGGCAAGCAACTTCAGGAATCGCCCCAGAT
Organism: Macrobrachium nipponense; assembly: GCF_015104395.2. NCBI lineage: Eukaryota > Metazoa > Arthropoda > Malacostraca > Decapoda > Palaemonidae > Macrobrachium > Macrobrachium nipponense. The sequence continues at coordinate 21,233,392 of NC_061104.1, forward strand.
AAGGCAGGAGGATTAACTTGGAGAAACAAAGCAATAGGCGTTCGTTGGAGCGCACGCTAAAACCTACATGTGTTTAAGTTGTTTTGTTACATAGTCTGGTTTGCTTTTTTAGTATATTTATTAATTTCTTTCGAATAATGGTAATGTGATTTTCAATAGAGGCCGGGAAATACTTATCTAATGTTCTTTGCAGCATAGTTAGACCGATTTTGGATAATTATCTCATTTGCGTGTGTGTGTGTTTGTGTGTATAGTTACTTTTTTATACCAAACATCTACGTCATACTTTGTCACAATAAACTGTATTTTAAAATTCAATTTTTGGAGGAAGCACTGTATCTTTTATAGGTGTTTCTCAAATCTTTTAAGTTATTATTATCTAAAACATTACCCGAATTGAGTTGAATATTACTTTAATGATTTTTTTTTAATAAATATTTTCATTTAATTGTTTGATAGGCAAGGTTTAACTCCCCGTCTTTGATGCTTATTTAAACTTTTTAATATGATTTTTTACTTCATTTCTGTCTTCATTGTAACTTAATTTTTTTTTCTTTTTAAGTTCAGTGTTAAACATAAATGCTACACAACATACGCCTAGTGCAAGTTTTCATTTGTCCAGGCTTGCTCTGTATGTGTGTGTGTGTGTGTGGCCATTTCGCATCCAAGTATGATGAGAAACTTAACGTTGGGTGAAAAGTTCATTGGTGACCGGTTTTTAGTGTTACATGACGAGCCTAGTGTAAGTTCTCCTCATATATACAGGTCTCTCTCTCTCTCTCTCTCTCTCTCTCTCTCTCTCTCTCTCTCTCACCTCGCTTGCAAGTACGGTGAGAAACTTCATGTTGGTTGAGGATTTGAAAAGTTCAGTGGTAACCTTTAGTGTTGCATGACATAAGCCTAGTGCAAAAGTTTTCGTATATCTGGGCTCCCCCCCGTCCCCCCGCCCCCTCTCTCTCTCTCTCTCTCATGTCACCTCCTATGCAAGAAACTTAATGTCGGTTGAGAATTTAACAAAGTTCAGTGGTAACCTTTAGTGTTGCATGACATAAGCCTAGTGTAAAAGTTCTCCCCCCCTCCCCCCCTCTCTCTCTCTCTCTCTCTCTTTGTGTGTGGTCATTTAGCATGCAACTACGGGGTGTTACCAGCATTATACGGCATATGGAGCCCGACTAAAGGCTCTATAATGAACCACCTATAATTGGAAGGCTTCTGGTCTTGGAAGAAAATGGGAGATTTCCGTTAATTATCTCTCTCTCTCTCTCTCTCTCTCTCTCTCTCTCTCTCTCTGAACTCTAACTCTGTCGAGGTATATGCCGTGTCAGAACAGGAAGGCCTCGACGAGGTAATCGCCACTATACTGGGGTCAAACAGTTCTTAAGATATCTCTCTCTCTCTCTCTCTCTCTCTCTCTCTCTCTCTCTCTCTCTCTATTATCTTTATTATTTAAGGGATTGGTAGCGATAAATACATTTTCCTCTAACTTGTTTCGTGGTGTCATTTAATTATAAAAGGTAATGAGTTATATTTATACACACACGCACACATATATGTGTGTGTGTGTATATATATATATATATATATATATATATATATATATATATATATATATATATATATATATATATATATATTTGTGTGTGTATCTACTTAAGTTTATTTACATATGTAAACCCGTTACATATACTTGACGTGAGCATAAAAGAATTCACCCTTTCTGAGTGTATAATATAACTATAAAAATACATCTTCAGTAATGTTCAGAGAGAGAGAGAGAGACGAGAGAAAGAGAGAGAGAGAGAGAGAGAGACCTACGCACTAAAAGAGAGAAAATACTCTTTGTCAAGTGTAGTCACTTCACAGCGCTTCTTTGAAAGACGAAGTCGATTCTGATATCGCTGTCTATTCAGACTTACGAAAATCAGATAAAAAAAAGAATTTTTTTTTTTCTTTTTTTTTATGACGACCTTGGCACTAGGATGAGATCCAGGCCCATTTTCCCCCTTTTTTGTGTCGGTGTTTTATCAATTTAATCTTATTCATTTTTTTATCATTTTTATTATTTTTTTTATTTTTACCTCATTTTTTATTCTGGTGCACCAGTTGGGCCTAAAAAAAAGCCCCCAATTGAATTATGCGGTGATTTTTTTGTGGGGGGGGATGGTGGGAGGAGGGCCCGTCAAAGGAAAACCGATTGTGACTCCCCCCCTCACCCCTTCCACTTCCCCCTTCCTTCTCCCCTTCCACCCTTCCCCCTTCTGCACCCTACCTCCCCCATTCCTAAGGAAACCAACTGTGACTCTTTTTATGCCAGAATCGAGCGTCGTAGGCTTATAAAGTTAGCTATTCCCCACAGTCTCCCACCCCCCCCTTTCCCCCCCTCCCCCCTCCCCCCCCTCCCCTCCCCCTCCCCCTTCCCCCTTTCCTCGTCTCTTGAGATTATATAGCCCTCCATAAACACGTCTTACAAAACAAACTCCGATAATAAGAAAAAAAAAAAACAATAAAAACACGAGAAGCGTCTGCGTCTGGTCTACGACGCATAGAAAAAAAAACAACTGTCTGGGAATTTTTTTTTAAATTTTTTTTTTTTTTTTTTTTTTCATTTCGTGTTCATGTTATACTCTCACATTACAAGAGTGGTATTTTATATATATATATATATATATATATATATATATATATATATATAGGTATATAATATATATATATATATATATAATATATACATACATGCATATATATATATATATATATATATATATAGATATATTATATATATATATATATATATATATATATATATATTACTGAATAGATACCTTACTCGTGTGTTGGTCTGAAGAGCAGTAGCTAACAATTCAATAAAAGCACTTAGATATGCCCGCGTCTAACATATACATTGCTTACGAAGCGGATAGGTAGGCCTATCATGGAATACATTACCGGAAAGTGTATCGTTGGTTTCCCCCAATGTATTCATAACGATTGAACTTTTTTTCACATATTTAATTATTTTATTACTTAGATAAATCCCGTTCTCCTCAAGGGACTCTACGTATACAAGGGCCCCAAATGTAGCCTATGGAAATTCGTAGGCATATCGTCTAGTTTAACGCTTAAGAAGAATCACCAATTTGCAGTAAATGTTCCTCCCTGTTGAATTCTAGATTTCCAGAGGTCCTTTATTCCTCACACCGTTGGACTCTGGAACAGCCTCCCAGAGGTGGTGGTGCAGTGTGAACTTTGGAAGTTCAAACGAAAATGCAATGCATTACTACCCTAATACAGTTCCTCTTGCATTTTAAGACATTTTTATCTATTTATTATTATTTTTTTTTTATTTAATAAGTGGGATCTCTATTTTTTGTATCTGTCTCTACCTCCTCTTACTTCTTCCTAAAGAACACTATTTTTTTGGAACATTTAACTATGATGCTCCCCTCTTCTCTCTCTCTCTCTCTCTCTCTCTCTCTCTCTCTCGCTCTCTACTCTCTTGAATTTCAAGTCAATAGCCCCTGTGGTCTTGTACCATATGAGTAGGTTTCGTCAACAGAATAATAATAATAATATTAATGAACAATTCCAATTTTTTTATTTTTTTTAGGTAGTAGGCCTAAGCCAAATATCGCCTCGAATTCACGCCGGCGCCAGCCTCCCTCCAGCGCTTGACTTTTGAAGAAATGCCACAATCGGACGTTGACATTTAATTGTGCCATTTATAACTGGGCTCAGTAGGCTTTTGTTTTTATGAGGAGTGGAAAATGCAAATGTCATCCTTTCTTTCGGTAGGCCTATGCAGCCATATAGGCCTAGGTGAAGCAGAGGACTTCACATCTCATTCTGTTTTTTTTTTATTTAGGTTTTACATATTTTTTTTAACGTAGCCCAAGCACCCACATGGCCTTGGCCTAGGCCTAGGTGAGGCTAAGTAAATGGCTTTGATTCAAATTTCACTCATTGAATTCATATTTCTTTCATTTTTTTATTTAGGTTTTACATATTTTTTAACGTAGGCCTAGCACTTACGTGGTCTAGGCCTAGGTTAAACTTAGGAAATGGCTTTGATTCAAAGTTTCACTCATTGAATTCATAATTCTTTCATTGTATGAGTTTATATTTAGATTTTAGATTTTTCAACTTAGGCCTATGTGACTGGCAACTTCATGGTTTTCAATTAGACAAGCCTCATCTGGGCCTAAGAACTTCTTGAACCTCTTTAAAAGAAATGCAAGAGTTTTCACAATAATGTAAATTGAAAATGTAAATATTTAAGGTGTATTTATCAAGATATACAACAAGCGACTTGATGTATATCTTTTCAATCAAACAGTTTACAATTTGGTATTTGTCGTATATACCAGAGGACTAGCATATACATTGCGTGTCCTTTATATGAACGTACGCAGATATTGCTAGGTAAATTTACATAAATTTTTAAATTTTTTTCACATAAGTTTTACGTATTTAATACACATTTTCATGTCTACGCATACTAAATTTGCATCTCTCTCTCTCTCTCTCTCTATTTCAGGTAAATGTCTAGTATAGCTGAACAGGGTGTATTAAGAACCAGGTGTATGGGAGACCAGGACCAGGTGTAGTAGCACTAGTGGGGGTGTTGGTGAGTATTGATTGACTATCCAATCTCTCTCTCTCTCTCCCGTCCCCCCTTGAAGGTTTTTTTTTTTTTTGTTTTTTTTTGTCCTTTCCTCCGCGTGTGTCTTTTATTTATTCAGCCGATATATGCCGACAGAAAGTGACGTGTCATTGTTTGGGGAGACCGGATGGAAATCCCGACAGGAGAGCCAATTGGCGAATATTTACGCCCCCCCATAGATATTTTATAGGCGTATTTGGCACCTTTACGCTTTTTGACGGCGGTATGTACGCTCTTTTAGTTTGGCGTGTTACGCATGTAGATATTCTCTCTGGTTAGGCTTATATATATATTTCGGCACCTTTCTTTCATGTTATGGATGTTACGCAAGTATATGCGCTCAATGGTTACGCATGTATCGGCACCTTTAGATCATCATGTGAGGC
>NC_061104.1:21243437-21280937 GCF_015104395.2 Macrobrachium nipponense
TACTTTTTAAACGAATGAGGCCGATGGGATGGGCAATCGAATGCACTTATCTAGCCCAGGCAAGATTGGGGGGAAAAGGACTAAAAGTTAGAAAGGTAATAGAGCTTGGCTTAATCCTATTTGGCACCAGGAAACACAGAATTAGGAAAGGAATTCCAAAGGCTGGCTTTTCTTTTCCGTGCCGCTGATATCCTTCGACGCCAAGTACCAGAAGAAGCCGGTACTTACCGACTTACTATACCTATTAGGCACCTCAGGTACATAGGAAGCAGGATCCTTCCTCCGGGCTCTCATAAATCCTGTCCTTGGCGAGGAATGACTCTCTAGGTAGCCAGCGAGGTAATGGAGGACGCCTGTTCTGCTACATCCCTTTCCTCGGCAGAATCAGGCACATCTCATATTTGCAAGAGACACATCACAAGGAGTCTTTGGCTAAACAATTGCAGCGGGGAATATTGCCATGCGAATTGTTTTTTTTTTTTTTTTTTTTTTTTTTTTTTTTTTTTTAGCTGGGATGAGATAGGGGAGAAGGAGGAGGATGAGGAGGGAGAGGGGGAGAGATGTGGGTTGGGGTGGGAAGTGCTCCTTTGTGCAACGGAACTGGCGGGGGGCGGGGGGACATTATATTGGCAATAAACTGCGTCGGAAATTGGAATTCATTTTGTGAAGAGACTTACGTGGTACAGTTTTCTCTTTTTTTTTCTTCTTTTTTTTTAAGGCACTGGTCTGGTTATCCCCGATATTAATGAATTGCAAGATGACTTTCCTATTTAGAGATCTAATTTTGATGATTATTTTGTTTAAAGAGAGAGAGAGAGAGAGAGAGAGAGAGAGAGAGAGAGAGAGAGAGCCTTTTCGGATTAAGGTAAATTGTTTGAAGAGGGAGAGCACATTCTTTAAAATTGTAACACTTTTTGTCATGAGAATATTCTTGGAAAAAAGAGAGAGAGAGAGAGAGAGAGAGAGAGATGAAAATAAAATTGTTTGTAACGAGGACAGGTTTTTAAACGCTGAACATTAATGAAACCTGGCAATCAACCACACTCTTACCTTTTATTAATGTCGAAAACCATCGGTATTATTTTTTTTAAACCACTGGACAGAATTTGACCCTTAAAATTAAAAGAAAATGAGATAAATTTTAAAAAATAAGGTTTTGTTGTTTTCAGATACGGATTTTTGTTTTATTTTATTGACTGATTGATTTATAGAATACTATAAGCTGGCGTAGCACCTATGATAGTCACCGACCCAGGTGACCAATTGACAGAGCAGTCCAGTTGCATTATGGAACGAGATTTTAATGCAAAATTTATTCTTATGTAAATAACAGTCAATTACAAATAAGGCCAGAAAGCTAACAATTTCACATTTAAACTAGTTAAACCAGACGACAATTAAAATATATTTTAATCGTTTATTTTATTTAAAGCTTAAATAAAGCCGTGAACAGCATAAAATTCAAATTTCATTTCCACAAAATAACGACCACTCAAAAATAAAATAATAATAATAATAATAACCTCACTTCCCTTTGTATTACATCGACTTTATAAAACAATTGATTTACATTCCATTCATTAATCGTCCCTTGCGTATAGTGCTACTTCATTCATTCATCCTGTGAATACCTTATTCATCCTTTAACAAAAAGATTCAATAGCAAATTTGCATACCGAAAAAAAAACTCACATGCGTCGAATCTTTGAAAATGGGAAACTTTGTGATAAGTTTTCTTTGATGAATAGATTCTTAAGTTCTTAAGTTTTTAAGTAAGAGATAAGCCAGTGAGGTATTCAGATACTTCAAGAAAAATAGTATAAAGTCTTAAGTATATCTGGTTTGGTGTTCGTATGAATAAACATTGTATATACACGTTCATTTTAATAGGATTAGGATGTATGTATTTAATTTATTTATTGGCTGGGACATGCTTTTCTATATATTGGATAGAGGAGTGTACGTCTATATTTGGGAGGTTGGAGTAAGTGTATGTTTATTGGAAAAACGTGTTTGTATGTATGAAGAGTTATTAATTTAATATGTATGTATACATTTTTGTACTCTTGTTTTTGTATTAGGTTATACATATTTATTTATGTTTTACGCTGATGTTTTTATGTATGTATGTATCATGTGATCATGGAAGAATATGTATACATTGATATCCGCTCTAATGTATACTTCTTTATCCGTATGTACGTACGTATGATACATGTAAGATACGTCTGAATAAATTTTTTTTTATAACCTCAACATTACGTCACCGAGGGCAAAAATCTTAATAAAGTCTTCTATCCACGTCCAGTATCTATACAGACACAAGACGTACATGATCTAGCGTATCTGTGTACAAGACAGATATCTCCGATTCAAGCAACACGTCTTGTTGCTGCTGTTGCGTGCGCTTGTGCGCGCGCCAGAGCTGGCCTTATCCTTGGCCGCCAAAGATCCCGCGTTTAAACAACTGCCCGCTGGAAATAGGTCAGGGCGCGTGATTGGTCGCGAGGCGCCTGGATACAAAATTCTCCTGCCCCTGATTGGCCGGTTGTTTTTCCTGTCTCATGGCCGATCGTTCCTGATTGGTCGGGGTGAGGTTTTTTTTTTTTATTTTTTTTTTATTTATTGCTTTTTTTTATGCTTGAGATGGTTGTGTTAGATTTGCCATTGGCCTCTTGGCCAGCGTCAAGAAACTTGAATCTCTCTTACAGGGTTGTGCTTGAGTGATTGCTTTTGGGATATTAGTAATACAGCTGTTTAATGCATGGATGCATGTATGTATGTATGTATAGTATATATATATATATATATATATATATATATAGAGAGGAGAGAGAGAGAGAGAGAGAGAGAGAGAGAGAGAGAGAAGAGAGATATATATATATATATATTATAATATAATTATATATATATATATATATAATATATATATATAATTATATATATTATAGAAGAGAGAGAGAGAGAGAGAAGAGGAGAGAGAGAGAGAGAGAGAGAGTAATAATATTATGTAAATAAGATATAGACGACAGACACAAACATAAAACAAACTAACAAAAAAGACTGAGTGACTTCAAATCCATTATGAATGATTCATACATTAACTGAAGGCCCGTTTTTATCCCACTCGTTGACGTGGAACGCGGAGCAATTTCCCTTAGCGTAAAGGGAGAAGAGCCATTTCCCCGGGGGGAAGTAGAGAGAAAATTATTATTATAATTATTATATATTTATCAGTTCACTGACTCTTAAATTCTTGACTATGCGACTTGCGGTTGGTTGTATAGTGTCCGGAGATCCATACCAGGCCTCTTTATTCCTTTCCTGAAGGAATTGACAATAAATAAGGAGAAAAAGGGAAGGGAATTGGCAGTAAATAAAGGAAATAAGATAAGGGAATTAACAATAAATAAAAGGAATAAGATAGTAGGATAATGTTGAAGGAGTTGGATACCATCAAAAAGGAAGAGTTCAGAGGGAACAGATGGAGAGGAAAAAGGAGGAAGTGGTTTGAGGGGAAGGGGGAGAGGAGGAGGGTTTTTTTTATTGAGGGGGAGGGGAGAGATGTTCGTGAAGAGATACACAGCAACTAACCTTAAGTCTCATTTCACACAGCATGCAGTACATTTGTGGAAGAGGGATGGGTGATGTGGGGGTTTGTAGGGGGAAGGGGGAGGGTGGGGGATTGTAGGGTAAGGGGTTATGGGGAAGGGGGGTTGTTCTTCAAGCGCGTGGAGGAACTGTTCCCCCCAACGCGGCGGCGGTGGCGGTGTGACCGCATATAAAACCTGTCTTCCCCCTCCACCCCTCTCTAATCTTTCCCTCTACCCCCTTCCCCCTTCCCCTTCCTACTCATCCCCTCCCCTCCCCTTCCCCCTCCACCTCTCCCTCTCTCATCTATCCCCTCCCCTTCCCTCCCTCCCTACCCTCCCCTCTCCCTCGAAAAACGTGCGCGTTGCGTAAAAGCAAAAAATATAGTTTACCGCCTTTGAGATACTTTGCTTGCTTTTGTATGTCCTGTGATTGACCTTGCAGTGGCGATGTTGTGCTTTCCGGAACTGGCTTTGGATCTTTTATTTTTCCACCTTTTTTTTCCTATTTTCTTTTTTCCCTCCTTCTCCTCCTCCTCCTCCTCTTCCTCCTTCTCCTCCTCCTCCCACTTGTTCACCTTCCGTCTCAGCGACCGCGTTTATACTTCGTGCACGTTATCGCTACGATTTGATTCTTACTTATTCTCCTCCTCCTCCTCCTCCTCCTTGTTGTTATTCTTCTTCAATTTAAGTATAGTCCTGCCTGACTATTTTTGCTAAATTTCTTCCAATTGGCAGATCTCATGTTATTCCCTAGTGTGCTAAATATTCTCTTTTCATTCGTTATAGCTAGGTTACGTGGTTTCTTTACGCCACACCTAGCTTACTTTAGTGTAATCATAATAATAATAATAATAATACCTTCTATTCATGGCCATTTGCTAAAGTAAAACAGCCCTGGGCCAAGGCAGTAAAGTGTGTCCTCCACTGACGCAATGAACAACGCATTGCATTGCAAAGCCTTCAGGTGACCACAGCGCCTTATTAAGTATTCAGCTGGAAGCAGAAACTATCGCAGCTTTTAGCATATTATTACAAAGAGTACTAGGCTTGATTAACCATGAACACAGCCGTTTCTTCTAACCATTTACGTACATCGTATATTGCAGCAAAAAGTAGCTATAGTAGATTCACATCAACTGTGCAACCGATGTCTTGGCCAGTCCTTTACGACGCTCCTGATTGGCTGTTGGTAAGAGTTCACATAGGCAGGATGTATGTTCCACCTCTCCTCGACGCTCCTGATTGGCTGTTGATAAGCCAATCACAGGGCTGGAGTTTCGAGCCTTCTGATTGGCTTATCATCAGCCAATCAGGAGCGTCGTAAGGGACTGGCCTAGACGTCAAATGCACGGTTGATGTGAATCTACTATAGTAAGATTATTGTATTTACAGATTTCAGAATCGAAGCAAAAAGAGGATTGTAAAGTATTTTGAGAGTTCATTGTGTTCTAATTTGCTTAATGAAAATATCGTGTTGTGCATAGACCCATGTATACTATATATGACATTTTTGGTTTTGAATTAATGCGTTGAGTTAATAGGTCTTTATACAGTATTTTTATTTTATTTTCATGAGACTAATTGATATTTATGAAGAATCCCAGATTTGTAAGAGAGAGAGAGAGAGAGAGAGAGAGAGAGAGAGAGAGAGAGAGAGAGAGAGGGTAAAGGAAGGCTGAATCCCCTTATCGTGTACTTCAAGAGAGAGAGAGAGAGAGAGAGAGAGAGAGAGAAGAGAGAGAGAGAGAGAGAGAGAGAGAGCCTCCCTATCGAATATTTCATGGCAGAACTGAATCCCCCTATCGAGTAATGAGAGAGAGAGAGAGAGAGAGTCCCCCTATCGTGTATTTCAAGGCACAATCCTCCTCCATCACTGTCAGGGGGCGTAGCTCCCTAAAAGGAGCAATTTTTTCCCGCCTTCCAAAGCCTGGGGGCTCCTGTAGGGGAGGCATTTTTCAAATAGTTATGTTTGTAGTCACTTTGGGAAGCCTTCATATGCATAAGATTGTTAGTCTGATTAATACATATTTATATATATATATATATATATATATATATATTATATATATATATATATATTATTTTTATTATTTTTTTTATCACATCGCCGTGACACTTTATTTATACAACATTAAGCTACATATGTCGTTTAATATCCAGTGCTGGCTACCTCGGTAATATCACCGAAAGTGAATCATGGGTGATTAATTTATATATATATATATATATATATATATATATATATATATATATATATATATATATATATTATATATGTATATATATATATATATATATATATATATATATATATATATATATATATATATATATATAATAACCACAATGCCATCTTAACTTCTTTGCTCTTTTTTGGAATACGCTTGTCACTGCAAAGCCTCGAGATCCAATTTCAAGAAAAAAAAGAGCAAAGAAGTTAAGAGGGCATCGTGGCTAATGCATTTACATATGTATCCGGTAAAAATGACCTTAGTAGATTCACATCAACCGTGCATTTGAGGTCTAGGTCAGTCCCTTACGACGCTCCTGATTGGCTGTTGATAAGCCAATCAGAAGCTGGAAACTCAGTCTCTCTTGAGAGTTCACACAGGCAGGATGTATGTTCCACCTCTCCTGAGGGATACCTTTGAAAGACGTATCCCTCAGGAGAGGTGGAACATACATCCTGCCTATGTAAACTCTCTCGAGAGAGTTTCCAGCCCTGTAATTGGCTTATCGACAGCCAATCAGGAGCGTCGTAAGGGACTGGCCTAGACATCATATGTACGGTTGATGTGCATCTACTATAGTAGATTCTACATACATACGTATATATGTATATGTATGCGTGTGTTTGTTACATAATTATCACCGTCCATTATCTGGTATTTTCTAATATGTCTGAGTTTCTCCAAAGAGAAAAATAACGTGGCAGCAATTATGAAGCTTCAGCAGAAGCACATTACAGAATTTCTGTTGGCGTGAATGGCGAAAGGTCACATAGCGCCTGCAATATTTGTTGGCGCTCTTTTTTTTTTTTTTTTTTTTTTTTTTTTTTTTTTTTTTATTTAGCGCTGAAGACTTATGGTGGTTTTTCCCTTGCTGTTAACACACTAACACAAAACAATTCTCCGTTTTCTCTCTCCTATTCCCTGCTTCGTTTTGTGTTGATGCATGAATGTCTGTATCGGTTTCATGGCTTCGTTGTTTCGAAGACTTCAGAATGGGATCTGATTCTGTCTGTGTTAGATTACGAGCAGTTATGCACTTACCCTCTGTTAGAGGTTCTGATGCCTTTTAGCTGAAACAGTAGACGAATGTGAAATGTAAGATCTTCGAGAATTTATATTCTCAGCATCGCCTTCTTTCTATATTTCGGAAATAAGAATTAATGTGATATTCATTGCCTCAGCGAGTGAGAATTCTATTATTTTTCATTTGACTCAACGCGTTTTTTTCCAACTTATTTCATTTTAATGTTAAAGGATGAAATTCCGTTAGGTAATACAGTGGACGAATATTACTATAAGATCTTCCAGGCTTTATATTCAGTCTCTTGCTTTCTTTTTTCGTATATTTCGGAAATACGAACGAATAAATGTGATATTCATTTCCTCAGCGAGTGAGAATTCCTATTATCTTACATTTCGTTTAACCTTTGTTTCATTTTAGTTCATTTTATCCTTTCTTAAGTGTGTGTGTGCGTGGTCTGAGTTTATTAAGCACGTTACCTGGGCGGGGACACTCGTTCCCCTTCACCTTATATTTCATTCTTTTTTTTTTCTTTTTTTGGTAGGGGGTGGGTTAGCTCCTCCGCTGTTATTTCCTTCTACAAGGACGTTATGTCGTTGGTTCGATCGGTATCTTCTGTTTGTTTGTTTGTTTGTATGGTTTTTAGAAGGATTGTGCTTAAGAGTATGAGTGGATTTTGACGAGACTTTTGCCAAAGGCTGGCCTCGTTGTTGGCAACATTTTATTAGATTTTGGCAGGTATAGTATTGTAAACTTAGTAGAGATGGGTCCTTCTGGGTTCATTGCCCAATATTAGTGGAAGCTTGCTGTCTGACAGAACGCTCTTCTCTTAATTTTTTTCTGAGCATTAATTTGTAGTGTAAACATCTGATGAAGAGACTGAACGAACGTAGAAATTAGTTAAAATTGAGTACAACCTGAGCAAGGTGACGAGAAGAGGAAAATACTGGTTAAAAAAAAAGCATAAAAAGCATTGAAGTTTTCCCCATTCCCTTATGTTTCCGTACTAAGAACATTCCTTCATTCAAAAATCAAAAAAGTCTTCCGCCCTTCACTTCCTTTTCGTATTTCTTGTGACCCCGGGCCTGAGATGGAAAGGGGCATTGGGTACGTCCCACTAATGGCCTCTGGGGCATGCATTTCGTATAGGTAGCCTTCTTGTTACCTCTTGGAAATTCCAGTGCCTCTTTTCACTTGCATCGGCTACCTGGGATGTGTAATGCCCAAGGACACAAGGGTCATCTGGTTGTAGTAACCAGGAACTTGTTGACATATTTTTCGAAAATGGCTGTTTATGAGACTTTTATGCGTTCGAACCTATCTGTTGATAATTGGTGATAATTAGGCGTCTGTTCAATACGAACCCTTTGGGATAGATGCATATATGATGATGAAAACTTTCTTCAAACAGTTTCTTGAGTAAGACAACAGGTTTTTCTTGGTAGGTTTAGTATAAACCAGTCATTGAAATAATTTCTTAACAAGAAAATGATTAGAGGCAACTGCAGCTCTGTTGAGCAAAGCTTGCTTTACCAGAAGTTTTAGCAGTTTAATAAGAAAAAACAATAACAGCAACTCTTTTGAGCAAGGCCAACCTCGCCTGTCCTTCAAGCAATTTATTTAGCAACTAAAGCAAACATCAGTTTTGTCCAGTGAAGCTGCTTCATGTACATCAAGTTTCTTGACTAAACTGATAACAACAGCAGGAATACTAACTCGACTGAACAAAGCTGACTCAGTCAGCCTTAAATTTAAAGAAATTTCTCAACAAAATCAACAAACAGTAATTTCGGGCTAGGCTTACGTCACTGCTCTTTTAGAAAAAAACATTTTCTCAGCAACAGGAAGAAAAGAATACCACCATCAAGAACAAAGCCTTCTTAACTAAGGGCAAGGATAATGCTTTTATGGTGACTGGACTCAATAGCCCTGTTGTCGAATTACTGGAAGAGGACGAGGGACTTCTTAGCTCTGACTCAGCAGTTTTGCCTTTGTCAACGAAGTTGCGAGAGGTTATGTTTTTTTATTATGTTTTTTCTTGGTCTGTTGGCTGGATCAAGCAAAAAAAGTTGGCTAGGTTTTGAGCAGATTTGAGCAAAAGTGGTTCTTATGATATGGCAACGAATTATTGGGTTTTACGAGAGTCTGGAAGCTGTATAAAGACCGTAGATGTTGGATAAAGTGCTCAGCCTTTGCGGAGTTTTGATTTCCCTGGAATCTTTTGAAGTTTGTTTCTGTGCATGTGAAACTTGAAAAGAATCTAACCTTTCAAACAAGTCCAAGTTGTATAGTTTTACAATTTTTGCATTCCTTCTTTTAATGAAAAGTTTCTTCGCACTGTTCATCACAGCAAGAATTTTCCTCCTACTTCCGTTTTCCCTTACACTTACAAACAGTCATCCCTTCGAGAAATGACTGATTGAGTTTTATCAAATTAGCGTGGCAGCAGCTTCTTCCACGAACTTCGAAGTTATGTGTAAAAGATTTCATTATTTCCTTTGTGAATGGAGCTCGAATTTTTCCTTCCTATTCCATAGTTAGTGAATCAATTGATATATATATATATATATATATATATATATATATATATATATATATATATATATATATATATATATATATTATGTAAATATGACTGGTAAAAAATGTTCTGTTACAACAGAATTCCATCTAATAAGAGGAGCCCATAGAGGACATCAGTCTCTGAAATATAGTACTTACTTTCTATATTTTTGACGTTTTTATGGGCTCCTTTTATTAGATATAATATATATATATATATATATATATATATATATATATATATATATATATATATATATGTGTGTATATATATATATATATATAATATATATATATATATATATATATATATGTCAATATATATTATATGTATGATGTATGTATAAATATATTAATCCCTAAGCCAGTTTCTATCTCTGCATTAAGATCCTTTGCTTCGGAGAAATCTTCAAGTTAATACCAGAGAAATGCTTCAAGAAGTATCAGAGATTTCTGTAACAGCTTTATTATTCAACCGGCAAATATTTATCTTTCAGTGTCGGTGCAATCGCTCAAATCACAAGCTCACTTTTTTATATATATAGACAAGAATATATTGGCTAATACCGTTTCCCACTCAGTGCCCTATCACGCAATGCACCAACACGCGATGTTTCAATTTTGCAACCAATGTTGTTTACACGGGGGCAATTCGAGGAATGTTGTTGTTGTTGTTGTTGTTGTTGTTTTTTTTTTGTTTTTTTTGACCGGTACTTCTAGAGACACCACCTTCATTGTCAGGGATTCTTCATTATAGTCACTTGAATGAGAATTATTCATTTATGTCTGTCGTCAGTGTCGTGGGGTCTTCATTATAATATCTTGATGTTACTTCCTCCAGTTTACATTATATCAATGTTTAGCCCCGGGAAACTTCATTTGCATCATTTACATTGACTCGTCTGCCATTATATCCATTATAATGAAATTTAAGATACGTATGCCCCTGTTATGATGACCTGGACGGCATTGCTTTTACTTGGTATAATGACCCGCCGTGTTATTACTCTCTTCGGCCGTCATTGTATCTGAATATTTTTCTAGGACGTATATTCTATGTCAGCTTCATAGGTCCTTTTACCTTTCATTATATCGCTTCATTATAGCCATTATGTTCAAATTCGAGATACATACCCCGTTTATAATGATACCCTTTATTGTATTCATTATATTTAAATTCATGATACATACCCTTGTTATAATTATATCCTTCATTATATCCTTTATGTATATATATTTAAATTATGATACATATACCCAGTTTATAATGATATCTTTCATTATACCCATCATATATAAATATATATATATATATATATATATATATATATATATATATATATATATATATTTAAATTCATGATACATTCCCCAGTTACAATATCTTTCACTATATCCATTATATTTAAATATTCGAAATACAACCCCTAGTTATAATGACATCCTTCATTATACCCATTATATTTAAATAAAAGACACATCCCCGATTATAATGATACACTCCCTGTATCCACCATATTTAAATTGACGGTCCATACCCGAGTTATGATATCCATCATTATACCCATTATATGTAAATTCATGATTCACATAGCCCAGTTTTAGTGATACCCCTCAATATATCCATCATATTTAAATTCTCGGTATGTATATACCCGGGTTATAATGACCCGGACGGCATTGCCTCTACCTGGTATAATGACCTGCGGTGTTGCTGGCGAAGGCAACGGCAGAAGAAGCAGCCTCCGCTCATGTCCGCTGTACACACCAGTTCACCTTGAGCAGTTCCAATATGTATGTGTGTGTGTGTGTGTGTGTCTTGTGCTGATCATGACACTGCAACCACCTCCTCCTCCTCCTCCTCCTCATGGTCTCTCTGGGCCTCATCATTTACCTACTTCCTATCTTGTCTCCTCCTCCTCCCCCTCCCCCATCTTTCCCTCTCCTCCTCCTCCTCTTCCTCCTTCCTCTTCATGGTCTCTCTGGACCTCATCTTTTACCTACTTCCTATCTTGTGTCATCCTTCTCCTTCTCCTCCTCCTATATCTCTCCCTCTTCCTTCTCCTCCTCCTCCTCATCCTCCTCCTCATGGTCTCTCTGGACCTCATCTTTTACCTACTTCCTATCTTTTCTCCTTCTCCTCCTCCTCTCCATCTTCTTCTTATGAACTATACCTTCCACCATCCTTAATTATATTATTATTATTATTATTAGTTATTATTTATTATTATTATTATTATTATTATTATTATTATCATTCGGCATTCCTACTGGTTAATTTAATGTTCATACCCGAAGATGAATTAATAAACAAAAAATATCAGAAAAACACAGACAAAAAAAGCAACAAAACAGCAAATAGACATTTATTTGTAAGTGAAGTCCTTCTAAGACTTCATGCGATGCGTGGGTGACTGTCATCAGGAGCGGTCCTGCGGCCATGAGGATCCTTTTAAAGGAAGGATGTCGAATAAGGAGAGAGGTTTAGTCGCCTTTGAATCCTAGGGAGTTTTTTTTTCTTTCTTTTTGTGGCTTGTCTGGAATTTAACCTTTACATGAGGTGACAACGCTTTACGCAACCTTATGTTTAACGTCTTTTGTTTCTTTCGTTTGCTAAATTCTGGGGGTTTTTTTTTTTATTTTTTTTTTGTTGGGGGGGGGCTTAAGAGTTTTTTACCTCTTGGTATTATGGAGAAAATTTTAGTTTCAAGATTTTTTTAATGAGTTCTACGTTTTGTTTTTTGGCATTTATATATTTCTGTTGGGAGAACCTTTCGTCTCATCTTGTTTTTTTCTGATTTTTTTAAAATGAATTTTACGGATTTTTTTTCTTTTGCATTTATATTTTTCCGTTGGGAGTATAATTTTTTTTTTTCTTCAAACTTTCGTCTCATCTTGTTTTTTTCTGACTGGTAATTTCAGGATAAGTTTTTTTTTTTTTTTTTTTTTTTTTTTTTTAGTGCATCAAAAAAAACTTTGAAAGTTTTTCTAGGCGGTTGGTGTTTAATAACATGGGGAATGTTTTCCTTCGATACAATGAATAGTGTAAGTCAAATTTTTTTCTTAACATCTATTGAATGACTTTTCTGCCAATTATTTTTCCTTCCCTTTGCAAAATATTATAGAAACCTTAAAAATTTTTCGACTTTTTGTCCTAATTGTTTTCCCCGTTTCCAAAAAAAAAAAATCTGCGCAATTAGAAGAAGTGATAAGTACAAATACCTCTTTCAGTTCCATAAAATTCAAAATTTTTCATTCAAATTTTCAAAAGTTAATTTCGAGAATTAGAAACTGAAGTTACTGAAAATTAAATTTTTTTTATTGTTTTCCAAAGGTATACATTGAAAATACATTCTTCGATTTAATATATAGAAAAATGCTAGTGGTAAAAATTTTGATTTTTGACTGTTTCTGAACTCCTAACCTCGAGAGGTCAAAAGCGAGATCGTTGAACGTTACGATTTTTCATATTTGCCTGATTTTTCATGGGAAATACATGTTTATTTTAAATATATAAACAGTGTCATTGTTCAAAATTTAAGATTTTATCTGTTTTTCAACTTTAACCCTCGAGAAACCAAGCAAGATATTGTTGAACATTCCGATTTTTCTTTTTTTTTATTTTGTCCTAATTTTTCATGCAAAATACATACTGCAATTTGATATAGGAAAAAATATTTGTCGTTAGAATTTATAATTTTTTCTGTTTTTCAACTCCAAACCTCCAGAGACCAAAAGAGAGATTGTTGAATATTTGATTTTTTCCTTATTTTTCCTGATTTTTCAAAAGTACATTCGGGTGAATATCATCGAGACTACTTTCCTTCCTTGAGTTGTAGATCTAGTTTTTTCTTAGTTTCAATTTTGTGTGTGTGTGTGTGTGTGTGTGTGTGTGCAAACCCATCCAAACGTCCGCTCCTAACCTTGGGAACAATATCCCCAAGATCGAGAGTCTTGAATATCCCGTTTAGAATGTACGGTGTGAGGGATGTTATCTATCATTATTATCTAACATTATTATCTAACATTATAATTACTGTCAATTCCAGCAGTGGTGAGTTTTTGGCGAGACTTACATAATGTTCGCGGAGGATGAGTTTGGAATACGTTGATTGAAGCTTCCAGGCTTTACGTGTGTACATGAACACACACAACAAACACACTCACGATAAGTATATATATATATATATATATATATATATATATATATATATATATATATATGTGTGTGTGTGTGTGTGTGTGTGTGTGTGTGTGTGTGTGTGTGTAGAAAGAGAGAGAGAGAGAGAGAGAGATTTTCTCGTCCCAGTTCTCGCAACCTTAACGGCTCTGGAGCCTGGTAGCTGACTGATGCCTTAGTGATTGGATTCCATTCCTCGCGGTGGATGTAAGATCGAATCCTCTATTTTGTAAAGGATTGGATTTATAATCTCGATGATGGACGGTGAACCTGGATCTCTTTCATTTTCTTTGATAAGGGATTGGATTATAATCTCGCTGCGGGATAAGGGATCGTGATGTCGTCATATTCTTGAAATGGAACAGAGAATTGGATCCCAATTATAAGGAATTTTGATGTCGTCATATTCTTGAAATGAAACAGAGAATTGGATCCCATTTATAAGGAATTTTGATGTCGTCATATTCTTGAAATGAAACAGAGAATTGGATCCCATTTATAAGGAATTTTGATATCGTCATATTCTTGAAATGGAACAGAGAATTGGATCCCATTTATAAGGAATTTTGATGTCGTCATATTCTTGAAATGAAACAGAGAATTGGATACGATTTATAAGGAATTTTGATGTCGTCATATTCTTGAAATGGAACAGAGAATTGGATCCCATTTATAAGGAATTTCGATGTCGCCATTATCTTGAAATGGAACAGAGAATTGGATCCCATTTATAAGGAATTTTGACGTCGTCATATTCTTGAAATGGAACAGAGGACTGGATCCCATGTTTAAATGATGGTTTGAAGGATTGTCCCATATTCTTGAGAAGGGATATGGAATTTGATCCCGTCCTTAGTCAAGGCTAAAGTACCAGTTTATATTCTTGATTCTGGGCAAGGGATTGGAACCCGTCCTTAATTATTGAAAAGGTATTGGATTCTATTCTGTGTCAAGAAATTAGGATTGCTTTATTACTCCTATTAAATGTTTTGAAAGCACGTGGAATTGGATCCCCTTCTTGGTAATGAATGGGGAGGTGTCTGATGGTAATGAATATGAGGTCTGATTCCATTCTTGGTAAGAGAAGAAAGATAGTTCCGTTCTTGAGAATTGTGGCTGCATTGCCTTACATTCTTGAGGATGAAACTTTAAAACTTGAAGTCAATACTAGAGTTCCATTGCATAATCGCTACCTCGTAATTTCATAAAAAAAAAAAAAATTAATTCTATTTGGAAGTCGTCAATAATTAACCCTTCAGAAATATTCTCTGTATGTGTGTGTGTGTGTGTGTGTGTATTTTTTGAGTATGTAAATTTGAAAAGAAGGAATTCAAGACATTTTCATATCGGACTGACAATATTACCTTGGAAGGAGGCGATGTTTTCACCTTTGTCAGGCAGTTCACGAGATATCTCAGGAAGTTAATGGTTGATTTAAGTCAAATTTCGTGGACGGTTGGGCCACGAACCGAGGAATACTTGGTTCGATTTTTATAAGGATCCTTGTCCGCATTTAGTAGTTTGTGTTAGGTTTAGTGTTGTATTTTTCCATGTTGATGATCAGAAATAGAGAAATATTGCGTGGAGCTGATCCTTTACACTTGTAAATTTGTGTATTTTGCATCTTTTAATAAACAGAAATTCGTATAGTTCTTTTGCCATCATTTAATGAAAAAAAAAAACTCGTTAAGATCGCATTCCATCATTTACAGAAAATCACCGAGATTCTTTCTCCATCTTCGTATAAACAGAATTAAGTCAGATTCGTGTTCCATTATTTGATAAACAGTAATTCATTAACCTTGGCTGACTTACTGTGGGCTCCCGCGCCCGTCTTGGCCTGCCTCCTATCGGTAAAAAAAAAGAAAGAAAAAAAAAGATAAATAAATAAATAAAAGACGGACAACAGGTGTCCTACCAGTTCTGCTTGCATCAGAGATCCAGACATTCCTCCAATATTGCTTGGGAGAAAACTCCTATCTATTAAGAGTCTGTGAGGGTGGATGGTGGTAGCGGGATCTAGTAAGGTCTAGGAGGTATGGGGGTGGGAGGGGAGGAGGGGTTTTTGGGCACTTACATAATTACAGGTGCTGCTGGACTTACGGCTTGGGTAGTTTTTGGCGCTGCCCTGCATCTTACGTGTCAGTCAGGTCCTGTTTGTGTTTCTTACGTAATATTTTTCAGTTTTCTTCCTTTCTCGTCTGGTATGGCTGGCTTCTATATGGTCTTTTTTATGTAAAGTCTCTCTCTCTCTCTCTCTCTCTCTCTCTCTCTCTCTCTCTCTCTCTCTCTCTCTCTCTCTCTCTCTCTCGTGTGGTATGGCTGGCTCCAATAGGATGTTTCTAAGGTAATTTTTTTTTTTGTTGGGTTGGGAGTTGGAGGGGGTGGAAAGTATTCTCTGTTTCTCGTTTGATATAACTGATTTCTATAGGTTGTTGTTGTTGCTGTTTTTGTTTTTGTTGTTATTCCCATGTTGCATTCCCTTGTTGCAATCATTTGCATTTTTATAGATTACAGGTAAATTATTATTATTATTATTATTATTATTATTATTATTATTATTATTATTATTATTATTATTGACGAGGAAATCCACAGTAGTATATATATATATATATATATATATATATATATATATATATATATATATATATATATATATATATATATATATATTTGTATGTAAATTTTATATATTATTATTATTATTATTATATTATTATAATACATTTCAAGTGAGTTCAGTTGCCTGCCATGAAATTCAAACCGACCCAATAGGTAAACTTGGCCAGGTAAGGAGCTTGAACCAGGTAAGCTCACAGGCTGCCTGTCCTTTCCAAGGTGACCCCTACTTGTGGTAAATTCCCCCCTCGCCCTCCCCCTTCTCCCTCAACCCCCTCCCCCTTCCCTTACACGTCCAGAGAGGTTCGTCGTCATCCAGATTATGAAAGGAATAAAATTTAGTTCATTGGGATGGAATAATAGTATTAGGGATTGTGATGATTATATATATATATATATATATATATATATATATATATATATATATATATATACACACGTACATATGGTGTCATTGTATATGCATGCATTGATATAGTTTACAAATGAAAAGATACAAAAATACAGTAATAATAATAATAATAATAATAATATTATTTTATTTTTTTATTTTTTTCTGCTATCATCAGTCCTCCAATTCGACTGGGTGGTATTTATAGCGTGGGGTTCCGGTTGCATCCTGCCTCCTTAGGAGTCCATCACTTTTCTTACTATGTGTGCCGTTTCTAGGATCACACTCTTCTGCGTGTGGCGCCGTGGAGGAGTGGGTTAGGTCGTCAATAGACTTAAGTCAAGTTAAGCAACATTGGGGCTGGTCAGTCGTTGGATGGGTGACCGCTCTCCTCGGCGTTGATTCCTTGGGAAAGGATCTTTACCATAATTTCCTCAGTCTACTCAGCTGTAAATGAGTTACCCCCTATCCTGATGGGGTAGGGTCCAGCTATGGTTAAATAGCAAAAAACTCAGCAATGATGGAAAGAAATGAAGGAATAAACGACAACGACGTAAATGGAACCTCTGGCAACAGAGGAGCCTCGTCCCGGCAACCAGGTATTCAACCCAATTGTAGGGGAAGACGGTCAGGTACTTGGAGGTCGTCATCCAGCAACTGATCACCACAACGACAATATATTATCTCGGAACGAAACTTCATGTTTATTTTGAATTAAACAAAGAAAAAAAATACAAATCAATAAATATGCACAATATATATATATATATATATATATATATATATATATATATATATATATATATATAATATATATATATATACACACACATATACACACATACATTTATGTCGTTCTTCTACGCAACTGTCTAGCCTCGTCATCTGGCAGTTGTACCCAATGACCGCGAGTCGGCAACAGAACCTTGAATTACAGTGTTGCAGTAATGTAGGTTACCATTTTCTTATAGTCTTTCGAGAATCAAGAAATGTAGCTGAATAATAATAATAATAATAATAATAATAATAATAATAATAATAATTATTAAAAATAATGGCAGAATTCACAGAATTGATTTTATACAATATTCTTTCATTCTCCTTATGATTTGTCTTTCTGGCACGCTGGTATTATAAAGCAGCTGTCCAATATTGGACAGCTGCTTTATAATACCAGCGTGCCAAAAAAAAAAGAAAAAAAAAAAAAAAAAGAAAAAAAAAAAAAAAAAAAAAAACAAAAAAAAAAAAAAAAAAAGAATAAGACAAATCATAAGGAGGATTGAAGAATATTGTATAAAATCAATTCTGTGAATTCTGCCATTATTTTTAATAAAACTTGTTTGAAATAAGGTCTGTTTCCAGCATACACAATAATAATAATAATAATAAATTTAGTTTCTTTCCTTCATTCGTGATATAATTATGCCACAAAGTAAAATAAGAAATTGCTTTATTATTATTATTTATAAATTAATTATTAAAATAATAATAATAATAATGATAATTATTAATTAATTAATTATTTTATTATTATTATATTTTTATATTATATCTATATATAAACGTATTTTTTTTTTTTTTTACCTTGAGATTGATTTCGTGAATGTATTGAAAAGGTTTTTAAAGATTTGGTGTTGGTTTGCGCCCAAGGAGAGAGAGAGAGAGAGAAAGAGAGAGAGTGTGTGTGTGTGTGTGTGTGTGGTTTTTGGTTTAAGACAGATTTCTCGAGGGGAGAGCACAATCGTTTTGAAAATAAATTAATTTATGACTAGAACATTCTCGGAGAGAGAGAGAGAGAGAGAGAGAGAGACGAGACAGAGACAGAGACAGAGAGAGAGAGAGAGAGAGAGAGAGAATGCCCCGTATTTCACTTCAGGTCCTATTAGGCATATAAATCAAAACCACCATACATAAATACCACTATTGCATATATATATATATATATATATATATATATATATATATATATATATATATATATATATATATCATTACTACTTAATCAGGAGCATAATCTCGTGGAAATGGTTCCATTCAAGGTAATTATAGGCTGTAAAATGGAGCCCTTTTTTTGTTCAAGAACAATGAATAGAAGGAGGAGGAGGAGGAGGAGAGATTTAGGTCATGGTTTTGTCACGGTCGTGTCGACGGGCACGAAAAGGATGATTGCTGTTGTCACAGAGCTGAATTGGATACACACGCCGGTGGGGGAATGTCTAGTCATGGGGATGAGGGGGTGGGGGTGTGGGAGGAATGGGAGGAGGAGGAAGGAGTGAAGAGTGAAGGTAGTTGAGAATATGAAAGAAGGGTAAGGGTGGAGGAGAGAGATTGGTGAATTGAGAATATGAAAGGAGAGAGAGAGAGGGGATGTTGAAGTGTAAAAATTATGCAAAAAAGAAAAAATGAGAAAGAGAGAGAGAGAGAGAGAGAAATTCAATAACTTGCGAATCTCGTGTTTTTATTATTTTCGATTCGGGTCTAGCCTTTTATTTTCTAGGAATTGCTTATTTACTTCTTCTTTAAGCGGAGAAAACCGAGAAGGGAAAATAGTTTATTTGTGAAAAAGAAGTGTACAAGAATATAACACATGTCCCTGCTCAGGTCATATAAATAAGACTAGGTTATACTTAAGATTAGCTTGGCAGATATGTTTACAGTTGGTCCAAAAGTCCAAAATTGGTCTTTTTGCTTGAAGTAATTCCTGCAAAGACGAGGTCCTGATTGATAGGTCCACACCAAGCTCATTTTGCTTACACATCGTTATTCCATTTGTTGGCTTCTGTTATGAGCAAAGTCTTAATCTTCTAGAACAACAAAAACTGATTTATTATATTAAGTCTCTTTTAGGAGTCCATCCGTCCTTCAGCCTTGCTGTCCAACCAAAATCCCAAAATCTCATGAGCCAACAAAAGTCCTTGTTTCCTGTCCAGCTGTTTATATTATATTTTTATGTATATTTTTTTATGTATTTCCCTCGTCAATGGCCTCTCCCCTGCGTTTGCAAGCGCATAAATCAAGCACCTGTTGTTTGAAGAGACAAACACACTTTTTTTTCCAGCCATTTTTGTTTGCTGAGTCGAACCCGGACCAATTATCGAAGACGAAGACCCTTCCGTTTAATTGTGGGATTCACCCCCTGTGTGTGTGTGTGTGTGTGTGTGTGTGTGTGTGTGTGTGTGTGTGTCTAGTCGTCACCTTGTAGGTGAATGCATGAGTGTGGTGGTAATTAGGAGCAGTTTGTTTGTCTGTCTGCCAGATTGCTAATGGATGTTTTTTTATTTTATTTTTTTGGAGGAGTATTTTCTTTTCCTGTTTTCATATTCTTGGTATTTCATGTTTTTTATGTTTTTATTATTGTGTGTCCTATGATATTCTAAGATATTTCTGGATTAATACACACACACACACCACACACACACACACACACACATATATATATATATAGATATATATATATATATATATATATACATACACGTGTACATGCATACATACATAAGTAACAGGGTTCCTGGGATTCTGTTACACATATGCATGTATGTATATTTGTGTGTACTTATACTTTATTCGTAAACACATACATATGTCCATACACACATCTCATTCTAGGAAAGAATAGTTTGGCTAATTCCTAAACCATGTAGGCATGAATAATTGAAAGGACGTGAATCATGCCAAGGCTTCGTTAGATTTCTCTTTCCATCCATTGAAGTTGGAGCCTGGGGTCTGGTGGAGCTGGAGCCGATCCTCTATATTAGGAGGCCTAGCTGATCCTCATGACTAGGATGTGGAGCTGGTCTTCAGAATTTGAAGATGGAACTGATATCCCCAGTATCTTCCTGACTTGAAAGTGGAGCTGAATGGCAGAACTCGGAGCTGGAGCTGATCCTCACTATCCTCATAATTGGGAAGTGGAGCTGAATTTCAAAACTTGGAGCTGGAACGCGGAGCTGATCTTCAGAATCCGGAAGTGGAGCCGATGCTCTCTGTTCTCCTGACTGTGACCTGGAGCGGGAGCTAATCCTTAGTATTTGAACTTGGAGCAGATCCTCATAACCGCAAAGATAAGATGGTCTTCAGAACTGCAGTCAGATCTGATCCTCAATAATTGGAGGTGGAACCAATTCCCAGAACCCGGAGTTCTACAGATCCTCAAAACAGGAGAATGGAGCTGATCCTCAGAACCCGGAGTTGGAGCTAACGTCGACTGTACCAAGGATACTGAAGAGCAAATAGTATTTTGTGTTCGAATTTTAGCATTTTTTTTTTCTTTTTTATTTGTTGGATTCGTAAATGGCATAAGATTAAGTGAGTGAATGACATTCAGAAAGAGAGTTGTAGATTATATAAAATAAAATAAAATAGGTCAAAATTGTATAATATTAGTTTGATAACAAAAGTCGTAGAAATTTAAATGGAAGTTGAAAAGAGATTAAAGTGGATGGAAATGATTTTAGATAATGTTGATGTTAATTAGGGATGGAAGTTAACGTAAACCGAGAATAATACGGGAAATATTTATGTGGGAAAAATAGTTTAAATAAAAAGGCAGTTTATTATGTAAAGAAATTTAGAACAGACTGAAACTAATCCACATTTTTGTAAACCAATTAGGAACGTTTAATCGTACAAATGCATGCGAAAACTACCGTATAGATGGATCTTGAATGTCGCCAGTATTTGCAATGAAGTCAGCAAAATACGATTTACACGGGAAAACCAGTCTGTGTAAAGTGCAATTAGAGTGCGAAGTCTGCGAGTGGAACTTTTTTCCAGCCCTCACCTGTTGTTTTCACCTATTTCATTCAATCAACGTAAGGTACTCCACCCTCCTCAATTTCCTTTTTTTTTTTTTTTTTTTTTTTTTTTTTTTTTCATTCAAGGTTCGTCTCCCCCCTTCTTCGGCAGCTTTCCAGCATCCTCCGCCCTTCACACAAAGCCTCGTACCTCCTCCTCCTCCTCCTCTTCCTCCAGCCCCGTCCAGGGCAGCCCCCGTTGCAGGAATGACTTGCGACATTATGTAAGTTGATTGGCGAAGGTGGGCGTATCGGTACCTATATATCGACGTCATCGTCGCTTTTTGGACACTAGCGGCTAAGTACGCCCATTGCATTGAAGTCTCTTGCATCCGACGGTGGGCGTACACACACACACACACACACACACACACACACACACACACACACACTGACGGAGGCTTTGTAGAGGCGTTGACCCAGTTGCGTCATTGGAAAGGGGAGGTGCTGGGAAAGGAAATTCTCTCTCTCTCTCTCTCTCTCTCTCTCTCTCTCTCTCTCTCGATTGCAGTTGGGGAAAGGAAGAGTCACATTCGAAGTGAATTTCGGAACTCTCTCTCTCTAATCTCTCTCTCTCTCTCTCTCTCCTCTCTCTCTCTCTCTCTCTCTCGATTCCAGAAAGAGTGAATTTCGGAACTTTGCATTCTCCCAAGTTTAACGACCTAAAAGAGGCGATGGCTGGAGGAAGTTCGTCCTTTTATGGTGATGTATGTATGTATGTATGTATGTATGTATGTATGTATGTATTGCATGCAAGGCTGATGGGGTTAAGTGATCATGGCTTTTTATACCGATCTTTGGCTTGGGACGATAGGTGATATTATTATTTTACCCCCACTGATTGTAAAAGGCTTACCGACATTATATTTTGTAATATGTATATATATATATATATATATATATATATATATATATATATAATATACTATATATATATAAATATATATAAGATATAT
This sequence comes from Macrobrachium nipponense, assembly GCF_015104395.2. Taxonomy (NCBI): domain Eukaryota; kingdom Metazoa; phylum Arthropoda; class Malacostraca; order Decapoda; family Palaemonidae; genus Macrobrachium; species Macrobrachium nipponense. The sequence goes on from NC_061104.1 coordinate 21,265,790, forward strand.
GTATTCATGGTTTTCTAGTTCATATAGAATAGACATCGTGATATCAGTACTAATGTTATTCAAAGAAAACTCATAATCACATGAGTCAATAAAGAGTGGTAAAAGTAAATCCACTGTAGTCTATTCTTTTTGGTTTGTGTTTTAAATACCAACAAACCCAACAGACATACTATTCTTTGGGGTTTACTTTTCTAATCTCAATGTTATTTTGAAACGATTGTTACTATTGTGTTTATTGTTGTTGTTGTCGGGGTTGTAGATAGTAGAGAATGACGACAACAGCAAAAGCCTAAAACGAAGAATTCTTAGCTCGAAGCCAATTTCAATTCCTAAATTCGACCGTATGTCTCTCCCGTCCGTACAACCTCCTGAATTATAGACTGGCAGAATGCACCGGGGGCCCGCTAACGTCCGTTAATTATACAGACTCAGTTCGCAGATCATGTCAGGTAAGATTTCGTTTTCTCGGTTAATAATTGGTCTCGAGACCCATTCGTTTTCCTTCCCGAATTTTTGGACTGTAGATGATGTAGGTGAGACGTCTATTTTGCCCACTCATTTTTATTTTAAATTTTATTTTTGTATTTCTTTTATTTTTATATATTTATATTTCTTTATACCATTTTTTTGGGGGGTAGGGGATTAATGGAGATGATTCTCAAGTCTTTTTTCCGTTAATAAAAGGGTTAAGATCCGCTCTTTTTCCAGTGAATTTATTTGATTCCCACTCTTTTTTTTTTCAGTTGATAATGGAGGTTTTGAGAGCCGCTCTTTTTCTTGTTAATAAAGGGGTTGAGAACCGTTCTTATCCTCGTTAATAACGGGATTGAGACCTGCTCTCTTTTTCTGTTCTAAAGGTAATTGAGACATGCTCTTTTTCCTATTAATAAGGTACCTGAGACCTGCTCTTTTTCCGGTTGATAATAATTTTGAGACTTGCTTTTTTTCCTGTTAATGATGTATTTGGGTCCTATACTTTTTCATGGTAATAATTTATCCGGAACCTGCTCTTTTTCCTGTTAAAGACGGAATTGAGAAACATTCATTTAATAAGGTAGTTGAGTCCTCTTTTTCCCGTTAATGATGATATTGAGACCTGCATATTTTTCCCTGTTAATAATGCAGTTGAAACCCTGCTCTTTTTCCTGTTAATGATGAAGCTGAGACCTACTCTTTTTCCTGTTGATAATGCAGTTGAAACTCATACATTCTCTCTCATATATAATATATATATATATATATATATCTATATATATATATAGATATATATATATTATATATATATATATACTTTATATATATACTTTTTTTTTACTTTCCATTACCGGCCCTTGGTAGGTATAGGCATTATGTTGCCCACCCAAACGGCCTTTGGATCTAGAAAAAAATAGTGAATAGGAATTAATTTCATTAGTAGTTCATCTACTGACCGGTTTAAAATGCTGTCATAATTTCTTGGCTTTAGTTCGTACTTTGCAGTTTTTTTTTTTTTTTTTTTTTTTTTTTTTTTTTTTTTTTGCATTTAATTTTTTTTGGAGTACAAATCACAAATTTATTTCTGTTGAGGACTTGACACAGAGAGAGAGAGAGAGAGAGAGAGAGAGAGAGAGAGATAGAGAGAGAGAGAGAGAGAGAGAGAGAGATGTGCGCTTCTTCAAGAGCGTCCTCATGTTTGAAATTACTCGGTTTTACTCTCTCTCTCTCTCTCTCTCTCTCTCTCTCTCTCTCTCCTTATTTTCCTTTTAAGTGATTTTTTTGTGCGTGTTCAGCATTCTTGTTCAAGGGAGCACTCACGAGCTGTTCTCTTATGTAGCCTTGAAGAGGTTACTCAGGTATTTCCTCGTGATTTTATGCTCTAAAATATATATTTCCTGTGTAAAAGTTGGATGTTTCTTAATATAAGGAAACTTATATTTCCTGTGTAATTTTTTTTTATATTTCCTGTGTAAAATTTGATTATTTTTTTTAGATATAAGGAAGCTTATATTTCTCGTGAAAATTTTTTCTTATATTTCCTGTGTAAAAGTAGGATTACTTTTTTAAATATAAGCTTGTGAATTTTGTTTATATTTCCTGTGTAAAAGTTTGATTTTTTTACATATCCTTGTTAAATTTATTTATATTCCTGTAAAAGATTGATTTTTTAAAATTTAGGGAAGCTTCCATATTTCTTGTGTAAAAGTTTAAGTTTTTTTGAACTTCAGAAAATTTCCATATTTTCTGTGTAAAAGCTTGAAATTTGTTGAATTTAAGGGAACTTCCATATTTTTTTAGTTTTAATTTTTTTTTTAAGGAAGCTTCCACATTTCTTGTGCAAAGTTTGACATTTTTTAAGTTTAAGGAAAGTTTTTGATATTACCCGAGTGAAACTTTGAAAAAGTTTAATTTTTTTTATTTAAGGAATCTTCTACATTTCTCGTGTAAATGTATGATTGTTTTAATTTGAGGAAACTTTCATATTTTCTGTTATGTTCTAAATTATTGTTTTAATTAAAGGAAACTTCTATATTTCGTGTGTAAAAGTGTTTAAGCAGTTGCAATTTTTTTTATTTGAAGTAGGGAAAAATTGCTTCAATTACCACTTATTCCTTCACCTCCTCATCTCTCTCCATCAATCACCTTCGTTATGACATCTTGTTCCCTTTTTCTACACGAGCATACCAGACTACTTGATGCAGATCGCGAGATCAGCATCCACAAACCTTTAACAACATAATTAATGAAGATTGCGCTATTTTCTTCCCTCTCGTATCATTTACTGAGGCTTCTTGCATTTACCACTTATTCCTTGTTCTCTCTCTCTCTCTCTCTCTCTCTCTCTCTCTCTCTCTCTCTCTCTCTCTCTCTCGTCCCAAGCGAGCGCACCAGACTACGCAGATCGCGAGACCAGCATCCACAATGCAAGGTCCTTCAAATAGACTCTGAGGACTTTTCCGCAATCCTTTAAACATTACTTAGACGGTCGTCTTCACCGACGACAACGAAGGTGCTCTGGCCTTTGATTTACGACCGTGTTTGTCTCTGCTGCAACGACTCGGCGGAGTACCTCAAGGATATATATAGTGCATACCTGGGCTCTGTCTGTCTTCCTTGGGACCTTTGATGGTCTTAGACCGTGGGGTTTTTTTTTTTTTTTTGTTTTTTTTTTTTTTTTTTTTATTTTTTTTTTTGCAAGTTGTAAATCTCCATCCAGTCTATCGTGAGATTCGTCGTTCTAACGCCGTGAGTTCCCTCACCCCCCCTCCCCCCTCCCCTCCCCAGCTCCTTTCCCTTCCCCTACCCCCTCCTCTCTCTCTCCCCTCCTCTCTCTCTCTCTAATCTTCCCGTCCCACAATCCTCCACTCTTCCCCTTCCCACAATCCTCCTCCTTCCCTCCCCTATCCCGCCTCCACAAGTCCTCCCCACCCCACAGTGTGGGTGGTCGGAGCTCGATCTGCCTCATCATTTTGCCCCCCCCTCCCCCCCTTCTCTCTCTCTCTCTTCTCTCATGACATCCTTCATGGAGTCGTTGATGACTCTTGATTAAGCCCCTCCTCCTCCTCCTCCTCCTCTTCTTCTTCTTCTTCGTTACGGTGATTTTTTGGGTGTTATTAGCCTTCTTTTGAAGATGATAATGACTTGATTTTGTGTCCTGCGGTGAGTTCTTTTATTTTGCGACCTTCTTCTTGTTCGCCTTAGTTGTTGTAATGAATTACAGGTACTATAAATATTCATATATGAATGATAGATACTACAGATATTCATAAGTTATTCATAGATGCAGTATTATACATAGATAATTCATAGATACTATAAATATTCATAGAAAAATTATAGATACCACAATTAGTATTGATACTATGGATATTCATAGATAAATTATAGGTACTATAGATATTCATAAATAAATTATAGATACCATAAATAGTATTAAAAAACAGATCCTAAATATAAATTTCATAGAGATAAAAAAGTATATACCACAAATAGATATTTATAGATACTATGGATAATCATATATAAATTATAGATACTATAAATATTCATAGATAAATTATAGATACTGTAAATAGTATTATAGATACTATAAATATTTATAGATGAATTATAGATACTAAAAATATTTATAGATAAATTATAGATACTATAAATATTCATAGATGAAATATAGATATTATAAGTATTCATAGATAAGTCATAGATACTGTAAATATTCATGAAATAATTATAGACACGATAAATATTATTATAGATACTATAAATAATCAAAGATAAATTATAGCTCTTATAAACATTCATAGATGAATTATAGATACTATGAATACTCCTTGGATGAATTATATACACTATGAATATTCATAGATAATATATAGACGTTATAAACAGTTTTGCAGATACCATAAATATTCAAGCAACTCAAACAGGAAACTGTTTTCATTCTATCCCCCCCCCCCCCCCACCCCCCCAAAGCATCGCTGACGACAGGATTCTCGGACGCGACTGAAGGATTAATCCTGATGGATCAAGGGACAGAGTCCTTAAGAATTTCCAGGCTTAATCCTAATGGATAAGAAGCCAGGCACCGATGCATCATACTGAGAACTCATTAGACCTGGTAATGAGTCTAGGCTCGGTTTGCAAAGGAGATTCTGTTTGGCAATCGTCGGGGTCTTTTATTAGAGAGTTTCTCTTCTGGGCTTTTATTGAGTCTTCACTGTCTTTTATAGTCTTTTTTGAAGTTTTTATTTGAGTCTTTCTGAGGGTTTCGTTTGAGAGTCTTTCTGAGGCTTTTATTTGAGTCTTTCTGGGTCTTTTATTGGATAGTCTTTCTAAGTCTTTTATTCAAGTCATCCGAGTCTTTTATTGGACAGTCTTCCTGAATCTTTTATTTAGAGTCCTGTTGAGGCTTTTATTAGTCTTTCTGAGTCTTTTATGAGAGAGTCTTCCTGGGACTTTTATTAGTCTGCCTGAGTTTTATTTGATTCTTCCTGAGTATTATATTAGGGAGTCTTCCCGAACTTTATGTCTTCTGAGTTTATTTTGATTCTTCTGAGTAATTATATTAGGATCTTTTTTTTCCCGAATTTTTTTTTGATTTTTTTTTTCTTTATCTTTCTGTCTGTGGCTTTTTCATTTCTGTTTTTTTTATTTTTTTTTATTTTTCAATGTTTGATTTTAAGAAATTACTTACGACATTTATATTACACTTGTAATTGTAGTATGAGTAGATATAGCTGTAGTAGAATACATGCATTGTTTGTTTGTGTATGTACATATATATATATATATATATATATATATATATATATATATATATATATATATATATATATATATATATATTATTTTGAAGTTGTACCTGCAGTAAATCAAAATGTCATTATCATGAACTGTTTCACAGATGCAGAGCATCATCTCTCACAAGTCTTTCCCTCTACCCCACTCACCATCCCCATCCCCACCTCCCTCCCTTTCCCCTTCTCCTCCCCCTCCCCCTCCCCGTCTTCTAAAGCCTTTAGTGAATGGTAATCGTAATTAGGTGATTATCCCCTCAACAAGAATTAAAAGCCAATGCGAATCAACTGAGAGAGAGAGGTCTTGAGGGGGGGAGGGAAAGGGGAAGGGGAGGGGGTTATGGGAAGGGGAAGGGGTTAGATGTGGGGTGGGGGTTGGGGAGAAGATTAACGAAGAGCCTCATGTCTGACTCAGAACACCCTTGCTAAATGCGATGGAATGCAGTGAAAGGAGAGAGAGAGAGAGAGAGAGAGAGAGAGAGAGAGAGAGAGAGAGAGAGAGAAAATGTGTACGTACAGTCGGGGTAGAAAGTATACGTCGAGACTAGTGCCACCTGGTGGTCAGTTTTAAGCTAAGCCAAGTAAGGGAAACAATGGCCCATACGCACTCTTTGCAAAGTTCCTTTGGGAAGAATCCTTCTGGAAGGGTCCTTCGTTAAAGGAGGTTTTTGCTTTGCCCTTGTGTTGTTCCTGCAAGCAAGCACATCGCTTTCTTTCCTCCGTGATGAAGAGATGAATATTGGAAGCGAGAGAGGAGACAGGAGAAGGTGACAAGTACTTCAATTTGCTTTCAATTATCGAACAACTGCGCGACAAAAGAGCGTGCTTCTGCGCGTAGTGTTCGTGACTGTTAATGAGTGATGGGTTTCCTTCATGTGTCACGCTATACTAATAGTTTTAAGGAGGTGTTATTATATATATATATTATATATATATATATATATATAGTATATATATAATATATATATATATATATATATATATTTTATGTGTGTAAATAAACACATGGGAATGTGTTTCATAGAAATAAATTATGTATATATATGGTATGACTTATCAACATAATTATGTGAGCTTTACACACTAAATAGCTGTAATCACACACACACACACACACACACAGTCATATCTAGGTAAATTAGAAGATTAGCACTTTGCATCGAATCTTGTACCGAACAAGTCTAGGGACCACCTTCTTTAATCCCCCGTTGCTGTTTGCCACCTCCTCTTCCTCCTCCTCCTCCTCCTCTCCCTCCCCACTAAACCTCCCTCCCTCCCTACAATACGAGATAGCCATCAGGGTCGTTCATCGGGTAACTGTACCGTACGAATTCTCGAAATGGCTGGCGTGAGTTTTTGTTTTGGTATTTTTGAGTAAACATTTGAACTCTGTCTGAAGGTCGTCGATTGTAGATGGTCAGAGGAGTGTGCTTCCTTCTTCCTTTCTTTCTCTCTTTATTTATTTATTTATTTTTGAAGGCCATCATTGTGGTTTGGAGGTTTGGAGAATTTTAAGACGGGTTATGCCAGGGTATGTATAATGGGGAAACGGCAGTTAGTTAAAGTCGTGGGTATATCAACAACACGTATATTAATATTTTTCTGTCCTATATATATATATATATATATATATATATATATATATATATATATATATATATACATATATAAATATATAAATATATATATATATGTGTATATATATGTATATATATATATATATAGTATATATATTATATATTATATTATATATATATATATATATATGGAATATTTCTTTTTTTATGCTGATGTCTGGCCAAGAATACCTTGATGTCCTTGAATTCTTGTTCTGGCTCTTGCATGAATTGTCAAGTGGATTGCTAAGCAATAAAAGACAGAGGCGAACTGACGAGAAGATCTTTGTTTGAATTCCTCTCTCTCTCTCTCTCTCTCTCTCTCTCTCTCTCTCTCTCTCTCTCTCTCTCTCTCTTAGGAACTTTGGTAGAATTCTCTCTTTCCCTGAAAAAATTTGAACGAATTCTCTCTCTCTAGCTCTCTCTTTCCGAGCTGTTTTATCGAAGTGTCTCTCTCTCTCTCTCTCTCTCTCTCTCTCTCTCTCTCTCTCTCCTCTCTCTCTCTCTCTCTCTCTGAATCCATAGTAAAACCTGCTCCTAGAGATAAGTGAGCCCACGATGTCTCCTCGGATGGACTAAAAAGTCTTTGAGACAACCTCATCCTTGTAACTCCTTGTAACTCTGTCCGACTCCCTGTCGAAAGTGTATGGTTAGATCATCCCGTAGAGTTTCGGCAACTGGCCCACTTCCACCTGGGAATGGCAATGTCCGGGGCGGACTTAGGTCCCCCTCAAGGTGAGCTTCTGATGAGTGTGGGAAAGTTGCCCACCCCAGATGTTGAACTTGACACCTACGATAAGGCTAGAGAGAGAGAGAGAGAGAGAGAGAGAGAGAGAGAGAGAGAGAGAGAGAGAGAGAGGGGGGGGTGGGGGAATTTGACTAAAGTTCTTCAGAGAGAGAGAGAGAGAGAATTCGACTAAAGTTCTTCAGAGAGAGAGAGAGAGAAATAGAGATTTGTTGCTTAGACAAGGATTTCGAGAGGTTATTTGAGTTGAAAAGGCCTTACAATTAATGATACTGTATTTTTTAAAATACAAAAAGTTTTTTTAAACCTTTTTGCATTTGGAAAAAATACAGTATCATATATGTAATTGTGGCTTTTTTTTTTTTTAAACTCATAAACCTAATTTTCTTAACTGGAGAACAATTTGAAAAAGAAAATATAGCTTAATGGAGGAAAGCAACAGGACCTGATTCTTTTAAAAACCTAAAAACTTTAGAAGCCAGGGAAAACGGAACCAACAAAAGAATCCCAGTTTTGGAAGGGAACTTCGACACGAATGTCAGACAGAATTCCAGATTTTGGTAGGGAACTTCGACGCGAATGTCAGAAAGTATTCCAGATTTGGTAGGGAACTTCGACGCAAATGTCAGAAAGTATTCCAGAATTTGGAAGGGAACTTCGACGCGAATGTCAGAAAGTATTCCAGAATTTGGAAGGGAACTTCGTCACGAATGTCAGAAACGTATTCAGGAACTTTGGAAGGGAAACTTTCATCCACGGAATGTCAGATTTTGGAAGAGAACTTCGACACGAATTTCAGAAAGCATTCCAGAGTTTGGAAGGGATCTTCGACACAAATGTCTGAAAGTGCTGACATAAGGCCAGCTTAAACGACGTCAACATTTCCTCAATTGGAAGAATTGAAAGAAATGCCGAGAGAACCACTTCCTTCAACTAGTTCCTTGCTGCCTTCGTCCCGAGTTCTCTTATTTAAGAAGGGTGGTAGGGGTTAATGAGGGGGAGGGGGCAGGGGAGGAGGGAGAAAAGACACCCACACACCCACCGGCCACCCGCTTTTGAGGGGGTGGAAGTAGGAGATTGGTTAACCTTGAGCCTTAAGACGTGTGCATTAGGCCAGTTTTTCCTTCCTTTCGAGTTCGCTTCAACCCTACGCCCATCCGGGTGTGGATCTAAAGTTCCCTTGCTTTGTCCGACCCATTCTCTCCTTTAAATCACCTTCAGGATATTCGAAAATATTCTGAAAATAACGAGTGTCGTTTGATGTAATCTGACACCGTTCTCATAAGTTAAAATGGCCCATATGGTCACTTATTTGCACGAGAAAAAAAAAACATATTTTTCGATTAGCTGATTTCTGTTGTCATTCACCAGTAGTAGGAAGTAGACAGAGGGGTTTTAATCTAAATAGTCTGTCTAGTAAGTAATGTTTTTATAGGTCTTTTCAACATCATATATATATATATATATATATATATATATAATATATAATATATATATTATATATATATATATATGTATATAGTATATATATATATATATATATATATATATATATATATATTATATAAATGATGCTTGAGACAAGCAAAAGTCCGTAAGCCTAAAGGTCATCACGTGCCGACATAACCACCAATTCCTTGAGCAGGTTCAGTCGTAATTCCTATAATTCATTTTCTTGCGAGTTTTGTTCTTTTTTTGCACGGGGGAGGCCGAGAGGGGAGGGGAAACGAAGGTGTGTGAATGGGGAAGAAGAGTGGAATTGGGGAAGGTGGTAAACTTTCCGGGCGATGTTGAGATCTGATAAATAAAATGGAATGAAGTTGATCTTTTGGGCTCGGTATCACCCCGGCTTAGAGCAACAGTTTCTTGTATTAGTCACTTACAGCAGCAACAGCAACAGCAACGGGGAGCAATAGCTCTAAGTACTGGGAACAGAAACACTAACACATTCAGCGAAAACTTGGAGCCATTGCATTAGCAGCAGAAACACCACCAGACACAGCAGCAACTCTGAGCGATAGACCAATAGCTTCATATATAAGCAACATATACACTCTTAACAGTTTTGTCAGCAACTCGGAGCAATAATTCCGTGCATTGGCAATTTAAACACCAACAAACAGCAGCAACTCGGAGCCTAGACTAATAAGTAACATATACCCTCTTAACAGTTTTGTCAGCAACTCGGAGCAATAATTCCTTGCATTGGCAATTGAAACACCAACAGACGCAGCAGCAACTCTGAGCGATAGAGCAATAGGTCAGTGTATAAGCAACAGGTACTTTTAACATTTTCAGCAGCAACTCTAAGCAACAGCTCTTTGAATAAACGGTCTGCAGATACAGCAGCAACTCTCAGCTATAGAGCAGTAGCTCCGTCAATAAAGAAACTGAAACAGTCACCAGATAGAGCAGCAACTAAGAAGAGAGCAACAACTTAGAGCAACAGCTCCTCGTTGTAGCAAGAGAATCGGAACCAGATTTAATTGCTCTATCTGTCGTGAGGTAACTCACCCGAGAAAATACAAAAGGAAGATACTGGATGGTTTGTGTATTAGACCTATACGGAACACAGTCAAGATGAACATGAGGAGGAGAAAGGAATTACTGCAGATCGAACGATTAACATGGAACAATCGAGTCGTCTATATAGGATACAAACGGATTACAGCAAAGGGTTGCATCATCATCATCAACACCATCTGTATGTTCATCATCTGGCTAATGCCGATGATTTACTTAGCCTTATTTGAAAGCCATCCGTCTCTTTTAATTTTTTTTTTTTCGTTGTCAACCGTGACAGGTTTAGACCTATGGCACAGCGGCTATCGCCGTAATCCCCTCAGATGGAGATTTCAAATGGAGATTTACTAAATCCACCCCCCTCCCCCCCGCCCTCAGTGAAGATGAAGCTGCGGCCGAGATTACTGAAATTATCCAGGATGACTGGCACGGTTCCTTTTTGGACAGAAATTAATGGGGAAGGGCGCCCACGGGGGCCTCTGGATGACGTCACGGTGTTCGTGGTGATAATATATATCCTGGATTAGGTTTCAGATTTTGCTGGCGATCTTCTCCTCGCCTGTTTTGTTTTCGCATCTGCTGATATTTAAGCGAAAAGGGAATGTACAGTTATTTTCGTCCTTGCTATTTATGTGAAAACAGAAGCCGGATCTTGTCCTTGGTAGTGACCTCCCCAAAATGTTTTAACTTGGTATATGTATGTACCTCTGTGACGCGTTTAGCACTAACCCGTTGGGGAATGACCTTAAAAACATAAACAAAAGACTGTCAATATCATAAAGATAACGACCCCCAAGAAATATCAGTCCTAGATAACGATTCCCTATAAATATCAGTCCTAGATAACGACGCCCCCCAAGAAATGGTAGTCCTAGATAATGAACCCCAAGAAATTCCTTGATAACGACCCTCAAGAAATATTAGTCCTAGATAACGATTTCCAAGAAATGTCACTCCTGGATAACGACCCCCAAGAAATATCAGTCCTAGATAACGATTCCCTATAAATATTAGTCCTAGATAACGACCCCCGAGAAATATCAGTCCTAGATAACGACCCCCAAGAAATATCAGTCCTAGATAACGACCTCCGAGAAATATTAGTCCTAGATAACGACCCTCAAGAAATATTAGTCCTAGTTAACGACCCCCGAACTTTGCTGGCGGGCCACTATTTAAGAATGATTCCAAAGAAAAAAATCTTATTTAGCACTGGACTTAAAGCTTTGTCTAGTCTAGGCATCCTGACCTTTATGGAAACTCGAGATGGAAGAGTCAGGAGTGGAAGCTGTTATCTTACAGGGAAAGGCCGACGGAAAGGGCAACTTAATACCTGATCTAACAGAAGAAATTGACCTTGGCTGTAGAGTGGGGAATGACCCCGAAAGGTTGAGGGTCATGGGAAACGAGAAGGTCTCCAGAATGTCTCAATATAGTTTCAATTAGAAATTTCACATTTATTTGATACCACCTGAATTAAAATGTTGCGCCGTAATTAATGTAATTTTACTAATGAATAATTATGTAATTATGGATGCAAAACAGTGTTATTTTTATACGAACTTTAATTACTTATGTAAAATGGAATTCCTGCCGTATCATTTCAGTCATTATTGTTGGAAGATTTTTATTACTATCAATCTGCATCAATTTTTCTATAGCGGGTTTTAATTTCCGTGAAATAATACGTAGTCTTTTATATATTTTAGTAGTTTGATCTCTCTCTCTCTCTCTCTCTCTCTCTCTCTCTCTCTCTCTCTCTCGAAGGAAAGAAAGAAAGAAAGGTAGACAAAATCATTAGGACACTGTGAATGAACAGTAAAACCTGCTCCTAGAGATAAGTGAGCACACGATGTCTCCTCGGATGGACTAACAAGTCTTTGAGGTATCCTAATCCTTGTAACTCTCTCTCTCTCTCTCTCTCTCTCTCTCTCTCTCTCTCTGAACTGATATCTCAGTCTGAAATGCTCTTTCTCTCTCTCTCTCAGCAAAGACCTCTCTCAAAGAAGAGCTATTCTCTCTCTCTCTCTCTCTCTCTCTCTCTCTCTCTCTCTCTGAAATGATCTCTCAGTCTGAAATTCTCTCTCTCCATAAAACATTCCCATTCAGTTCGAAGGAGACGATCCCGCTAGTAATCCCAGTCTCCTCGTATAGGATCGTAGGATATCAAATGGAGTTTATAACGCTCTCTTCGCCATTATCCTCCGGGACTGAGATCCTATACCAGCAGCCGCCATCCTTCAATCCTGACTCCTCACCCGTGACTTATGGCGACGCCCTTAGAAGGCTTGACCTCCTCCTCCCACTCTTCCTCTTTCATCTCCTCCTCCTCCTCCTCCTCACTGCGTGAGAAAAGGTGAGGGAGGAGGTTTGAGAGCAGCAATCCTCAACCCTTTTCGTGACTGAGACATTGAAGGCCGTGGGATTATCATTTCAGGATTTGGTTTGGTATTTTTTCCAAGCGTTGTTTCTGTTTGTTATTTTTCCTCTCTTCTTCGTTCTCTCCTTCTCCTCCTCCTTCTCCTCTTCTTCTTCTTCTTCCTCTTCTTCTTCTTCTTCTCATTTCACTGTTTGTGTTGTTATTATCATCTCTCTGCGTGTTTACTATCTTCACATGAAGACATAACCAGGCACCGCTGTCTCCCTTTACCCTTCATGGCTGACTGTTGGTAATAAAATCTTGTAATAATTTTCCAAGAATTCTTAGCTTTCAAATCAATTTCCCAAGAAATCTTAGGTTTCCAGTAATTATTTCTTGAAAAATATTAGTTTTCCCATCATTATTTTCCCAAGAAATCTCAGCGTTCCAATCATTATTTTCCAAAGAAATCTTAGATTTCCAACCATTATTTCCTGAGAAATCTTAGCTTTACAATCATTATTTCCTGAGAAATCTAAGCTTTACAATCATTATTTTCCCAAAGAAATCTTAGCATTGCAATTATTATTTTCCCAATAAATTTTAGCTTTCTAATAACTATTTCCCAAGAAATCGTAACTTTCCAATAACTATAAATATAAATTTGAGGCTTTTGGTCAGTATCATATAACAAACTGACGCGTGAAAAAGGGAAGGTTATAGACACCAATTATATATTTACGAGGTTGTTTTGAAAGAGAGAGAGAGACGTGAATAGTATATTATGCACTATGTCAAAATGAGAGAGAGAGAATTTGCAAAATGAAATTGAAAAACATAATCAGAAGCATAAATGTTATTTAAAACGTTGTTGCAGTGAGAGAGAGAGAGAGAGAGAGTCAAAGGAATCGAGAAGCATAAGGGACAAGTAATGTTTGAGAAAGAGCTCATGGCTATCCTCGTGTCGCCTGCTATCAGTGTTCTCCCCTCTCGTTAATGAAGACCTCTGATGCCTCATTATAGCTCTCTCTCTCTCTCTCTCTCTCTCTCTCTCTCTCTCTCTCTCTCAGTCTCGGCTCGACTGATTGCTTTAGAAAATTGTAGATACTTTTGTTATTTTTTACTGTGCAAGACCGTGTAGTTCAAATGGGATAGGTCTCTCTCTCTCTCTCTCTCTCTCTCTCTCTCTCTCTCTCTCTCTCTCTCTCTCTCTCTTATAGTAAAGTCCATTGCGCATAAGTATAGCTACTTTTTCTCCTTGTATAAATTATCGATACACACCCTCTATACTATAACACACACACACACACACACACACACACACACACACACACATATATATATATATATATAATATATATATATCTATATATATATATATATGTAGATGTGTGTGTGTGTGTGTGTGGAAGATGGGGAGAGAGAGAGAGAGAGAGAGAGAGAGAGGCTCTTCTTCGATGACTTCGTCTGATATCCGTAAAATTTAGCAGTAAAAATAACAAATAAACATTTATAAAAAACAAAGAATAACAGTACAAGAGAGAGAGAGAGAGAGAGAGAGAGAGAGAGAGAGCGAACTTGTATACTCTACCCAGAGCTCAGTTGAAGGGAGCATACCACCTTGTTTGCATACCTGCGTAGGAATTTGCATTACCAAGACTTCTCTTCTTTCTCGTCGTACCTTGCTGCTTGAAGACGCTGTAAATGTCTTGTCCTTCTCTCTCTCTCTCTCTCTCTCTCTCTCTCTCTCTCGTTCTGTGGCGTAGAGCGAAGGCATTCCATTTTTACACCAACTTTTTTTTCTGCATGAAGAACATTGCCCCCTTTTTTATCTCTCTCTCTCTCTCTCTCTCTCTCTATCTGCTCTCTGGACTGATGATTAAAACTTTGGATGATTTTGTTTTAGTTAAAACTGTTTTAATTCTGATTAACTTTCCTGTTTACTGATTACATCTGCGAACATCCGATAAAGTGCTCACACAAGTAGCCTCTCTCTCTCTCTCTCTCTCTCTCTCTCTCTCTCTCTCTCTCTCTCTCTCTCTCTCTCTCTCTCTCTCTCTCTCTCTCTCTCTCTCTGCGGGTTTTCAACAACGAAATACTTAATAATTATGCAAAAGTACGAAACTCAATGATAATTTTTTTCATCTTAATGTTTAAGTGAAGCATTTCGCAATTCATTTGCTGTGGCCATCCGTGGGGCCGTGAAGGGGGGCATGATGTTCACGTGCTGCCCTTGGGGCATTGGCATGATGTTCCCATGACCGTCTATGAGGGCATGGTGTAGTGCCCCTTGTACCATCTGTAGGGGCCACAGTAGGTATTGTAAAATGCTTCATTGAAAATGCAACGCTTTCTGGGGGCTTTCTCCCCCTCCCCCTCTCCTTTCTTCCTCCTACCCGCACCTGACGCCCATACCCTGCGCTATACAGTCCGTAGGTGCCTTGATTCGAATGCCCTTGGGTCATGGTAAGATCCCGCGATTATAGGATATTGAGACGGTGTCTAAAGGGCCCTTCCTGCATTTAGCAATACGAGTATAAATAGTTATATCTCCTCTAGTTATAAAATCCCTCCATCCTCTTGTCAGTTCTTGCCACCTTGACCTTTGACCTTCCATTATATCATAAAGGTC
>NC_061104.1:21285937-21303437 GCF_015104395.2 Macrobrachium nipponense
GCGCTTTGCATGAGCTGAATACTTGAAAGCACTAAGTAATGTAGCAAGCACCAGCAGAGAAGTCAATGCTTTATCTGCGCACCAGGATTTGGAGGAACCAAGAGGAGGTCCTGCCGATTTCTTTGTAAGCTCTGAGAGCATTCGGGTGAGTCTAGCCATAGTGCTTTGCATGCGCGCTAAGGGCTTGCAAGCACCGAAGGATGTAGCCAAGAATATATCCAGCACATTGCAAACGCTGTTGAGCCTTCCAAGCGTGGAGTGTGTCCCGCATTCTTGCCATGGATTGAAGAAGAAGAAGAAGAAGAAGAAGAAGAAGAAGAAGCAGTAAGTGTCTGCGCATGCGCCCTCTGGAAAACATGGTCGCGAGCACTAGTTTATGTATGTGTAGTGTGTATATGTGCGTCTGTGTATGTGTGTGTGTGTTCAGCCATGTGTAGAACGGTTCGCCTTGACCCGTATCACCTAGTCTTACTACCGGATGGGGTGGAATGAGATGGGTTTTGGGAGGGGTGAGGGGTTCCAGGCGTATGTGGGAGGGTTGAGGGGAAGGGGGGGATTTGTGCTGAAGGGGTTACCTCACAACACCCCCAGAGTGTCTCTACCTCCAGACTTGTTTATTACAACACCTTTCGAAGTTTTTTTTTTTTCTTCTTCTTCTTCTTCTTTTTGGGGCTCCAGATGTCTGTCTGTCTGTCTGTCTGTTGACAAAAGGTCAGCTTACTGAGGATGAATAACCCTTTGATAGACAACAATATAATAATAATAATTATATGGTAAACTATTGCTATATTAAAAACAGTTGACTATATAAGTCATTGTGGATCTTTATTACGCATACTGTTTTCCACGAGATTGTGAATTCCTTAATAATAATAATAATAATAATAATAATAATAATAATAATTTAATAATAAATAATAATAATAATAATATCGTTAATGAATGAGCTTATTTGGTCATTCAGTCACGTAACCTCATATTTAGAGAATATTAATGATTTTGTTATGTGTTCATGAACTCTGTTCAGTTGGCGATTCATATCGAGAGGTCAGTCTATTAGATTAACCCTTTGCATAACAATTGAGCACTCTCTCTCTCTCTCTCTCTCTCTCTCTCTCTCTCTCTCTCTCTCTCGTGAGGGAAGCCTGCAGTTACTAAGCCGGTCTGGGCATTTTTGCCCGTCTCTGACTCCAAAGATAGATTGATAGATAAATAGACAGATTGATTTATATAGATCTATAGATATGACTTTTTTTAAATTTTATTTTATTCATATATGGTCGACTTTGTTTTTCGTAAGAAAACTCCATAATTGCCGAGCTCTGTCTGGGCATCTGTGCCTTACCTGCCTCGGACTCTTAGGAGAGAGAGAGAGAGAGAGAGAGAGAGAGAGAGAGAGAGAGAGAGAGGAAACAATGACTGACAGATTCACAATTCACATCTCGACTTAACGCGTCAGGTAAAAGACACCCCCCCCCCCCCCCCCCCCAGTAATCGATCCCGACCGAAGTTTGCAATAAACGATTATTGCAAGCAATAATTATTAAGGGTCACGCGGAAATCATTCATTTGAAACCGCGACTGCCTAATCTCTCATTGTTATAAGCGCTCTGTTATCAATTGCGTTGTCATTATCATAACGAGGGCGACGAGATTTTCCTCTGTTATGAATTTTAGATTCAGTCCGTCCGTCTGTCTGTCTGAGTGTCCACTCTTAGGCCGTCATTAAAACGGTTTAATAGTTGGCAATCTGTGGTCATTAGTGTTGACAGTCTGTGGTCATTAGTTTTTCACGCTTGCGTGATTGCCAGGTCGTTTGCTTGTCTGGGTGTCGGTCGTATTAATTATCACAATATTTGTTTAGAAGTATTATTATAATAAGTCAAATTGTCCACGGGTTAATGGACACTAGAGATGATAGAGATTCGTATTTTATGAAAATTGGTCCTCTCGAATCTACACATTTTAAATATTTATTTTACTCATGCATTTATAAACTCTCTCTCTCTCTCAAACAGATTGTCTTTTTGAATATTTTTTGTATCCGTCCTTGCGACCACAGTGGGATTAACTTTTTATAATATGCCAGATTTTAAATTAATATTTTTACTTTTGGTGTATTTTTACACAATATTTTTTTATTATATTTTTAATATATTATTCCCGTATTTAATAGGACTAGCGGAGCTTCTCATATATTACTTTTACTATATATAATTCTATAAACAAGTACCCATTATTTGCTGTATTTGGTCAAATCTAATGCATGCAAGAATTAGTATATTTTTCTCAAAATTAATTTCTATTATAATTTCAAAATGAAGTTCATTGCGACTTAATCGTACAATGACATATATATTTTTATAATCAAGGAGGAAATTGTCATGGCATGAATGTATCAGCAGCACATACCCACGGGCATTTTAATACCCACCCCATTGGCGCCTCTTCCGTAATCAGGACGATGAGTCTGGTGACCTTTGGCAACCTCGCGAGGAGAACTCCATTATTGTAATGGGAGGTTTACGTTTAATGAATTCAGTGGCGATCATTGGAGTTAGTCTAATGAAGCCAAAGCAAAAGAGCTGTCGATTTCTTTGGGTAGCTGCAGTCTTTGTGTCCTCTGGGTTATTAGAACATTGTTTGCATATAGAAAAATAAAGTGAAGAAGGTAAACAAACTGATAGATAAAATGAATGCAGAAGTATTATACTTCAAGCAAAGATGTCAGGCGAATGTACAGGAATTCAAGTGGAGGATTTATGAAGAAATTGTCTTTGGGGGATTTTGTTTATATACGTTTATATGTTATTGTTAGGAAAAATGGGAAATAGTCGCCTGATCAAAGGACATTTTGAATCAGGAGCGTCCTGAGTTTCAACTACCTTGGCTTTACAATGAGGGATCTTTTCCTAGTTCGGGAGGAACATGGTCTGAATTATTGTGGCTAGAATAAGGAGTGGGAGAATAGTCCCCCCCTTTCCCCAACTTCCCACTCCCCTAGCCCCCCCACCCCACCGAGAGAGGGGAGAGAGGCTTAAACGAGGAATATTTTAAGTCAAAGACACAGTACCACATGAAGGCAGATCTTGTCCTCGTTGGGGAAAGAGTTTAGGGGGGAGTTGATCGGCCTGTAAATTGCTGTTAGAAGAAGGGGGAATAGCCCCCTCTCCACCACGAAAGAAGCCCACCCCCTTAAATTAAGGATGTTTTCAGTGAGTCACCCGTACTTTATAAAAGTTGGCCATTGGGACGATTTAAGAATTAAAAAAAAAGTGGTCACGTGGGTCTTCAGGTTGGTGTTAGAAGAAAAGAGGTGGGGGAATATCCCCCCAGCCCCCTTCGCCTTACACAACCCGCTACCCCCTCCCCAAATCTCAAACTAGGAATGTTTGTCTTTTGGTACACGAATAAAAAATCGGCTTAATGAACGAAGGATCTCAGCGAATTTGAAAGAAGTCGCCAGGTGGAACTGTGGAATTGTGTGGGTTGGTTTAAGGGAGGTTGGTCAAAGCACTTCCATCAGATAGTTTTAATGGAGGGGTTGGGGGTGGGGGGAAGGGAGGGTTAGGGGCAAAGTGCTGTTGTTGCTGTCGGTGCTGGTGGCAATAATTGTTGTTGCAGAGAGAAGGAGAAAGAGGAGGAAAAGCTGGTAGTAGTAGACCTTGACATACATATGACTTCTTCCAGTCTGCCACGGGCTGTTGCACACTAACCTTATGAGCTTCTTCGTCTCTTCCAGCAGAAGAAGAAGAAGAAGAAAGGAAAACCACAAGTAAAAGAAGGGGAAGAAGACTCCATTTTCTTCTTTTTCCTCCTCCTCCTCCTCTTCCTCTTTACTCTTTCTCCTCATCATCCTGGCAGGCACTGAAAAATAGAATCGAGTAATCTCTATCCTGTTCTGGTCCTCTGGAGTCCATCTCGGTAGAGAGAGAGAGAGAGAGAGAGAGAGAGAGAGAGAGAGAGAGAGAGAGAGAGAGAGAGAGAGAATGACGTCTTTAGGAATCGTAAGACAACGAGAGAGAAAGAGAGATTATAGAGATATAGAGAAAAAGATATATATATAATATATATATATATATATATACTATATATATATATATATATATGTGTGTGTGTGTGTGTGTGTGTGTGTGTGTGTGTATCTATATATATATATATATATATATATATATATATATATATATGATATATATATAGAGAGAGAGAGGAGAGAGAGAGAGAGAGAGAGAGAGAGAGAGAAGAGAGAGAGAGAGAGAGAATAAGTCAATGGCGCCTTCTTCAGGAATCGTAACTCGACACGAAAGGAAAAGGATGTTTTACAGTTCAAAGGACCCTTTTTATAGGATGCTGCTTGTGATCCTTCTGACTCCTTGATGTTTTCAGCGCCGTTCGATTTGATCAGCGGCTGATCCTTGACGCTGACCTGTTTTGCAAAGACTTTTTTTTTTCTTTCTTTTTTTTTGCTCTCAATTCTTCCCTTTTTTCTGAAGAAGAAGAAGAACAACAACAACAAGATTGCGAAAGAAAACGGATGTAAATATTATTATAGAATTGAATTTCATTTTTAGGATCAAATACGCTTCTTAGCTATTATTATACGTGATTTTATTTGAAATGCAATAAAAGCTTATAGAATTGAATTTCATCTTTAGAATCAAATACGCTTCTCAGCTATTATTATACAATGGAATTTATTTTATATGGACGTAAAATTATTATGCCACATCTTGGTAGCATGACAAATTTTTAAAATAAATTTTCAAATTGACTGTTATTGGGCATGGTTTTGTATTCTGTCTGCACGAAAAATAGCACAAGAATTATGCCATATCTTGGTAGTATCACCAAACGTAAAAAGTTGTATTGATACCAAATGAGTTCGGCATTTAGTATTAGTCCCATTGGTGCATGGTGTCATTTATACACTTTAAATTATTGTTTAAAAATTTTTAAATGCTTTATATTTTTCATGTGATGCTTTCCACGCCGCTTATCAGTAAATTATTGCCGACGAAACATGATTTCAATTCTTTTATTGATTGACAAGATTGCTAGTGCTTATGTTATCGGCGATGGCCTCGTTCTGTTGTGATAAAGGTATGTGATATCAGTCAATTGCATCATCAATGATAGTAATAGTAATAGTATGTATATATATTTAGAAAAATAAGCGTTTGGTGTAAATATTATCAATATATGAATCCATTTAAAAAATAAACGTTTGGTGTCAATATGATTAATATAATGTGAATCTATTAAAAAAATAAACGTTTGTGTAAATTTAATTTACTAAGAGGAATGCAAACTATAAAAAAAAATTAATTTTCCCAGAGGAATGCAAACGTTTCAACGCAGTGTTTACATTTGACGCAAACGTTTTGGGCAACGTTTCCTCGGGAACGTTCCTGAGAGAATTGCAAACATTGGCGTAGTAAGTGTCGTGTCCTTCGGGTCCCTGGGAATCTAACTGTTGTGTGTTTGTGTTTGTGTGTCCGTGTTGTTGTGTTGGGGGGGAGGGGGTGGGGTGGGATGTTGGAGGGGGAAGGGTGAGTGGTGCCGGTAGCAGTTTCATCCCGACGTATGCGTCGTCCCCATCACCACCACCACCACCATCTTCGAAGGACAGCAAGTTATTCACCCACCTGCTTCTCTCGGCCACCAAACCCTCCCTTTTGCCTTGCCTGCTTGCTTGTGTGTTGCCCTGTCTGTCCGTGCGTGCATGTGTGTGTGTGTCTGTGTTGCCGGTCTGTCCCCGTGTGTGTCTGTGCTTGCCGCTATTCCGTTGTGGGGGGAGGGGGATAAGGTCTCACCTTGTAGCAACCATTCACCCACCGACCAACTAATGCTAATGAACCACTGACAGAGAGAGAGAGAGAGAGAGAGAGAGAGAGACATCATACGCGCGCGCGCTCGTACACGCACACGCACACGCTGTGGTAGTAGTGACTCCAAGTCGTCTCCTGTAGTGTGGTACCCAGCTGCATCTGCTCTTGGGATTTCGTTGGAGCCTTTTGCGTCCTCGCGAGGAACTTTGATTTAAGAGTGTCTTTCAGGAGGAGAGACTCGCGGTCCCCAATGTGGCTGCTGTATTCCAGGGAGCCCCTCTCGCCGTGCGAAGGTACGTAGTAGTAGTTCGTAGACGTCTTTTGTTTTGACGTGCGTTTGTGTGTATCCTGGTCTGTATGCTCTTGACCATGCGTCCATTTAAACCCGCTCGTGCAGCCTCGACGGAATCCTGTGGGATCTCCGATGCGATGGCGTGAAGTACTGTAAATAACAAGGCTTATACGTCCCGGAAGCACGTCGGTACACGTCTCTGTAACGCCCCGTTACACGTCCTGAAAACCTAGTCTGTACACGTGTCGGTACACGTCCCTTTGACGCCCATTACACGTCCAGGAAACACGTCGGTATACACGTCTCTTTAACGCCCTTTATTACACGTCCGGTAAACCCCGTCTGTACACGTCTCTCTCACGTCCGTTGCTACACGTCCAGGAAACACGTCGGTATACACGTCTCTCTAATGCCCATCTGAAAAGTCGGCCCGACCACCTGAATTCCACAATTAACAACAACAACAACAACTGTTCCAACGGGTTGTATTTGTTTCACGACGTCTGCTTCTCTCTCAGGGAATAACCTCACCCACAACCTTTCACGTAGCGTCGGTTTTCATCCTCTTAATCGTTTATACTTCTATTTTCATATTACGACTGAATTTTCTTCCTCTTGTTTTTTTATTTAAGTGGTTTTTGATGGTAGTGATAAAGTATCTGCGATATATTCTTGCTTAATGGCTTAATGGCGGCGCCACTTTTGAGTAGTATGTTTTACGACGTGAAATATTCAAATGTTATGGCAAAATTTTATGACATGATTTCGTAGTGGTTTATGACGCGTTTGTCGTAATTTCAGAAGACTAGCCATAATGTCTTTGTTTTGTTTCTTTTTCTCTCTTTTTTTTTAATGGGGTACGGCTGGTATTTTATATATATTATAAGGGCAATATTTTTAGAGTATAAATTTTCCCGCTGTTATGAATTAGGTTAATGTCCAAATTTGTTGTTGTTGTATTTGTATGTATTGTTGCTTTTGTGTTGTCAATATTCAGGCTATTTAGAGTACGATGTTATAACGTATAATATCTGAGAGTTCTTTAATTTCAGGAGACTCTCTCTCTCCTCTTTCCTCATATATATATATATATATATATATATATATATATATATATATATACATACATATTTATATATATATATATGTGTGGTGTGTGTATGTGTATATGTATAGACATACTAGGTATAGGGCTTGAGGCTAGCAACTGCATCCCAAAAAACTTGCTAGGAAACTGAACCCCTGTACTACCTCTCTGGC
Organism: Macrobrachium nipponense; assembly: GCF_015104395.2. Lineage (NCBI taxonomy): Eukaryota > Metazoa > Arthropoda > Malacostraca > Decapoda > Palaemonidae > Macrobrachium > Macrobrachium nipponense. The sequence goes on from NC_061104.1 coordinate 21,293,318, forward strand.
CACCTACCCACCCCCCTCCTCCCCCTCCCCGCCCCATCCCATTCCCCCCTCCCCCCTCCTTTTAAATGAGAAAAGAGACCAATGGGTATCATGTATACATAGAGCAAAATCGTACGAAGACATAATACGATTCCTCTGTGTTCGAAGCAATTCACTTTCATCAGCGGTAAACTAAAGAATCACTCGGCCGCGCTTGATCAAATTAAGCGATGAATACCTTCTGATTCCCCCGGAGAAGACATTTCGCTAAATCAGCGAATGATTTCGCCTATCCTTTTCGTCCTGGAAAAAGCCAATTAAGGGAAGTCCTGTCGTATATATTTCTTTGAAGAATGTTGAGGCGACCGGTTCAGAGTGGTTTTAAGCGGACGGGTTCCCGTTGCTGTAACACGTGTTCTCTCTCTCTCTCTCTCTCTCTCTCTCTCTCTCTCTATTTTCATAATTATTAACGCACAAGGTTAATAGTTGTTTTTGTAGTGTACCATACCAGTTGCTTCATAGTCATGCAAAGGGGAGATTATTGTTATTATTATTATTATTATTATTGTTATTATTATTATTGTAATGTATTAAACAAAAAAACCGTATGTGACAGAAGTGAAAAACAGAAAAGCGAATAAAAATTATGTAATAAATAAGTGAACACAAATAAACAAGAAAAATTAAAGCCCTGAAAAAAATCAGCAATTTCAAATAAACAAATTTTCTTGTTGTTGATTTCCATCGGGCATATTCCGTAGAGTTTTGGAGGTTTCCTTTGCCCCCTGTGTCTTAACTGGTTATTGATCTATGGAGAGAGAGAGAGAGAGAGAGAGAGAGAGAGAGAGAGAGAGAGAGAGAGAACTACCATAGCAGCCGCAGCATTCTGTTTGCAACACCAAACGCAACTCATTAAAAAGAAAAAAAAAAAGCTTTTGTGCTTTTCGTGGTGGCAAATCCTATCATTTTCCAGCCGTGTTTACCAGGGCTCATTCCTGCTTCAAACGAATTATATTTAGATCCAGAAATGTGACGTCCATTGTATAGCACATCTGCAAGAATCTCACACAGCCAGTTCTATTGTGGACCGCCATAGCGCTGCTTCTTCTTCTTCTTCTCTTTTTTTTACTGTTCGAAACTCGCATTCGTCGTTACTTTCACCCGTGCAGGTCAACCATAACAGCAGCGGTTACGTGTCCCACAATTACCACGAGCTGTTTTCCGGAACGCGTAGTTATAGTCGTCTGAACCAGACTTCTTCGCCGAGCTATCGGAAGGAACTTGAGGCCGTTTTCCTTGGCCTTCTCCTCTAGGTGTGGATGAGAATTTTGAGTCTTTCCTTGATCTTATTCTCTAGAGGTGTGGATGAGAATTTTGAGTCTTTCCTTGGCCTTCTTCGCCAAGCTGTTGATAGGTAGGAACTTAAGGCAACGCCATCTTGAATTCAAGATGGCGTTGCTTAAGGTCTGTTCTCCTTGACTTCGTAGGGCCAATGGTCTTTTCTTGCCTTTATTCGCCGGGCGGTCTTGTCTTTGACCTCCTTGCCAGGCTATTAAGAGCAATTTGGGTACCATCACGCACCTCTCTCTCTCTCTCTCTCTCTCTCTCTCTCTCTCTGGGCAGGAAGAGTCGCCGGGCAAACGCCCCAGGGATATTCCGTTCATTAGATATGGGGCATAGAGGGTCATGTGAGAGAGAGAGAGAGAGAGAGAGAGGTTCCATAGTAAATGCATTTAACCGACTAAGATCTGTATAATGACTGAATTGATGAATTCTTAGAGAATGTTCTGGTTTCTAGCGGGAGAATTTGAATAGAAAGTATATGTATGCATAATATATATATATATATATATATATATATATATATATTAAATACACACACACCACACACACACACATATATATATATATATAATATAATATATATATAATATTACATATATATATATATAGATATATATATATATATATATCTTATACATACATACATACATACATACATACATTATATGTGTGTGTATGCATGTAGCACCATAGATCTCTTAAACAATATACAAAAACTCATGAGATATGAGTAATATAATCAGATATTATATAACTAATGTTATTTATACTACCTAAGTGAAATACAAATGGTTACTCAGATTATATATGACATCGTATATAACGGGTCTGACGTCAGCGCTATTGCTCAGCACCATTTTTTAAACTGCTGACATTAATTTTGTTTGGTAACGATATCAGCTGACCTAGTTATGGCATTCATGTATCGTAGATAATAAATCTCACTAACTGGTCGAGCTAGTGACATATCTATATCAGTTTATAGTTTACAGCGTTATTAACTGGCTCAAGTGACTAGGTTACCTTATCATTCCTGCTAATAACGCGTAATAACGATGTTGACTGACCTCGTTTGCTGCGTTGGTGCATTAGCTCTACCCTAAGAACCAGTAAGGTTTTCGTGTTGTTAAATATGGTTAATTATTTAATTACCTGTCCAAATAAGGTATATGAACTTATTATTTAATTGACTGTTGTATTAAAGTTATTGGTGATATAATTGATTGTTTAATAACGCCTGCACAACGGTTGATCAGAATTGATGGGTAAATAACGATAGCTGAGCCGTTAGGTGAATAACGGCGAGTGCTTATTTAGTAATACCTAAATAACAGCGGTTTCTTATTTAGTCAGCTTCTAAATTACGTTGATTGCTTATTTAGCAATATCTAAATAACGGCGATTGCTTATTTAGCCAGCTTCTAAATAACGGTGATTGCTTATTTAATATTATCTAAATAACGGTGATTGCTTATTTAGATATATCTAAAAAACGACGATTGCTTATTTAGTAATATCTAAATAATGGTGATTCTTAGTCAGCTTATGAATAACGGCCAGTTCTCATTCGAACAGCTTCTAAATAACGGTGATTGCGTACTCAATCAACTTTTAAATAACGGTGATTGCTTAGAATATCAACTGAATAACGGTGATTGCTTAGTCAGCTTATAAACAACGGCCTTTTCTAACTCAAAAAGCTTCAAAATAATATCCTTAGCTAAATCAACCAACATTATTAAAAGGTGATGTTCAGAGCGCATTAAATCCGAGTATTTTTGTAAGTTGAGAGGGTAGTTAGGGGCGGGGGAGGGGGAATGTCAATGTGATTTCTCTAAAAGGCGGCAGGGGGGTTGTAGACCCCCGCCATTGTTTTATAAAGAAAGGAAACTTGAAGGTCATAGCCTCTGCTGCTGTCAGGTAAGAACGCAAAAAAAGGGGGGGGGGGTTATTCGGGGGAAATGCTTTCACCGGAGTGTAGGTTGTAGAGGTTGCAGTGGGGTTGTAGGTACAGGGTTGTAGTTGTAAAGAGCATGGTTGTCGCCGTAAAAAGTAGGGTTGCAGGTGGAAGAAGCTTGGTTGTAGTTCTAAAAATTAGAGTTGTAGTTATAAGAAGTATGATTGTAGTTGTAAGGATAAGAGGTATGATTGTAGTTGTAAGGAGCAGGGCTGTAGTTGTAAGAACTAGCCTTTGTAGGTGTAACTAGCAGCGTTGTAGTTGTAGGAGGGTTGCAGGTGTAAGTAGCAGGGTTGCATTTGTAGTTCATGTATCAGACTCGTTATCTTTTTATTTTGTTTGCTATACACGTGTATTTGTTAGTGATTTTACTATTTGTGCCATCATCACTGAGATCTGTACCATCTCTCTCTCTCTCTCTCTCTCTCTCTCTCTCTCTCTCTCTCTCTCTCATTTGTATGTATTTTTTCTATTTTGCCTTCTATGAACATTTATCAAATAGTAATTTTACAAATTATACCAACGTCGCATGCATATGTGCCCTTGACCCCCTCCCCCCAACTTTCTCTCTCTCTCTCTCTCTCTCTCTCTCTCTCTCTCTCTCTCTCTCTCTCTCTCTCTCTCTCTCTCCTTTTGTTTCCATTTTGCTTACTATAGACGTTTAATTTTACTAATTACACCATCATCTCTTAGACCTTCAAACGAGAATCTCTCTCTCTCTCTCTCTCTCCTCTCTCTCTCTCTCTCTCTCTCTCAAGTCGCAGTCTTAATTTATGTACATCTCTTGTTGACGACCAACGAAAATCCTTGGTGGCGAAAACGTATGACCACGTATAATTAATCATTCGCTTATTTTTTACGGATATCTATTAGTTTATGCAACGGAAAGGTCACTTATATGAAATAAAAACTCATTTGCATACGAAAATCTCCACTAAGTTGATTTCAGAGTCTTCATGAAGGTTATAACGAGGTCCGGATAAAAATTCGAACATATTCTAACATTTGTCGTTTTCTCGTGTTAACATGAAACTGCCACCTGGAAGTTGGTTATATTTGATTAATTCATGCACACGCGCGCGAGCACACACAAATTATATGTGTGTATATATTATGTATATATATAATATATATATATATATATATTATATATATATATTATAATATATATATATACATACATAATATATATATATATATATATCATATATATATATATTATATATATATATAATTACATGTACTAAACTATCAATAAAAATAAGTATATAAATAAATTAAATATAGCAATAATATATATATATATATATATATATATATATATATAGAGGTTGGATAAGCCACGAAGGAAAAATAAACGTGGCTTATACCTTTATTTATGGATTTATCACGTCCAAAACTTTCGTGATTCATTTATACATACATATATATATATATCATATATATATATAATATATATATATATATATATATATATATATATATATATATAATATATATATATATATATATATATATATATATATATATATATATATATATATATATATGTATATGTATGTATGTGTGTGTGTGTGTATGTGTGTGTATTGTATATTGTATATATGTAGTATATATACGCGTGTGTGTACACGCGCTCGCGCATTGTAAAATACCCCAAACGTAATAAGGTCATATTGATACCTTAAAAACGAATTTATGACTTATTGCTGAAACTCTCAAACCAAACCGTAGGTAGCACCACAAGTTCACAAAGAGTTGTGAAAAGCCAGTGAGTAAGTAAAATTGGGGCAAATGTGCTTTTCAACTACGTTGCCATCTCGCACGAAGGTTGCTGAATCAGTTTAGCTAAGTTCCAGCGTTTTGCTTTGACACGGACATTGTTGCTGATCTCTTTCTGATCTCGCATTTTTCCTTTCCGAATAGGCTTTGAGTCTGTGACGTCGTTTTGAAGCCGTCATGTGCTCTCACAAAGCTTTACGTATGTGCGTGTTTGTGTTGGTGGCTTTTAATGGAGGGAATTTATGCGTGTGATGATTCAACAACGAAATAAAAGTTTGTTTTATTTCTGTGTGTTTGTTGGCAATTTCCAAAGGGGGTTATTCATACGTGTATCTGATTCAATAACGAAATGTAGGTTTAAAATTTTTTATTTTATTATTATTATTATTACTGTGTGTGTGTGTGCGCGCGCGCGAGTGTTTGTGTGTTGGTTGTTTCCAATCGAAGTTATTGATACGTGTATCTGATTTAACGGAAATTCAGCTTAAAATGAGGTTTGTGTGTGTGCGTGTTTATGTGTTGGTAGCTTCCAATGGAAGTTATTCATACGCACTCTGATTCAGAAACGAAATACTGTTTAAAAGGAGTTTTTTTTTTTTTTTTTCATTGTTTCTTTCTGTGTGTGCGATTGGGTGTATGCTGCCAATGTCGAATCCAAGGTTTTTTTTCATACATGTATCTGATTCAATAACGAAATACAGGCTTAAAGTTTTTCTTTTTTTTTCACTCTGAGTGTACGCGTGTTAATATGTTGATAGTTTCGAATCGAAGTTATTACACGTGCGTCTCACTCAAGAAATGCAACTTACAGCAGATGTTTCCATTTTATGATTGCGTGTGCATGCGTGCTGGTAGTTAGTTTCAAATCGAGGTTATTCTTACGTGTATACGATTTAAAGAAAATGTAGTTTAAAAGGATGTTTTTATATTAATCATAAATGTGCCTCATTCAACGAAATGCAGCTTACAAGCATTGTTATTTTTTTCTTCCATTCTATTCACGCGCCTATGTTCACAAGCATTCTCAAGTCATTTCTAACCAAAGGAGGTCAAATATAATCTGTCGATGCAAGTGCTTGCACGCGCAGGCATACGATGTAGCACAGGCTTACAGAGGAGCTTTTCCCCTCATTAATTCATTGTTTTTATCTCTTGTTTCAGGTTAGTGTTGTTATAGGCAAGCGTCCATTGCTGGGCATCAAACTTTGGCAAGATAATGATCTTGTTAGGTAAGTACCTGTGGTCCACTTCTTTGATGTCAAGCCTGGTACTGTGACAAGGTTCCATCAAAATTTAGAATAATTTCTATATGTACCTTTCAAAAATTAATTTATATTTTCATCTATTTATAGATTCATTTGTTTAGTTATCTTTTTTTCTACGTTCTTTCTACATTTCCTGTTATCTTATGTTATTTCTTTATATGGAATACCATATTCTTTGGAAGCTTGAATTTGAAGCCAGTGGCCTCTGTAGGCTTGATACATATGAATATGGTTATTTTTTCTTAATAATAATAATAATAATAATAATAATAATAATAATAATAATAATAATAATAATAATAATAATAATAATAATAATGCTTCATGCAGCATTAATCTCTCTCTCTCTCTCTCTCTCTCTTTCTCTCTCTCGTCGGCTTCTAAATAGATGAGAATATGCAAGGGAATTAATTTTTAGAAAGTTGTATGAAAAATATGGATGTTTTACTAAGTATTAAAGCAGAGAGGAATTGGATAAATGAGAGGAGACCTTTTTATTTTATTTGATTTATTTTTTATTTTGTTATTTTATTTTATTTTATTTTATTTTTTTGCAATTTGTTAAAGGTTAACCAGGAAATTATTTAAGTTGGCCAGGGGGAACAGTTATGCAAATAATTGAGGACAGGAAGGGGAAAAAATATATGCTGGAGAAGGCGAACTTTTATTCTTGAATAATATAAATGAGAAGGCTGCAGGAATAACTGTAACTGGCCCCTCCCCCCTTTCTACTTCTACCTTTCTACCTTCTAACCTTGACCCCTTCTACCCCTACCTCCTTCTCCTATCCCTACCCCCTTCGTAGCCTCATCCCCACTTCTCATACCCCTCATTCTTTCCAGCCCTACCCTTTCCCCTTCTCCTTCCCCTACCTCCTTCCTCCCATTCCCCCTTCTCCTACCACCCTCCTTTAAAAACTCCTTTGTGTAGACCATCTACGTGAGATCATCCTAGATAATCTTATGCCCACGCGGATATTTTATGCCAATATTCCCAGGGCACTTGCCGTGAGGTGGGAGGTGTGAAAAGTATGCAAGTTTTTTTTTTTTTTTTTTTTTTTTTTTTTGCATTAATTCAGGCCCCTCAGGTAATTACCCTGTAATTACTGTAATTTCGCCTGTCTGAGAACATGGCAGTAAAGAGAGTCCGTCGTGCGAAATTCGTAATCGACTGAGCTAATTACTGGTAGCTACTTAATGCGAATTATGTTTTTTCTTTTTTTTGTGTGACTTTGTTAACATATCCGTCTCTTTTTTATATATATTCCTGTTTGAGGAAGTTTGCTATCTATGTCTGGCAGCTAACGAGATTCAATTCGTTATCTTTACTTGACAACCTACCACTAAGCGCCTGGGTGCATCAGTGATTCAGTGATCAGTAGGTTGCGAAGCCACGATAATGAAAATTTCTCGTTTGATGTCCAAGGCTGTACATTAATATATCCTTTGGGCGTAGTCAGTATGACATTTGTTTAATAATATTACTAATATACCTTCAAATCCATGTAAAATATATTTCATTCTTTCCATAAATATGTCAGTTTCTTGTGGGATACTTAATTAGGTTTCACCTCGGAGTCCACGTTAATCAGTAAGTCTGTTTCCCCGAAACAAATGTACCTTGTGACACTAGATGGCTATGTAGCAGTAAACTATCTATCTGGTCGTCCTGAATACAGTTTAACTGAATCTCTTAAATGATTTATTTATTGACTGAATAACTCAAATAGCGTCATAGGAGCCAAAGAGCCATGTCCAAGCACTCACACAAGTGGCTTAGTGGTATTTCATTGATGGCTCACTGTATTCTTTTAGTGGCTCACTGGTGTTTCATTGTTGGCTTAATGGTATTGTTTGATAGCCCACTAGTATTCCATTGGTATCTCACTCGTATTTCATGGGTGGCTCAGCATTGGTATCTCACTGGTATTTCATTGGTATCTCATTGGTATTTCATTGGTGATGAAGGGGGGAATGATATCAGAAAAGGCCAAAGCGGAATAATATCTGGAAAAGGCGAATAATATCTTCACATGATTGCCGACAATTACGTCATTCCCGTAAGAGAGAGATGATGAATGGTTCAAAGGTATGAAATTTCCCCCTTTTGGCTCCATTCCCAAGAGGGGATTGGGGAGAGGGGAAATGGACGAGCGGAAATATTGAGGGGAGGGAAGGAGGGAGGGAGGGAGGAAGTCGTTTCCCCTTTCGCGACGGCCTCTTTTGAGAGAGATCTCACATCGAAGTGCAATTATCCCCTCGTCGTTTTCCGCCAGAGAGGAAAAAAGGGGAAAGTGACGCCACTGTGGAAAATTACTGTTGCCATTATTTCCGAGGTCCCAAAGAAATGAAGGTTGATTGCGTGGGATTGCTTGCTTGAATAAGGCAGAGGAGTTAAATCTGGGGCAGATTTCGAGAGAGGAAAGAAAGAAGAGAGAGGTTTTACTTATTAAATTTGGGACAGATTTCGTGAGAGGAAGGAAAGCAGAGAGAGGTTTTACTTGTAAAATCTAACCTTTACCCCTTCCCCTACTTCTACCCCTACCTCCTTCTCCTACCCCTACCCCTTCAACCTCTACTCCCTCCATAACACCTCCCCTTTCTCCTACTCAACACCTGTCGCTGATTTAGTGTGCCTAATATGTACGTTTTCGTGGCAACATTTGTTTCTCTCATTCAGCGTCTATGGGCAGCACCTGTATCTCTCAGGGACAGGTGTTGCCTTCAGAATCTAAATCAGTGACAGGTTTTGTCTTCCGAAGGTAAACCAGTGACAGGTGTTACCTTGAGATACTAAATCAGAACAGATGTTTCCATGAGCAACAATAAACTCATAGACAGATGTTGCCTTGAGAAACTAAATCATAGACAGATGTTGCCAAGGGAACGAAATCAGGAATAGTTGTTGCCAGAAATAAAAAACTAAATCAGGAATGGTTGTTGCCAGAAAAAAACGAAATCAGGAATAATTGTTGCCAGAAATAAAAAACAAAATCAGGAATAGTTGTTGCTAGAAAAAGAAAACGAAGTCAGGAATAGTTGCCGAAAAAAAAACGAAATCAGGAATAGTTGTGCCAGAAAAAAACGAAATCAGGAATAGCTGTTGGCACAAACAAAAAACGATATCAGGAATAGTTATTGCCAGAAAGAAACAAAATCAGGAATAGTTGTTGCCAGAAAAAAACTAAATCAGGAATAGCTGTTACCAGGAAAAACGAAATCAGGAATAGTTGTTGCCAGAAAAAACGAAATCAGGAATAGTTGTTGCCAGACAAAAACGAAATCAGGAATAGCTGTTATCAGGAAAAAAACGAAATCAGGAATAGTTGTTGCCAGAAAAAAAACGAAATCAGGAAAAGTTGTTGCCAGAAAAAACGAAATCAGAAATAGATGGCAGAAAAAAAACGAAATCGGGAATAGCTGTTGCCAGAAAAAAAAAACTAGATCGGGGACAGATGTTGCTATGGGGAAACTAAGTCAGGGGCAGGTTACCCTGAGAAAGTGAAAAAGGAGCAGGTTTTACCGGTAACAAAATCAGGGGTAACTGAATCAAGGTGCAACACTAACTCTTGCGAAAATGAACTGGGGTCAAACTGAGGTCAGAGTCATTGGTACTTTTAGTATTTTTCTCGAGTCTTTTAATTGTTCTTACAGTTTCATTTCCCCCCGAAAAGGGAGTGACTTTCTGAAGGGAAAGTGTGGCGTGGTAAGGAAGCTTTCTTTTTGTATATTTAAATTCTCTTGAACATTCTTTTTAAAATCCCTCGTAAACACAAGCACAACGACCATCCAAG
>NC_061104.1:21313437-21338437 GCF_015104395.2 Macrobrachium nipponense
ATATAATAGGTTTCTTTATTCTGGTTTTCTTCATCTATTTGTTTCCTTTCCTTTCATATTTATTTATTATATATGTAATTATATATATATAGTATATATATATATATATATATATATAGATATAATATCTATATACATACATCCATACATACATACATATACATATACATACATACTATAATACATACATACATATATACATATATATATATATAAATAAATATATATATATATATATATTATATATATATATATGTGTGTGTGTGTGTGTGTGTGTGTGTACACACACTGTTATTTGATATTTTTATGGTCCACGATCCGCTCGCTATTGTTTACTGTGTCCTTTAGTAGCAGAATTGTCTAATTTGCACCTTAATACATTTTATGTTCGAGTGATCAGTATTTCAGTCACCTTCAACTCTGGAAAGGGTCTGACCAAGTGTGAAATAGACGTGTGATGAAATACAAGAATCAAGAGAGAGTTTTGTAGCTATGCTAAATAATTTCTTGTGGATCATTCTTTAGCATTGTTTTGTAACCACTTTGGAAGTGTATGCGTCTCTGACATACCTATAATTCCTATGTTTTTACGAGTAAATCTGGATTTCTAATATCACTGCTTTAGTCTCTCTCTCTCTCTCTCTCTCTCTCTCTCTCTCTCTCTCTCAAAAGAAAGAGAAGAGTTTGAAAATTCAATCACATGATGCAGTTTTCGTGAGCCCAGAAATCGTCTTTCAGGCGAGGAAAAAAAGACCCAGAAAACCCTTTCAAAATGTTATTTCAACCTGACCGTGATGTGTAAGGACGTGGAGGAGGGATGAACGAGGGAGTGTGGGAAAACTCAACCCCTCCTCGCCTCCAACCCCCCTTCCCCCCACTCCTCCCCCTTTTAGAACTTTGTGCTTGAGTGCCAAGTCATAAAAGCTTTCAAGGTTAGAGCAGAATCAGCGCACGCGCAGTGATGCCTGCAAAAGCACACCGTCTAGCTTCCTAGTGAGAGCGAGTGGGTGGGTGGGTGGATGGATGGATAAATGGGGGGGGGGGGGGGATTTTAACGATAAATGGAGATGGGAGGTGGGGGTCTGTGAGTAGGTGGTTTAGTGGGTTCCCTGGGGTTACCTTTAAATGGAAAGCTGTCTGTAACCTTCAGCTTACAACCCCCAACCCATAACTCCCCCCCCCTTCCCCCGCTGTCTCCCAGCTACTGTCATTTCCTCTACCGGTGCGGATATACTGTTGAAGACCTCAGAATTAATGCAGTGGCGACGGAGTTGATGTACAGGTCCATCACTTCTATAACTACTTATACTGCTACTACTGTCATTGATCTCATTACTACTATTACTGCTGCCCGCTGCTCCGACTAATAACACTTGTTACTATTTTTTTATGAGAAGCTATAGACCTGAAAGGAAAATAACTTTTAGATTAATCATAAACACATAACTACTACAATTATGCTACTAACATTACTACTAACTACTACTAACTACTACTACTATTCTGCTGCTTACATAACTGCTGCTACTACTGTTATTGCCACTACTATTACGACATCCAAACTTGACACGTTTTAAGAAAGCAGTGTCATGAAATCTATTGAGTCACACGAGTGAACCAACGAAACGTCGTCATATGGTCTGACATATCAGCTGCTGGTTGAGAGGGAGGTTTTTATCTTTTTTCTCCTTTCTTTCCTTCGTCCTTTCTTCCTTTCTTCTTTCACTTTTGTGAAAAACGGAATGGCGAATAAATAAATATTCTTCTTTGTGAGTGTTATTCACAGCTTGTCACTGGACGCTGTCAATAGGGTGGTTGCTATCTTCCGTTCAGTCTGATGTTTTGGTAGAAGAACTCTCTCTCTCTCTCTCTCTCTCTCTCTCTCTCCCCTCCTCTTTCGTCTTCTTTCATCTTCTTTCATCTACTTCTTGGTAAAATAAGACGCGACTCTCTCTCTTTCTCTCTCCTTGGTAGAATGAGACGCAAGTGTTACTTGCTATATAAGATGACATTCTCTCTCTCTCTCTCTCTCTCTCTCTCTCTCTCTCTCTCTCCTCTCCTCCTCCTCCTCCTCCTCCTCCTCCTCCTCCTCCTCTTTCATCTTCTTTCATCTAAGTCTTGGTAGAATAAGGCGCGAATGAATGTTATTTGCTATATAAGATTACACACACACACACACTCTCTCTCTCTCTCTCTCTCTCTCTCTCTCTCTCTCTCTCTCTCTCTCTCTCTCTCTCACTCCTTTTTCTTCTACGTGAATTGTGTCAGCCGTTATTCCAGCGCTGTTCTTACGTACCCTTTTCATGTCCACCAAGGCTGCAAAGTTAACGGGTTGTAACAAAAGGTACTTGACTTGTGTATACCGTCTCCATCCCGACTTTACCCCCCGATACTTTTGCTAGCGACAAGTTATCAGTGGTTAGAACAGTAGGTTCCAGTGAGTTATAAAATGTACCAGGAAACAAATAGGTGAATTTAAGGAATAAAACACAGTCGGTAAGTCAGTAGCTGTGGTTGTGATCAGTTCTCAGAATGGCGATTGAAACACACGCCCTCATATGATTTGTAAAAGGATTGAGCGAACTTACACGAGAACATCCTGAGATATTAACCATAATGATCTCTTTTAGAATAAACGTTCAGAGTAATAGATTAATATGAATTTTTTTTCCCATTAAGGTTTCAAAATAAACGGAGTATCAGTGTGTCCATTGAAGAACACTTTGTAACCAGAGAGATATATCTATCTCTCTATCGATCATACATGCTATCGTATGATAATGTATCGTAAAGATGAAGCTCTTGATTTGATCTTCAGTAAGCAAGGTTGAATATGAAAGACCGAAGACCGCAACTGGCGTGCTAAAGAATGCAATGTACAATGAGAGAGAAGGTAGGAAATCGCAGATGGGTATTTTGTTGAGAGCTCAAACAAGTGAATGGCCTCTGAGGATTCTTCCAAGTGATTGTTTGCACGTTCTGAATAATAATAAAAAAGAATGGAGGAAGCTCGATTCTTCCACGTCCTTAGCAAGACCGCAATGTTGAAGCTTTTGTATCATGATATCACGATCTTCCTTCGGCCAATAGTACCTAGGAGAGACGGGCCCTTTCGACCAATGAAGAGGCTCCGCGTTCGTTGTACATGTAACTAACCAGGAAAGGAGTCTCTCTCTCTCTCTCTCTCTCTCTCTCTCTCTCTCTCTCTCTCTCTAAACGGTACTCATGACCACTAAAGTGTGGTCGTGGTGGCAGCAGTTATTTATTTTGGGTTGAAGTGGGTTGATTTAGGAAGTAGTGACAGAGAAGTAGCCGACATCATACAGGTAAAAGACCTTACCACTTGCGGTGAGAGAGAGAGAGAGAGAGAGAGAGAGAGAGAGAGAACAGGGGTAGCTTTGTGCAACTTCTCTTTGGCTTCAAGTCTTTTTAGCCGTATGTAAACACACGCTGACATATGGAGTGCATATACGTTCACATACTTCCAGTTACGTACGTATTTAGTCTTGAAATGATTTTCTTTATACTTAAAAACGTATAAATATCCATTTGCAACTCTCAATATGGTTACATGGGCAAGGTACAATCATTACCAAGTTCATGATACGCCTCAATATATTCTACAAGAACAGACAAAACCGCAAAATGAAGATCCGGCAAAACATGGCGGATTTTTTCCGGACACCAGCCGGCCTTTTGTTTAAGACCGAATTTCTTTTGCGTTACGTCGCATTCGAAGGAACAGCGAGAAGCCAGACGTAACCATTTTGTCTTGACATCGTTGCAGAAGAGTCAATATCGTCTCATAGTCGCCATTTTGCCGCGGGTATGTGGGTTCACTTTCAACCTGTCGCTCCACTGACACACAGACACACACAAATGCCGCGTTGCCAAACTTCCCGCCAGGCCAAATGGGAGAACTATGCAGTTTATTTGCTAGGTTTTCATTAATTGACCTTCCTTTGTATTTATATTTTGATGGGAATTCGGCTAATGATCATTTTTTCGCACAGCGTAGTCTCCCGATTAAGTGTATTGCACGAACGTGTGATTTAGTTGTGCACGACGCACGCGAGTAGTTCAATGCTCTTCCATAGAGGGCAGCACGATGCAGTGAACTTACGGCTGGCTCGGGGATGATGTTACGGCAGCATTTGTTTTGCAAGAATGGTTAGGAGTCGTCTGAAAACGACACGTGAAGGAACTGCGTGTGCAGAATGCGAGAGAAACTCGCCTTTCCGTTTAACCGAGATGACCAAAAACTCCGATTAGGGTAGGAGAGAGAAGCGGAGGAAAGTACGGATAGCTTTTTGTTGCATCATTGAAGTCACCAACATCGCATACCGCTCGCTCCCACCCCACTTCTCCATCCTCTCTCTTCCCCCCTTCCTTTCATGGAGGATAGGGAAGGGGGAGGAGAAGGGGGGTTTGTTCGACGTGAGAGTTGTGCAGGTGACCTTCCTCCCTTCCTCCCTTCATCATTCACTCCTTTTATTCCTTCTTTTCCCTTCTGTTCTCTTGATTCCTCTTCGTTACTCGCGCTCAGTCAGATTAGACCGAAGTTTATTGGCATTTCCAAGACTAGTATATCTAGTTCATCGTCCTGATAGCGTCTCTCTCTCTCTCTCTCTCTCTCTCTCTCTCTCTCTCTCTCGTTATTCGTTGTATATCAGGTTACCAAACATAGGAGTGATACATATTCATTTTTGTCTTCAGATTCAATGATAATAGGTTGTTGTCATAAATTTCATGGGAATTTATATATATATATATATATATATATATATATATATATAATATATATATATATACATTCTGTGTGTGTGTGTCTTGTTGTCCCAATGTGAAGCTGAAAAAATTTATTTTAGCTGAAATTCTGGAAGGAGATCAGCAATTCTTTCCCAAAATTATTATAATTAGTGGTATTCTAATTTATCATTATGTAACTTATAAAAGGCTGAAACGTACATACGAAACAAGAACCCATGATTATTATTTTTGCAGTTTTGTATTAGCATTGAAAAAAGATATTTTCTTTGTGTATTTATTGAACCATATACACACAGCTTGACAAGGACAATTTTGTAAAGGTAATATAACGAAAAAGACTGCTTTCGGTTCTTGGATAACACTTTTCAACTTGATGCATAAACAGTACAAAACCTGTTCTATATAAATTAAAGCAAAAAACTTGTAAGTGGAAGAAAATGGGTGTACTTTATTCGATGTAAAGAAGACAGATAAACTTATAATGGCATTAAGTAAGAATACGGCGATTTATATAAGCGGAATAGATATAAAATACTACATACAGATATAAATTATAGTGATTTATTGGAAGGAAGAAGACAAATGGAGCTAAAAAAATGGCCAAAAGAAATAAAAGATAGTAGAAGTATAGTATTCAATAAAAAGAAAGTAAAAACCTTAAGGCAATGAAAACGATTAATACTGATTTTTATATGAATGAAATATAAATAAGAAAAACACATAAAATCAGAAAAGATAAAAAAATACTTTATTCGATACAATGACTTTAAAAATTATAAATCAAAGTTTTGGGAAAAGTTAGACTGAAATATAAAAATGAAAACTTGGAAAAAGTTAGACTATGAAATTGAAAAATTCAATTTTGGAGAAGAGTTAAGTATTCTTTAGAATTGATAAAATGACAAAGGAAAGGAGCGTGAGTGTTGTGATGGATACAAAATGAATAAAAAAAATCCTTTTATGGTTTTATCAAGTCACAGAAAGAGTGAATTTCCATATAAATCCTGAAGAAATGACGTAAGTTGTCATTTGGTCTGGAAATCTATTACTGTCAGGTTTCAGGTAGACCGAGCTGGTATCAGCAGCCGTGTATCCGGATTATGTGAGTAATGTGCGTGTGTTTGTGTGTGTCTGTCTCGAAAAGTGACCTTAAGCTTTTTTTTTTCCTTTTAAAATATTTTGTCTATTTCATTCACGTTTTCTATGCCTTGCTGATGTTAATGGCTGGTCTCATATTAAATTCTCATGTTGTCCGTGTGCAAGAATGTTTTAATTGTTTTTTGTTACAGTAAGTTTGTCTTGTAAATATATACATACATACATACATATATGTATGTTTGTATGTAGTATATATATATATATATATATATATATATATATATATATATTATATGTATGTATGTATGATATATATATATATATGTGTGTGTGTGTATATATATATATATATATATATATATATATATATATATTATATATATATATATATATATAATAGATATATATATATATATATATATATATATATATTATATATATATATATATATATATATATATCGTCTTTAGATTTATTCTTAGATAGCCTAAATTTGCTGATCAATCAGTCAAACTAAGGATTGTTTGTTTCATAAAGATACGAATTTCATTGTAAAGGAAAACTTCGTCCAGCAGTAATGATATTTATCAGTGCGCTCTTGTGTTCGTCACCAGCGCTGCTGTTACTAAAGATGAACCGGTATGTATAGGGCTTGGTATAATTCTTGTGTCAAAAGGTACAGGTATAGTAAGAGTCTTGTATTGAGAGAGAGAGAGAGAGAGAGAGAGAGAGAGAGAGAGTGAAAATATTTAATATGCCGGTAACAAAAAACGGTAATCTACATCCTCTCACTATACTCATACCTTGAACAGAGATATGTAAATATATATTACAACTTCAATATGACATGTGTAAATGTGGTACAATTCCATTATGAAATGTGTATGGTCATTATAAACCTATAACTCGAGATGTACAAAGTTATTTTACACATGTATGGCAATAGGTCTAGGGTTGTTACACCTTTAGGACGAGATGTTTAAGGTTATAGTACACTTTTAGGGCGAAGGGTGTAAGATAAAGTACACCAATATGGTGAAGGGTGTAAGGTTATGGTATAGAGCAAAGGGTATATGGTTATGGTATAGGGCAAAGGGTATTTGGTTATTGTATGGGCAAAGAACATATGGTTATGGCATAGGGCAAAGTGTATGTGATTATGGCATGCTTGCTGTTAGAAACTATAATGTTATGGTACTCCTGGAGAACAAAGCGTTTAAGTTGTAGTACACCTGTAGGGCAAAAGATGGAAGGTTATATTTCACCTGTAAAGTCACCTGTAGAGTCAAAGGGTATAAGCTATAGTGCATTTGTAGGGCAAAGGTTATAGAATTTGTGTGAATCATAGAGACGGAGGATCTTACCTTTGGATAGTGAACAACTCCAAATATTGTCGAAAATGTGTTATTTTAACGTCAGTAAGTGCTTAATAAACTGGTTAGCCTTTAAGATGACTGATGGCACTCATCAAAGTTACTTATGATTTTTAAAATTCGTAATTAGCATCCATCCTCCTCAACCAATGGATCACAGATAGATAGTCTGACAAGCCACGAGACACTGGAGGGTGTCCGTGCCAGAAATGTAAGATAAAAAGTTTTAGTTCCGTGCGTCACCAGTCTCTTTATTGAAATAAAAAATTCCCGTGCCTTCAAACGACAAACAACGAGATCCCTAACGAGGGAAAATTCCTTGTAAATTCCCAATTTCAACTGGGTTTATTTGGACTGGCCTTGTTGTCAGCTGATTGTCAATTATCGACGGCCATTTTATCCCCATACAGTCTGGAATATTCAGCACATCAAAGTGAGCTCAATCGAAACTATTAAGGAAAATCATTAAAATGTCTGTCGTGACAGGGAATGTCGTTAGCGGTTGCGCCAATTAAGGCTGTTTGCGAATGACCTCATTTATTATTTTTCACATGTTTTTTGGGAATTACTTTGACAAGGATCGTAATTGACCAATAAGTTTAATGCAGAGTTTGTTTGTCACTCATTCCAATCCTTATTCTTTCATAAAAAAATTATTTGTTTAGTTGGTAATGCTCACACACACACACACACACACACACACACACACACACACACACACACACACATATATATATATATATATATATATATATATATATATATACATATACATACATACATACATACATACATATATCATCGATACCAGAAAAAGAATGCTCAGAAGAGTTCAGCATAATATTTTTCGTAACCTATACTGTGTGGCTTATTCAGCAACCAAAGCAAAAACTGCATATTATTATTATTATTATTATTATTATTATTATTATTATTATTATTATTATTATTATTATTATTATTATTATTATTGATGCCGGTTGTGGTGTTTTTGATGCCGTAGTAAAGCAATGTAAAAGGTTTTTGATAGAATTATAATTGTAGTATTGACACGAGTGATTTTTTAGGGGGCTGTGCTTGGGAAAGAAAAGTGAAGATATAATTGATAAAATTGGAATGAATATGATCACGTAAGTGGTTAATGTGCGACCTTCATGTTTCATTAGAAGAATCTAATAAATTAAAGAGCTGAACATTGTAGTATTAGAACCCAGATTTAGGTCCATTAAAATTTAAACTATAGGCATAAAAGAATTCGTTCAGTTATATGCCTAAAGCATTTTTGTTTATCTGTTAAGTTTGTTTTAAAAAACTTCATTCTTTAAAAGTAATTGAATTAAATCTATGAAAAGGTTTACGTGAGTCAAAAGTGGATTTTTCAGCTTTACCGACAATTTGAGTTTGCATTCCCATTGAAGAGTATGAATTAAGTTGTATTGTAAACAATCCCAGAAGTTATTGCCCGTAACCAAAATTCACGGTTTTCCTTTCGAGTTCTGTCATTTAGTTAATCTTAGGAGAGCGACATCCGTAGATTTATTTAACATTCTATCTATGGCAGGGGAATTCCGTAGGTTTACTTTAACTGTATGCTAATTTTTTGCGTGATTGATTGCTTTTGTTATCATAAATTTCCTCGACAAAATTGCATTTATTATATTTGTCAAAGCAGTACAGTTGATGTTAAATTAATTCTGTTTAGTGACCAATTAATAAAAAAACTCAAAATTTCATGTTCACCATCATTCACTCCATCCACATAGCCATAAAATGCCTGCTAGTAATTAATCAATTACATTCTAACATCTACCTGACTTAGTGTGGCTCTGTAATTAACGTCTATGCTTATTAAGTCTAAGGATGACTGCAATGTTTTTATGTGAATTATAATTACTCATTCCTTGTTGGATACCTTCCTCCAATTTTTTTCTTACTTTCTTCTTAGTTCCCTCTTATTTTCTTCTGACTTTCTTTTTTTATTTCCCCCTACTTTCCTCTTATTTTCCCCTTAGTTCCCTCTTATTTCCATCTTACTTACTTCTTATTTCCCTCCTACCTTCCTCTTACTTTCCTCTTAGTTCCCTCTTATTTTCCTCTTTGTTATTTCCCTCCTACCTTCCTCTTATTTTCCTCTTGCTTTCCCCTTAGTTCCCTCTTACTTCCTCTTGCTTTCTACTTATTTCCCTCCTATCTTCCTGTTATTTTCCTGTTACTCTCCTCTTAGTTAACTTTTCTTTTCCTCTTTCCTCTTAGTTCCCTCTTATTTTCCTTTAATTTATTGCCCTCCTACCTTCCACCTATTTTCCTCTTATTTTCCTCTCGGTTCCCTCTTATTTCCCTCTTACTCTCCTCTTACTTTCTACTTATTTCCTCTTTCTTTCAATCCAACCTCAATCTCGATTTCGGCAATTTTCGTTGTCTTTATTTACCCTCATTTTGAATTCACGTTCTGCAGGAAAAAAAATTATGTAATTGACATAGAACTCTCTCTCTCTCTCTCTCTCTCTCTCTCTCTCTCTCTCTCTCTCTCTCTCTCTCTCGGATGTTCGGGGTGGGGTGGGAGTTGGGGGGCCGGGTTGTAATTTGGGAGAGAACGCAGGTGCTATTTTTGTATATTAAAAGTGAATTGCTTCCGTGAAACCGAGAACATTCAACCTGACCTTGTAGTCTCACCTTGCCGGTGACACCACGGCTTAATTTTTTCCCCCAGATTTACATTTTTTTTTCTTATTTTTATGTGGAAGTCTTTCTATTGTGTTCGCTTGAAAGTATTCTATTTTTGGGGCGAAACCGAACAATGCGTTTGCTTTTTGTTTTATCTCGCTTCGGCATTGAATTTGGTATGGAATCTTCCCTTTGCTTTTTGTTCTGTTGATTTTTAACAATTGTTTTTTTGTTTTGTTTTTGTTATACAAGTTCTAAGGCATGGAACTCCGTTTTGATAGCTTTATAGAGTTTTCATATTAAACACACACACACACACACACACACACACACACACACACACACATATATATATATATATATATATATATTATATATATATATACTATATATATATATATATATATATATATATATAGCTTGTATTTTTATGAGGCTTTTTTCAATATTGAAGTCTCGACCCATATATATATACCCATATATATATATATATATATATATATATATATATATATATATATATATATATATATATTTATATGTGTGTGTATGTATGTATGTATGTATGTGTACATATGTATGTATGTATATATGCGCGTGTATTTTATGAGTTTTTTTTTTAAATATTGAAGTCTCGACCCAGAAGTAAACTGACCTTCCTCCGTATCCATATAAATACCTTGATTAAAGTCTGAGCTTTTTGTTTAAGTAGGTATGTGTGTTTGAACTGAAAACATTCGTCCATCGTGAATCAAATTTGCTCCTTCGTCTTCCTTTTGTTCTCCCGCGTCTTGCAAGTCTTTGGCGATGTTGAATTGCAGACCAGACTTCCTTCTCACATCTAGCCCACGTTGTGCAAACATCCTGTTGAACGAGGTAACAATGATTTTATAAACACCTCTAGTCACTAGCATAAATGCGGAGTGTATTGCCCGTAGAGTTTTGCATTCGGGTTTACTTTGTCAGCACGAAATCCGTAGAGTTTTCGCTTCGTAGGGATTAGAAGGATAATATCGTAAGTTCATTATGTTTTCCTTGATCCTTGGATCTTTTGCTCTACATTAACCTTTACGTGGGAAGCTTAAAGGCCACTTAAGACCATTTAATTTTCTGGCGTCCTTGGTTTTGACTCCTGTTTTCTAAATGCTTCGGGAAAAATCCCAATTCGAACGTTTAGGCGTTTAGCGAGGACAACGACCCTTTCCGATAATCACTGGTTACCATAGCGTGAGGAACCGCGTCACCACGTTTTCTTTAATTCCGAGTTCGTGCGTAAATTTTGGAGGAACAGTTTCGAACGCGAACGCTGTTTAGCATTTCTTTGAATACATAAGGCTGTGTGCTTCTCTGACGTTAAATTTACGTATCCTAAGTCAAGTAGATGATAGCTAGTCCTAGTCTGGAATCGTTGAAGCAAACAGTATGCTCTGAAAACATCTTTTTGCTCAGTTAGTACCGAATAACATTAGCCTCTACGTTATTCTTCATTGCTTAGGCTTATATTTCACAAAACTCACTTGCCAATACTCGATTTCTCTTTACCTTTCTGTTTTATTTAGTATTATTTCCAACTATTTGCCCGTTTAATATTTCATCCTGGCCATTTCTGTTTAAGTGTGTCCTTTAAAATGATGGATTCCCCCCCAAAGGGTCGTTTTCTTTGAAGAGTTTCCAGCCGTTTACGCTAGATTCATTTTCTGTAACGGCATGTAACCCAAGACGGTTGTGGTTTTTTAAATTTTTTTTTTCATTGAATTTACAGAGAGTACATAAAACTAAAATCGTCTAAGCGAAACGAAGGCCGAAACAGTTCATCAAAATTGAAAAATGGTTCAGTCTGAAGTCGGTTTCGTAATTTTTATTGGAAGTCCTTTTATGGGTTGTGACATACTTCTTTTCAGGTGTCAGGGTTGTTGAAATCACGCTTTTATGAAGAAGAGCACGTGCTGGCGTGAGGCCATATTGATATAACCCAATAACATTGTTTTTTTTTTTCTCGAAATATAGGAGTGTATGTCAGGAATATATTTTTCTTTGTCTATATACGTATATATATATATATATATATATATATATATATATATATATATATATATATATAATATATATATATATTATAAACTTCATTGTAATATATTTCGTTTTCTCTCCTTACTGTAAATAATCGTTTGTACATGTTATGCATAAATTTCTTCTGATGTTAGATAATAATAAAATAATAATTTATATACCAAAGTGTATGTTTATTTATGAGAGAGAGAGAGAGAGAGAGAGAGAGAGAGAGAGAGAGAGAGAGAGAGAGAGAGAGTTTATTAATGATCATTTGGCTAGGTTGGTATAGATGTGCTCTCATGCCGGATGCTAATGATAATAATATGATACTAATAATGATAATATGATCTATGTCAGAACAGAAGCTTGTGTGTCTGCAGAGAGAGAGAGAGAGAGAGAGAGAGAGAGAGAGAGAGAGAGAGAGAGAGAGAGTCGGCTCCTCTCACCGATGGTGCAATAGGTCTGTTGCTGCAGGCCTGAACTCTTTGAACTCTTCGTCGTCTTCTTCTTCTTCTTCGTCTTATTCTTCGTCTTCTCTTCCGCTGTGTCATCTTTAGTCCATTTTCTTTCTCCTTTCATTCCCACGTTCTGTCGTCTTCTCACGTCCTTTTTCTTTCTTTCTTCTTCTTCTTCTTCTTCACTTGGCGGTCGTTGTTATGTCTGCAATTTTCTCTCATCTTTCTTCGCTTGTTGGTGTTGTGTACATTTGCTTTCTTCTTTCATGCCATCGTTGTGTCATCTTATTCTATTATTAGTGGTGTGAAAATGAGTGAGTTCCATTCCCATCTGTTGTACTTAGCTAATTGTGTGGTTAATAATTGAAAATATATTCTGTCTTGTATTAGTATAAAAAGCATTTCTTTCCGATCTTCAGTTGTGTCATGTTGTGGCGTAATAATGATATTATTATTATTATTATTATTATTATTATTATTATTATTATTATTATTATTATTATTATGTTCTACCACAGTCCTCCAATTCGACTGCGTGGTATTTATAGTGTGGGGTTCCGGGTTGCATCCTGCCTCCTTAGGAGTCCGTCACTTTTCTTACTATGCGTGCTGGTTCTAGGAGCACACTCTTCTGCATGAGTCCTGGAGCTACTTCAGCCTCTAGTTTTTCCTGATTCCTTTTCAGGGAACTTGGAATCGTGCCTGGTGTTCCTATGATTATGGGTACAATTTACACTGGATTATTATTATTATTATTATTATTATTATTATTATTATTATTATTATTATTATTATTATTATTATTATTATTATTTCGTTTCACGTGGAGATCTTGAGTATTTCGTAATATTATTATTATATTAATACTAGCTACTGTACCCGGCGTTGCCCGGGATAAAAGGAGCATGCTATCCCGTGATGACAAGCCCAACTGGGCGGATTATGGCCAATGACTTTCAGAATAAGTAATCATTCAGGATCTTTCAAGTCAACGAATTTGTGAAAAATAGGGGTAAGGCCCCTTATAAATGGCCCTCGCAATTTCAGATTTTGACTTAAACCTTCCATGGGGGAAGGGGAGGCTATTGCAAAAATTTGGTAGCCCTAGCTTTCATAGTCTGGGCGTGCTTAACGAACAGACAGACAAACAGACAGAGAATTGCCTTTTAAATTACCCATTATAATATATATATATATATATATTATATATATATATATATATATATTATATAATATTAGTATGTATGTATGTAGGATATATATATATATATATTAGATTATTATTAATATATTAGCATTTATATATATATATATATATACATATATATATATATAATAAATTAATATTATTATACTTACATACACATGATTAGATTAGATATTGTTTATTTATTATTATACTTACCGTTTCACATGGACTTGCATCACGTGCTTCGATTAGATAGTAGTATAGTAGTAGTAGTAGTAGTAATAGTAGTATTGAAAGTATTTGCCCTTAGGACGGCTCACCGGCATGAAAAAAAGTGCAAGAATGACAAAGACTCTTTACAACGGCACGCCTCCTTATCGCAGCAGCTGTAATCAGCGATAAGAGTTGAACCGTTTGGTCTGGGAAAGTGCCAGCTTATGATTGAAAGGAGATTGTTCTGTCTCCCAGACATAATATTATTATTTTTTTTAGAGGTTTCAGTGTAACGTTTTCAGAGTTACACCATTTCGTCACACTAAGGAATCGTGGAAGTTAAACGTATTATTATTATTATTATTATTATTATTATTATTATTATTATTATTATGAGAACCGGCAGATTATATACATCCATTACAGCGGGTGTCTACGCAATTATTATTATTATTATTATTATTATTATTATTATTATTATTATTTGAAACAGACTGAAATAAATTAAAGGCCAAGTGAAGTGATGTAATCCACGAATAAATATGTAAGATTAGTAATTATTAGATGATCAGTAAAAACACCAAGTACAGTGATGCTCAATTCTCATGCGCATTACTCCATACTATTTCGTTCAAAATTCACTAACTGGCAACCTAGCATGCTCAATATTTACCTATTATTTCAATGCGGAAATGCAATTATTGTGTACAATAAGGCCATAATATGTTTCAGAAGAGTGAAATCTGTCATATATTTCAAAACTGTAGAAAAATGTCACGTGTGCAAATTTCAGAAAAAACTCTTTCGAAACATTTTCAAATCTTTCGTTCACACATCGCTGAAGCATTTGACCAAAATGAAGTCGTCATCAAGCATCAGTTTAAATGTGAAATTAAAAAAAACGAAAAAAATTGCCATAACATTAATAATGCTTCAAAAGCAAGCATAAAATTTGAAATAGTCCCATTTGATTGGACGTATCATTAGTGTCGGTGCAACAACAACCACCCGGTGTAAAATAAGTAGGCCTATACTGAGTAGCGATAATGAAATTTTCTTGAAAACATTTACTTAATACATATGTTTAGAGGAATATTTGGATTTTCATGAATAATTATTTGTTATTCTTAAATATTTCAAAAATGATGCCATACTAGCAAATCTTCGCCGATGCAATTATCCTTTTGCCAAGATATTGTTCTTAGGCCTAGGTGTCAGATTTCTTTACTTTACACTTAACAGTCTCTTCTCTCTATTAACAGTCACTTCTCTCTATTAACAATTTCTGGCTAGAAAGCAAATGAGGTTATTTACACATTCTTGCACTTCAAGTTACTTTATGGAAGAGTAAATTAATACACCAAAAGCTAAGCAGAAGGACTTTTAAGAAAATAGTTTTTTAAGGCAGTTGAAAAATAAGTGTTCCATACACGCCTTGATATTAATACTTCTGATATTTTGTTTAATAGACATCTCCATATAATCAAAATCATCATGATCTTTTATTCCTCAAAGAACAGGCAATCTTTACAAATAACATTAATAACAGATTACATTTCAGAAGGCTTAGAATATTTTTTAGGCCTATAAATAATTTTGCAACATACAGGCAGCTTAAACACAGGCTAAAACTTCAACATTCAAAGAAAACTGGTTGTAATTCATATTCCTATCGTATTCTTCAAAGGATAAGTAATCTCTACAAATAAATTCATTAGTAACAGATTACATCTCAGAAGGCTTAGATTATTTCTTTAGGCCTATGGAAAATTTTGTAACATACAGGCAGCTTAAACATAGCATAAACTTCAACATTCAAAGAAAACTGGTTGTAATTCATATGCCTACTTTGAAAATTTTGTTATGACGGTTGAGCTTATTAAGTCTACTGTCATAATGGTGCAGACAGTTATGTTGACCAGTCCGAGGAGCATGTTAAGTGTGCTTTCATTGATGGCACTGCTAACCTTAATAAGTCACACAGCACTTGGAACTAAGTAACGTTAAAAAAAAAAAGTTCAAATCACACAGATTAAGAATCATACCAATGCATAGATCATATATCTATAACCATAAAGAAAATAAAGCTATGTGAATTCGCAAACTTGTCGACATGTATGGCATTAAAAAAAAATTAACACTACTTGGCAACGTCACACTGAGTCTGAAAATCCGGACGATTCAAAAAGAATCATGTCGCATTAGATTTGAGCACCACTGTACATAAATAAAAAACGAGGGAAGTTGCTTAGGGTACTGACAAAATTATGAAATAATTAATGATTAATTAATCAGCAAACTAAATAAGTAAAAAAAGGGGGAGGACAATTGCGGTTAAAATGTTGGGGCTTCAAAGTATCAACAGTTCCAGTCTTGAGTTAAAGAATTGTTTATACACTTTATTGCAATAATACAGAGGAGTGATTAAATGCAACTTGAAAGCCAAGTCTGTTGATTGATTTGCGGAATTCTGCATTCTTGTGCAGTTCTGCTTAGTCAGTCGACTGTAGCGGCAGGCAAACTGGGAGGAGAAGGGTATTGGTCGGGCAACCTCACCCCCGCCCCCACAAATAAGACTTATAGAGAACCGGAAGGTAAACTGCTTCTGTAGCCACACCATTCTGGTTATTCAAATTTAGTCCCCAGTTAGAACTATTCTCCATAGCTTGCTAGATCATCATTTATTAAGGGCATGTGAGTGTCTGGTTTGCCATCAGAGTTAGGTCTCAAGTACTAATAGCCTCAGAAGTCTCGCGAGTCTTCACTGAAATGAGGCTGTCGAGTCTGGAAGACCCTGATTCGAATTTGGGTCGGTAGTCCTGTCTGTCGGTGTGAGCAAGAGAAAGAAGGCCTCTATATCTACTTGTGGGTCATCTCCTCTCAGAGGATGATATTCAAGAACTCTCTCTCTCCTTCTCTCTCACTCTCTCTCCCCTACATATTCTGGGTCATGGCCACTTACACCTAGACACACATCTGCACTTTCACTACACCCCAGGTCGGATTCTCACCCCTTAAACACACTTACATACGCTTTCTTGTCCTGCACTTTCACTTTGGCGTAGGACCTTGTATGCATGTGGAAATGAGAGAGAGAGAGAGAGAGAGAGAGAGAGAGAGAGAGAGAGAGAGAGAGAGAGAGAGAGAGAGAACTGCTCATCTGCCCTCGTAGATGTCTTACAATAGTTAAAATTTTAGAATATATTTACTCTTTTAGATTTATCTTCCTTATTGAATATGTTTACCCAATACAGTATATTTTGGAGAACATTATGTAATCTTTAGACTATATCTTTTTAACACAGTGTGCCTTCCCTGTAGAGTTTGTATTCTGTACAGAATATATTTACCTTATAGAACGTATTTGTCTTATAGAATGAATGGGAAAGTTTTCTTGCAGATAAGTTAGTGATACTTTCACCAGACATCATTTAGAAAAATAAAACTGGTTTTTGTGATTTTCTTCAGCAAAATTACTTTTGCACCCAAGCATTTTTTTAAATACTTATAAAATCCGTATCTCCTTTGTTGTGCTTTCCTTGCGCTTATCAGGACAAACTCTGTAAAAATAATTCTTAGATCTCTCTCTCTCTCTCTCTCTCTCTCTCTCTCTCTCTCTCTCTCTCTCTCTCTCTCTCTGTGTGTGTGTGTGTGTGTGTGTGTGTGTTAATTGACCCATAAGGCCTTTCTTCATGTACCGTATAGCATACAACAAAAGTATTATTATTATTATTATTATTATTATTATTATTATTATTATTATTATTATTATTAAGGCCTTCACTGTGCTATTCAAATTCTGACTTGGCCTTCAAGAAGTCAACGCTTCTTGTTAAAACATTATTATTTTATTATTATTATTATTATTATTATTATTATTATTATTATTATTAATTCTGAACTCTGTGGGCATAACATTAAACTTCCAACTTGTGCAGCGAAAGTCATAGCTAACCTTCTCTCTCTCTCTCTCTCTCTCTCTCTCTCTCTCTCTCCTCTCTCTCTCTCTCTCTCTCTCTCTCATTGCGTAACAAGGGAGGGGAGAGGCTCCTCTCTTTTCTAACAACATCTGCCTTTTTTTTTATCAGCCCTCATTGTGTGGAGTATTTCCTTTCAACAACCCCGAGAACATAACAGTTATTTTCTTTAGGGTAAAACAAAAGGAAAGAGGAAGGAATCCTTTATGTCGACAGGAATATCTCTCTCTCTCTCTCTCTCTCTCTCTCTTCTGTTGTTTTATATAAAAGGGTCTTTTAAAATTAAATAGTACTTTGCATTATCTAAATACTTTGATGTTCTGTTCTTGTGATAATTTCTCTCCTCTCTCTCTCTCTCTCTCTCTCTCTCTCTCTCTCCTCTCTCTCTCTCTCTCTCTCTTTGTTTTCTTTTAATAAAAGGTGTCGAAAAATGAAGTGGCACTTTTCATTTTCTCAATGCTTTTCATTCGGCGAATTTGCCTTATTGTGATAATTTGGTTTACGTCTCTCTCACTCCACATCAGGGTCTTAGAAATTGAAGGGGTACTTTGGGCTTGAATTTTTGTCGTATTATTTTTTTTTTATTCACTTTTTTATGTTATTGCTATTATTTGTTTTATGTTTACGCAATTCCATATTTTTTTCTTTTTATTTGCGTATGATTGCGTATTCATCATTATTTTCATGTTTATTTGTACGTGACTTTTTATGTTCCCATGTTTTTGCAGTGATTTCCTCATGTTTTTGTAGATATTTTTTTGTCAGTTTGTAATGATTTATTTACATTACGAGGTTATTTACTGTTGTTTCCTTATTTTTTGCGATACGCAATTCCTCTTGTTACTGCCTTGTTGCTAACATGCAGGTGGGTGATTACACGGTCGTTTCTCAGGGTAATGGTCGAGTCTAAAACTCCAAACATCCGTCATGTTGTACGTGTGTGTATGTGTGCATATATGCACATACACACACACTATATATATACTATATATATATATATATATATATATATATATATTATTAGTGCGTGTGTACGTATGTGTGTAATAGTAATAGCTATATTGCCCTCGCAACTAAGATCGAGTTGGATCTAAGACTTTGTAGTGACAACCGTGTCCAAAATGTGTGGAGAATTCCACAAGTTAAGAGGGCTTTGCGGCTATTACAATCTCGTATGTGTCTGGTAAAAACTGGCCATTAGATTCCCTTTCTCTCTCTCTCTCTCTCTCTCTCTCTCTCTCTCTCTCTCTCGTGTATGTGTGTGTGTATGCGTGAGTGTCTATATAATTAAGATAAGGTTTTTACCCCAGTAATAGTCTTGAAATGAACTTGATTCCTAACCTTGAAAAATGGCAGTAGTACTGATGTCACGGACACATTTCCATCATTTTTTTTCACGGGGATTTTCTCGCGAAAAATACGATAAGAGCAGGTTTCCTCCTCCTGATTCAAGTGTGGTTAAGATCCCCAGCAGCGATAAGTAAGAGACCCGGCGATCTGTCTCGGCCATTTTAACAGGAAAAGTGTTCCCCGTTGCATCCTGTTCCGCAACGCCTCGGTCCACAACAGGACTTCGTCTTATCCTTTCATCGGTTTCTCATTAACCCCCCTCCCCCATCTCCTCCCCTCTTCACATGCACACTCACACACAAACACATATACATACATAACACACCACACACACTTACAATGAGAAGTTACCTCGTGTACTGTTATTTCCTTTCATCAGTTTAGCAGTAACCTCTCTCCCCCTCCCCTCCCCCTCCCCCCTCCCCTTCCCCCCATTCCCTCCTCCCCCCTCTCTCCCTCCCCTCCCCCTCTCCTCGCCCCTAAACCTTCCACCATCTACTCCCCTCTTCCATGCAACTCACACACTATTCATCACACCACACAAACATATTCATACACACACACACACACACATATATACAAACACACCCACACTTACAATGAGAAGTTTCCTCGTGTACTGTTATCCTTTCATCAGTTTAGCAGTAACCTCTCCTCTCTCTCTCTCTCTCTCTCTCTCTCTCTCTCTCTCTCTCTCTCTCTCTCTCTCTCAAAGAGGCGTTTCCTCATGTACCACAAGGTGGTCTCATCTCATCTATTCTGATGATATGTGCGGTGATATCAATGCTGTTTTATGAATGGCAGTATTTTCATTCGAGTTCATTATTGTATTGTTTATGTACAGTAGCAGTGAATTGTGCATTTGGTTGTTAATCGACTGCTTTGAGTCGCAGCCAGAATAGATACGCGTGCGCGTGCGTGTGTGTATCATAGGAAACATAGTAGTATTAAAATGCTGATTATGCCTATAGAAAAAAATGGCGTTAAATTCATGCAAAACTGCATTAAGTTTACTTAATGTAATATTTGGAGGTAGAGCATAATTCTAGATCTTCCCATTATTAGATGTATTGTCATATATATATATATATATATATATATATATATATATATATATATATATATGTATGTATGTATGTACATATATATATATATATATATATATATATATATATCTATATATATATAATAATATATATATATATATATATATATATATATATATATATATATATATATACGATATATATGCATTCACATTTCTACAGTTATTTATTATATGTAAATACAATCCAGCAGTCATGATTATCCATCAGGAAAGTACGCAGCGAGGATCATTATTTTCTGGAATTGAAATCCTTATCTCCCGATGGGAAATAACATAACTCTTTCATCGATCACTCCAGCGGTCAAAGTTATCCATCAGGAAATGTGCGCATGGAGGATCACTATTTACTGGAGTTGAAATCCTTATCTCCTGATGGGAACTCGCTGGAAAGCGCTACCCAAGTCAGAAGGCAGTACGACCTCGATGCTGTGTTTTACAACCTTATTGATTCAGTTTCAATTCTCTCATCTCTTAAGTAACATTACATATATTTTAGTTTAGGAGACGAAGTTACAGGGAGGTTATGTAATCGTGATTCTCTACTTTTATGTTAACATTATATCTCATGAGCAATTGATGAATTTGAATTGAATTTTGTTGAGGGTTGAACTATGGGTCCAAGGGGAGTTGGTTGTAGATTTTGTAATGAATCAAATTGCAGATCGTGGAATATATTTGTATTTGATTATTATAGGTACATATTTGTATTTGGATCTGCGAGTTTCATTTGACTAACTTGTTTCATTTCTTGTTTTCAGGTATGTGTTTGTTTGTCCTATATGGCTGACTGTTAACTTCGCCCATATTGTTGTAAGTATAATTTTATATTCCATCTTCTTTCATACTCTCATGGTTTTGTGCACTCTCGTTTATCTGAACATTATTATTATTATTATTATTATTATTATTTTATTATTATTATTATTATTATTATTATTATTATTATTATTATTAGCCGTTTTTGTTGCTGTTGTTGTTGTAGTCACTGCGGGCCCAAATATCAAGATATAATCCACACAATAGCTAATTAATTTCCTTCAATACTGCATTGTCTTTGATGATAATAATAATAATAATAATATAAAATAATAATAATATTATATATTATTATTATTATTATTATTATTATTATTATTATTATTATTATTATTGTGATCCCTCCAGTATCTTCCTAGATATCGTTGTGGTTCAGCGTTTAATATACGAGTTCGTTCGATATTATATCTTATTAGACACATCAACGTATCAGCATCATAAACCTCATTCTTTACGAAGCAGCAAGGAACTATATAAATAAAAAAGAGACCAAAACAGGTTTATAATTCAATGGAGGAAAGTAAAGAACTTCAGATTTTCGAAGGAAATAAGAGAGGAGAGGGCTGTGTGTTTCTCTTGCGTTGATTTCGAAGATATTCGTAATTACGAGGAGGGGGAAATTCGCTGTATCGTTTATTAGAGGGATTTGCATTCCCTCGTCTACCTTCCCCCCTCTCCTCTCCCCTTGCTTTCGAAAACGCCCCCTCTCCCTCACCCACGGCTTTCGAAGTATACACCGCTCTCCTCTCATTGTTGAATGATACTGAAAAAACGGTTGTATCATTGTAAAATTGTGTCATTGCGGATTTAACCAGTTGAAACATTATTTAGAAAGTGATTTCAAATATACGAATCACGACGTATGGCTCGATATTCGTCTTTTATTTGATATATTTTAAAATGTGAGCATTCCCCATTCGTATAGAATTTAATATAGTGCTAATAAATAAAAATTAAACTTATAAGATAAGAAACTTTCTTACGATACATAAGACCACTTAGTTGAAAGTTGATTCAATTTATTGTCTCAGTTATCACTACATCAGAATGTACGTACGTCACGCCGCTGCACAGGTGTGAAATTGTACATCACTTTATGAAGCACCACACATAAAGCACGTAGCTCTTCCTCCTCCTCCTCCTCCTTTGCGACTCCCTGGGGGTCGTGGGGTTGTTCATAGTGAAGGTTATCATATTGTAGCCCCAACTGTAAAACAGGATTTCTTGGTTATTTTTAAACTCTTATTATTAGTTTTTTTATTGTTTTATTTTTAGAATGTGGTCAAGAACCCCGCTCTTGCAGGTGATGTGATTAAGGTGGGGTTGTGAATGATAAGTAGGAGTTATGGTGGAGGTGGGTTATAAATGATATTTAAGTTCAATAGTAATCATGGCAAGTTTTTTGTAAACTGTTTAATAAATTAAAAAAAATTATTATATAGAACATTATTTGAAAATTTAAATTCTTTAAAGAATTCCAGTACGTGACGAGAGAAAATATGACATTTTAGAATATACTATAATTTAACTTTTCATTATAATGTTATCTTTCTTAATTAAACTTTTAATGTAAAATATATCAGTATTGTGTGGGGCAACTTCAAAGATATTTTTTTCAGTTAGTCCTGTTCGAATATGATTTTTTCAAAAGTCCCATTACATGTTAAAGAATATCAAAACATTCCGTAGCGTCCTTTCTTGATATATTGAATTTGACTAAATGCTATTTCATAAAATATTGATTGTTTAGATTGCCTTATAATCGAGCTACTCATAAGTGCTCAAATTTCAAATGACATTGTTTTGAAGGGCAGACCTAAGGGCGATGAGAGGGAGGGGATGCAAAAGGGGGGGGGGGGGGGGGGGGGGGGGGTAAAGGGGGGGGGGGGTGCGAGATATTGGAGTCTGGAGAAGGGGTGCAGGGGGAGGAGGGGATGTGGGAATCACTGACCGCCCTTCAAATCGTAATCTGCGGTCGTAAATATTCCTGCCATTGTCTGCAGTTCTTTCAGGTTAGATGTGTGACGGAGAACAAGGGCCATTGCAGATGTTGTTGTGTGATTAAAAAACCACTGTTTTTATTTTTTAGGGGGGCGAGGGGGGCTCCTTAGTTCAAGGCCTCGTCGAATGCAGAATAAGAATGCAGAAGGATGCAAGACAGAATTCTTAGGACTTTCGTCGATACTTGTTTTATTAGAAGCGGTCTTGTTTAACTTTTTTTGTGGTAATAATTAATAATAATAATAATAATAATAATAATAATAATAATAATAATAATGTTGGTGTGTGATTGCAAACTATCAAAAAGCCCACGAATGCAGGAAAAGAATACAGAAGATGCCAATATATCAGGAGAGGTCTTGTTAAACTAATTGGTAATAATAATAATAATAAATAATAATAATAATAATAATAATAATAATAATAATAATAATAATAATAATAATAATAATAATAATATTTGAAAAGAAATATTTTTTCTTTTAAGCATTCTTTTTTTATATTTAATTTGTTTTAATATTATTAAATAAGCTCTGACAGAAATATAACTCTTCAAACCTCCAGGTACATAAAAAAACGTTAATATAGTCATTTGCGTATGTGTGTGGGTGGGTGTGGGGGGGGGGCAGTTTGGGGGGGGGGGGGGCGAGGATAAAGTTAGGTTGGATGCAAATTCTGCATTTTGTGTTCTCAGATTCTTGGCTTTCTCTCCTAAATTGTCGGATATTATTCAAGGTCAGTGACCTTTTGTAATTACTCATCATCACTCCATGCGTCCCTCCATCACCATCCATCTCTCTCTCTCTCTCCTCTCTCTCTCTCCTCTCTCTCGTCTCTCTCTCTCTCTCTCTCTCTCTCTCTCTCTCTCTCTCTCAATGCACTGCTTGCATAATTGTAAGTATTTTCCTCGTATCTAAAACACAGTGATTTCGGCCATTTCCTGTATAACCACGTGAAAATACTCTCTCTCTCTCTCTCTCTCTCTCTCTCTCTCTCTCTCTCTCTCTCTCTCCGTTCGTCATGTGAAGTCAAGTTATATATAAAAAAAAAAAACAGAACCCCTTTACGTATTTTCAGTTCTGTAGCACCTCTCATATCCGCTTCGGTTTTTTTTTTTTTTTTTTTTTTTTTTTTTGGGGGGGGGGTTGGGGGGGGGGGGGGTTGGCTTTTTTCATGCCGTTTTTTTTACTCACATTTTATTGGCATCTTCCTGGTGTTAAGGTTCTTCCTTCTGTTATGTCATTTTTATTATGTTGGACTCCTTAATTTTGTTTTTATTTGCTGTGTGTCACGCAACTTCCTTCTTTATTTTTTTCATTGTTGAACCTGTTCATTTTATCATCTTGACGAAATAGTGGTAAAGTGAACCTCTTGTTCATGTCATTATTTCTCTCCTGGTAAACTGCTTCATTTTGATTAACATCTTCTCATGACAAACCTCTTCATTTTTGTCGGTATTTTCCGTCATGATAAACGTTTACATTTTTGTCATTATTTCCCTCATGATAAACCTATTCATTCGTCATTATTTCTCTCACGATAAACCTCTTCATTTTTGTCGTTATTTCTGTCATAATATACGTCTTCGTTTTGGTCAGCATTATTCTCAAGGGCCTCTTCATTTTTGCTAGTATTTTTCTAAAGAACGCCTTCATTTTTGTCAGCAGTATTCTCAAGAAAAACCTCGTCATTTTTGTCAGTAAATTTTCTTGATGGACCTCTTCATTTTTGTCGCCAGTTCCTTCATAATGAACCTCTACATTTTCGTCAGCATTTTCTTTCATAATGAAGCTCTTCGTTTTTGCAATTATTTCTCATGGTAAACCTCTCCGTTTTTGTCATTACTTCTCATGATAAACCTCTTGCACTTACAATAGTTTATCTTCATAATGCAACATCGCAAATTGCAAAGACAGAGTCCCCCTGTCCCAAAG
>NC_061104.1:21340937-21368437 GCF_015104395.2 Macrobrachium nipponense
TCTGTCCACGGAAATTCAATTCTTTTAAGAAGGACATACTCGTGTCTTGAAGGTTAGGTACGAGAAGTTTTCATTATTATTATTATTATTATTATTATTATTATTATTATTTTATTATTATTATTATTATTATTATTATTTGTTATTAGAGTTGAAGTAAACCACACTGATCACATTTCATGATTATTTTTTAATTCGGGTTTTTATTCGTGAATGGAAACTGGAACGGGGAATATCTAGAGGAGGTGGACAGCCAAACCTTCGTGCATTGGTTCCTTCTTAAGAGAAACACGGTAAATACAAAACAAAAATACTCACATTAGTATATCACAAATCGACGCACTGCAAAGGACAAAAGACCTCCCTCCCCATCCTCCTACGATTGAGAGAGAGAGAGAGAGAGAGAGAGAGAGAGAGGAAAGCGCTTACTCAGAGGTAGATGACCGGGGACATAAACACCGAGGAACCTTAACTGCTTCTGCTTCGTCGTCTACTTTTGCTGGCGTTGCTACTCGTACTTCGGCGGAGATTTCCGGTTACGAGTTGTAGCCCCCTAACCCCTCCTCCCACTCCCTCGTAAGGGAGGGGGGTGGGGCGTTGGTGGTGTCAACGGCTTGTTATGGCCTCCTGAAGCTCCTATTCAGCCTTGCGGGGGAAGAGGAAGGGAAGTCGCCGTGCATGAATGCGGATGATGGCTGGCTTCCAGGGGCCCCATTCATTGGAGGTTGTCGAGATGGCTTTGCGTTCGTTTCCGATGCGTTGGCTGTGGTTTCGGCTTAGTTGAATGGGAAGGATTTTAATTTCCGTTACGGAATTCGTCGTTTAATGAAAATTCATTATTTTGATCACTTTATGATTATTAATAATCGTAAGTTGTTGGCTAAAGGCTAAAATTATAGTTTTATGTTCGTTTTTGATGAAGTTAATCTGGTTTTGACTTAGTTTTTCTTAAAAAAAAAAAAAAAGACTTGGTTCATTTATCTGATTACAATTGTAAGCATTTATGGCCTTACTCTCTCTCTCTCTCTCTCTCTCTCTCTCTCTCTCTCTCTCTCTCTCTCTCTGTCGTGTTTTGTCCATATCTGCAGGAAAATGAAAGCAATTTCTCAATGCACTAAACTTTAATGTTAATGTAATAATATTTCAAGTGAAACTGCTTTCTTAGAGTATTATTATTATTATTATTATTATTATTATTATTATTATTATTATTATTATTATTATTTATTATTTCACACCATTTAATGACTTATTAAATTGATTTTACATTAAAAGTTATTATTCTTATTATTATCAACGCTCGGAAGGGCTACCCAAAAGATAACAGAGATACAATGAAATACTTAGTTCGCCTCTTCAAAAGTATCAGAGGAGTGGCATAATTTGCTGTGTAGGAAGCGACCGTATTATCCATCACTGATATAAAGATAATTTTACCTGCGTACTTATTGGAGAGAGAGAGAGAGAGAGAGAGAGAGAGAGAGAGAGAGAGAGAGAGAGTTTCCTGTAAATTATATTTATTAGATTAAATTAATTACATTTATTTTAAATTGCTACTTGGAAATGATGAAAATAATTTGAAAGCGAACCATTGAATTCAGTTCAGTGAAAACAGATTACGGGACAAAACACTGATTGTCCTTTGGATTTAGTTGTTGAATTAAAAAAGAGTAATCGATAGAGATAGAGAGAGAGGAATATGGTCATAGGTAAACTCTTTAATTATGCAGTCAAAAAACCTCTAATCATTCAGTCAAAAGCCTGACAAATAGTATATGACATAGGCACGTATGTCCCCATGACATGCTTATAGATATAAATTTGCAACGGACTTAGGTATAATGGGTGAGAGCGGTCATGAGTCCAAATGAGACCCGAGAAGCTAACAGGATGTGACAGGAAAGGAGAACGAAAGTTTTGTAAAAAGTGAGAATTCCGAAGTATGTAAATGAATACATTCATATGGATAGACTGATTGATTTTTAATCGTGTTTTGGCCACAAATCATTGGTCATCAACATCGAAGGACAGTTTGATAGCCACTTTCGTGCTGTGGGAGTCTATCTTTCTGTGTACTCGCTGCTTCGTTGAAAAGTCTCTGTCGTCATAACCCAAGAAGCTTAAGTTCAATAACTCGTATTTCCTCCAGTGACCGACCGACCTTGTGTTCAGACACACAGACAGACAAAAATTACAACGTTTTCCTTGTAAATATATTAAACTGACTTGAAAACTATATATTGAAATCTGACATTGTTTCTTGCCTTGATTTTAAAATTAAAAAAAGAGGTAAGGCCTCTTGCATAATAGAAATTAAAAGGGAAGTTTTATTAGACCCTTTATTAAAAAAAAAGAAAAAAAAGAACGTTCGTGTGAAGTTCCTTTTCCACACTTCACACGGACAAACCCACCACTCAGCGGAAGTGACGGTGTCGTGGTCAGAATGCTAAAACCTTAATGACGAGAATGGAAGAGTATGTACCCTTTAAATCAATGTATACTCTCTCCTCCGTCTTCCTCTCATTCTCCGTCTCGACTCTCTCGTCTTCATCCGCTCTCTCTCTCTCTCCTCTCCACCACACACACAACCACAACAAACGGTAAACCAAACAATCCAACCACCAATCGCTTCTGCAAATACCTGTATACACTTCCCATAAATCCCTATCCATACGACACACACACACACAACATTTCGATATCTCTATAAATACCTGTATACACTCCCCATAAATCCCTATGCACATTCCCCATGAAACTCTCTCTCTCTCTCCTCTCTCTCTCCCCACACACAACCCCCCTCCACCTTTAAACTCCCTCCTCTGTTCACCCCCGCCGGAGGAATCACAAGCTGTTTAAAATTCTCACCCCCGCGACCTCTAACTTCCTCTCAGTGGCTCATTCTATCTTCTTCTTGAATCCGCAAGAAGGAAGGAAGGGCGGGGAGCAGGTCTCATGATTTACAGAGAGAGAGAGAGAGAGAGAATAGTCATACAAATTGGAGATGTTCCTTCACGTGCGTTTCAGGGACGGGAATTCGTATGCTAGCGGATTTGTAAACAGAGAGACTAGTCATTCAGGTGAGGAATGTATGTATATATGATTTACGATTTTCGTTCCTGTGGAGCTTCTGAAGAGAGAATCTGGTATATTCATAGCGTTGGAGTTTTTCGATTCCCCGTAAAAGACTGAGCCAGTGTTATCATATATATATATATTATATTATATGATATATTATATTATATCTTAATATTATATATGTATTATTAATACTATAGATGGTATGTATGTTATGTACTGTATATATGTTTAGTAGAGAAATGGGTTCGCAGTAATATTCTTGTGGTACCAAGAACGAAACTATAATTGTTAGAAATATTAACAAATATATTTCGGTCCTTGAATTACACCAATAATTTTCTGTGGTATCTTTCTACTGATTTACTGTTTTTACATTACACACCGACCCACACCCACAACACACACAACACACAACACACACACACCATATTATAATATATATAATATTATATATATTATATAAGTATAGTATAGATTTGATTGATTGATTGATTGTTAGTTTTCTGTAGAAACTGGCGAAACGACAAGTCAAGTTTCCGTTGACGCAGGAAATTGCTAACCACGACCCCATTTACTTCCCATGTTTAATGTGTGAATGTGATCGTTTGTATGATTTTTTAGTTTTTATTTTTATTTTTTTTTTTTTTATTTAAATGCGGAAGGAAACTGCTTGAGATCAAAGGAACGTTTTGCGGATTCGCGGTTGGTGCGAAACAATTTGCCCGTAATTGCCCACTGGTTTGACGTGAGCTGGTTTGAAAAGAAAAAATTCAAGGTTGGTCGGGCCGTATTGCCCGGCCCTTAAATTAAATTTTTGTGGCTACTTAATATAGATATATGATAATTTATTATAGATATATATATATATATTATATAATAATTATTATATATAAAAATTTTGAAATTGGTGAAATGTAATTCAAACCTCCGAGATAGTCATTAAATTTTTTTTACAGAAAACAGTTTTGATTAATATAAACTATTAAGGCCTCGGAAACGGCCACTGGAAAGTGTTGTATATAAAACTGTTTTAAAAAACAGAAAAAGCTATTTAGATATTGTTGACAAAAAAGCCAGTTGAGGGTCCTGCGAGACAGGCGTAAAAAATTGTTACAAATAAAACTTGTTTTAAAAAATAAAAACCTAATTAACGAGACACTTTGGATATTATTGCAAAAAACTCTTGAAAAATAAAAAGTATTTTAATCCTCGGGGACGGACGTTAGAAATTGATGGGGGGCCAAAGAAAAACTGTTGTTTTTGTTTGTAGGCCTTTGAGGAGCACATTAAATATTGTTGCACAAAGCTGTTTTGAAAAATTAAAGAAAAAAAAAACTATTTTAAGGCTCCGAGACGCTCCTTGAAAAAAAACTGCCTTGAAAAATAGAAAATTTTCACACTTCCTAGACGATGCTTATTATCCAGAATATATAAGATGATATATATATCTATATATCTTATAATAGTATATATTATATAATATAATATATGATTATACTAATATATATAATAATATATATGAGTGTGTGTGTGTGTGTGTTGTGTGCGCGGCGCGTGTGTCCCGCCTCGCCTCCCACATCGGTCACATCGGCCAATTTGATTATGCAAACAATACAAACAAACGGACATTCCAACGTACCGCTATTTCTTTCCGTAAACTGATGTCATACAATAAACCGTCACTTTTCTTCATCTCTTAACCACGATTCCTTTGTTTCCTCGGCTGAGGCGTGTCCCTGCGGGTATAGGTACACGCACAAGCATGGAAACGGATCTCTGGTAAATCCCCCAAGT
Organism: Macrobrachium nipponense; assembly: GCF_015104395.2. Lineage (NCBI taxonomy): Eukaryota > Metazoa > Arthropoda > Malacostraca > Decapoda > Palaemonidae > Macrobrachium > Macrobrachium nipponense. The sequence goes on from NC_061104.1 coordinate 21,345,813, forward strand.
CTCTCTCTCTCTATCGTTCTCCGATTCCATCCTCTCTCTCTCGAAATCTGCTCTTCTCTCTCTCTCTCTCCAGGAGAGGGATTGGAACCCTCAGTATTGTATGTGTATTTGCTTCAGAATAGTTTGGAATCCAAACCTCTCTCTCTCTCTCTCCATCTCTCCCCAAAAAACATCTCTCTCTCATCTCTCCCTCTCTTCATCTCTCTCTCTCTCATTCTCGTATTTGTATTTGTTCCAAATGATTTCGAATCAAAACTGTTCTCAGCGAGATCCATTGTTTATATATGACGCTAGTACACGTATATCAGATAATCAGGTACTGTACAGGTATTCGCTGTTTGGCAGAGCTCAATCCTGCTGGGTTTTGTAGCCCGTATTTCATTATTCATTCATTCATCCATCAATTCATTCATTCATTCCTCCATTCATTCATAATGTAGAATTCTCTTCCTCCGTCATTGTCTCCTGAACTATGTCCGTTTCGACCTCGTGCATAAAAAAAAATGAAATTCGAAATTGAAATTTGTCCCGGTCGACCCAATCCCATTATCACGGCCGCTCACCGGTCCAGCAGGCGTTTTCTCGTTCTCTCTCTCGTCTCCTCACTCTCTCTCTCTCTCCTCATGGTCCCTTTTTCTGGTCTTCACTGTATTCTCTTGACCTTCACGGATGAGGGATTTTCCTGCTATTCATCACTTTCTCCATTTTTGCTCGTTCAATTGCCGTGTGTGGCTTAACAAATTTTATATCGGCGTTCCATTCTGGTCCTGCGCATGTCTGAACACTCTCTCTCTCTCTCTCTCTCTCTCTCTCTCTTCTCTCTCTCCTCGATAGAACACTAGCAATGCAAGCAGTATTACACGAAGCATAAAGTTCTCACTTCGGTAGACTCCTGTCACTCTGGAAGGTGATTCGATTCTTATTCGGTGGGAGGGGCCAATTCCTACTCTGGGAGGTGATTCTTGTTCAGTCAGGTAATTCTTATTCTAGAATATCATCCGGTGAGGTAATTCTAACTGGATCAGAATTTGCTCATCCATCCAGAAAGTGATTCTTACGCTGGAATGAAGATTCCCTTACCTCACTCCCGATAGAAGGCCAACTCCCAACCGTCCGGTTCGCCCCCAATCCTCACTTCCGATGTTCAACTGGCGATTCTCGCTTCTGTAGCCGATTCTGAGCCCTTGGCATTGTGTTGTTATTAACAATTACTCCAAAGAACCTTTTTTTTTAAAAGTACTGGGAAATTTCCAGGGGTTAATTGCTATTGGGGTTACTTCTGGAACTCCTTTGACCCTTTCCCCTTCCCATTTCATCCCCTTTCCCCCTCCCCCGGCCCTCCCCCTCCTCCCCCCCTCCCCCCCTTTCCCCCCCCCCCCCACCACCCCCCTCCCCCACACCAACTCCCCCCCCCCCCCCCCCCTCCCATCCCCCCTCCCTTCCCCTTCACCCCCCTCCCCCTCCTCCCCCCCCACCCCCCTCCCTTCCCCACCACCTCCCCCCCCCCCCCCCTCTCCCCTCGCTCCCCCCCCCCCCGCCCTCCCCCCCCCTTATCCCCCCCACCCAGCCCTGCCCTCCCCCCCTTTCCCCATCTTCGTTAAACGCAAGTATGCTTGTTGCTTTCAACTAATTTTTTTTAGCAGTGAACCACGTCTCATGTTCTCGTGAGTAGCGCCGAAATTGCAAGTCCAATTCATCTTTTCTCCTCTCGCTGGTAACCCCATTAAGATACTGCCACAGTAGACAGTTATAATGAAGCTTATAACTAATTTTCTTTCTATGTAGATTCAGAGGGCAGTTTTTTTTTTTTTTTTTTTTTTTTTTTTTTTGTTTTTTTTTTTTTTTTTTTTTTTTTTTTTTTTTTTTGGGACTGGGCAACTCCTAGTGCCCTTACCATCTCTAATTCGAAGGGACGAAAACATTCGTAGAGTAAAACTGTGATTATCCTTTAATATAAGAGATAAGCGATAAGCTTTCTTGTATTGTTATCAGAGGCTTGGCACAGGTTTTCCCAGGGACATTAACCAAACAAGACTCAGAAAGAACAAGCGTCCACATTCCTTCCTGGATACGGACAAACGTTTATTAGCTCAAATGGAAAAAAACTTATATGGAATATGAGGCCATAGATTGGAGAGCAAGACTGAGAGAAGGAAGCTAGTATGGAGGTAAGGTGAAAGGCTAAGAAGTTACTGCAGCTAAGTGTTGAAGGGATTATGCAAACGTCTTTTTAGTTTTCTGTAAAAGAAAATTTATTGACATGGCTACTTGTCTGTACGTTTGCACTTTTTCTCTGTTCCCTTAGATCTTAAAAACTATGTTGGTCATCCACCCTCCAATCATCAAACATACTACATTGCAGCCCTGTAGCCTCAGTAGTCTTTACATTATTTAAGGTTGAAGGTAGTCACGATATTCCGTCTGGTACCGTTATAGGTACCCACAACACTGGCCAACACTGGGCCGTGGCTGAGAATTTCATACAGCATTGTACGCTGTCTAGAAAACTCTATTGCGCCGAAGAAACTTCGGCTTATTTTTAACTCGCTGATTAATGCTTACAGTACAGCTTTGAGGTCTCACTGACGGCATTTACCCCCTCGAAGGGGACGGAAAATAAACGCCAATGCCTCGAAGGACATGCCCTCGAAGGACGCACGTCCTTCGCGAAGGAAAAATAGCCGAGGCGTCCAAGGTTAAACGCCGGCACATGCCGAGATCCTCAGAGCAGATAGACAGACACCAATGCAGAGAGCAAAAACGCGCCAGAGCTGCTTGATCCCCTGAACAGATTGGCACCAAAGCCTCGGCAAAAAAAAAAAAAAAAAAAAAGGCAAAAAAAAAAAAAAAAAAAAAAAAAAAAAAGTGTCTGAGGCCTCCGCAAATGCAGCATTCCATTTGAACGCTGCCATCAATATATAAACTTTCCAGATTTTTTTTCTTCTCCTTCCAGTTTCTTTGACGGCGGCAAAAGAGATATCTGGCATCGCTGCTTGAATTTGGTCGTTTCGGGCGAAACCGGATCCTGGAATGCTTCCATTTTCAAAAAATCAGTTTCTTTTCGTTTAGAGGATTTCGCTCTCAAAACGAATGTGAAGAATGTGAAATGGTTCTTCACATACGAGAGCGCTTCCATGACGCGCACATTCCAGGTAATACTTTGTTTAATGTTTTTTTTTGTTTCGTAGACTTTGATCTATTTTTGGTCCAGTATGTAAGGCTTAGAAATGTGTGGTTTATTTTTGGTCGCATTTTGTACCAAAGCAAGAAGAAATGCGAGGAATCGACTAGAGGATCTATCAAGGCCGTGCTACCTGCATGAGGCTTCCGTGTTTTCGCGAATTTCGAAAGAACGCACCAAAAAAAAGAAAGAAAAAGAAAAAAACAGAAAAATTCCAGCTTCAATACGGATACTGTGCAACAGTCGGTACGATCTGACCTTCGTACCATACGGGTCTAACACGTGGAATTCTGTGCCTACCTCGGCACATGGGCTATTAGCATCCACGTGGCATGCCATGGGCCAGCAACCTCACCTCTTAAGCCCCTACCAAGTATATCTGAGTTTAACCAGGACCACTGAGCTGATTTGCAGCTTGGCTAGGCACCAATTGGTTACTTAGCAGCTTATTGTGGGATCCGAACTACATTATATCGAGAAATGAATTTCTAATCACCAGAATTAAACTCTACTGATTCCGCACTAGCACCATTAGATTGATTTGTTACTTCTTACTGGCTTAGAAACAACGAGGTTATTGACGGCGTGCACGCACTAGCACCAGCCGGGAGCGAACTCGGGCTACCAGATTGGTAGTCGAGTACGCATCCCACTCGTCCAGTGTGGAACTAAGCCCGTAGCAAAAAATACGGAGATTCTAATAATCGAAAGCGCATACGAACATGTGTAGCGGAATTCCGCCAAAGGGATCTTGCGTCACGCGGCGTTGTAAGAGGCTTATCTGATGGAAATAACGAGAATCTGTGTTATCAAACGTATTTAGGACAGTTGATTAAAAACGATGCATCAGCATTTTTTTTTCTATTCCACGAACGCTAAGAGGCATGGACAAAAAAAAAAAAAAGGGCAAAAAATGAAAAAAAAAAAATAAAGGAAAATAAATATAAAAAAAAAAAAAAATAAAGAAAAAAGAAAAAAAACAAAGAAAATAAAAATTTAAAAAAACAAAAAAAAAAAAAAAAAAGAAAAAAAAAAGTGGGCAGTAAAGTCATTTGTACGAATGTTAAAGTGAAAATAATTTTACGGGTAGCGTTACCTATTCTCCTGACAGCATGAAAAATGACACCTGTCCTTGTTTCCATAGAAATGCCTTTGCAGATTTATAATGCACAAATTGCAATGATAATGATGGTAAATATGATGATGCCTATTGCAGTGAACTTTGTCATAGTTTTATTTGCAATGAAATTGGACATTTTTTATTCATTAGTTACTGCGTAATTTACCAGTGCACCAAATTGTAATGCTGACGAAGAAAGTTCACTGACTTTCTTTCCTTACCAGTTACTTAATACTTATGATGATAATGATGGTGATAATGACTGCAATGATGACAAAGCATCAGGAAATCTTGATGCGTAGCTTTTGATAATCCAGCATCATGGAGACATTTATGTTCGTGGGATCATATTTTATATTCATTGAGAACATGAATCTTCAGTGGGTAATTGTCACTTGAGGTAATCTCTCTCTCTCTCGATCTCTCGCCTCTCTCTGCTCTTTCTTAGTAATTGGCAAGTATATTTTTGTTTTTTTAATGCTGATTAGAGAGAAGAAATTTTTACTCGCGTCTCTCTCTCCTCTCTCCTCTCCTCTCTCTCTCTCACGTCCGAATTCTCCTTCTCTCTCTTATCTCTCTCTCTCTCTCAGTATTTGTACAAGTATATTGTAGTGCTGAGGGAGGGGAAGGGAATATTTTACTCTCTCTCTCTCTCTCTCGCTCTTCCTCTCTCTCCTCTCCCCCTCTATTCTCTCTCTCTCTCTCTCTCTCTCTCTCTCTCTCTCTCTCTTAGTATTTTCAAAGTACATTGCAATGCTGAGGAGAGAGGGAATATTTACCCATCTTTCTCTCTCTCTCTCTTCTCTCTTTTAGTATGAAAAAGAGTTCCGCATTATAGAAACTTATTGTAAAGAGAAATAGGAAAAAAATATATTCCATATTAAAAGTAATAATGTAAAGAGAAACATGAAATAAAACTTCCATATTAAAAAAAACTTAATGTAAAGAAGAATATGATAAAAAAAACTCCCTATAGAAAAATAATTCTAAGAGGAAAAATGGCAAATTATGAAATAAACAAAGGGAAAACGAGCGAAACGAAACAGATAATAGGTGTTAAAAAATGAAATAAAAAGTCAGGCGAGGAATACAGTAAATCAGAGAAATTAGAACGAGAAACAAGTCACTTTAAAAGTAGCATTACTCTCGATTCCCAAGCGAAACCTTGAATGGTATTACCTACGTGATTACTTACGGTGGTGTTTATGTAACACCCCCTCTTGCCCAGAGAGGGGTTGGGTGGTGAGGGGGGGGGGTTAATTTAAGTTCACGCTCTTTGCGTTTCAAGAATGTCTTAATGTTTCCATTGACTTTGTTTACGTGACTTATCTCTCAACTGTTGTTTACTTATGTATATTACACATGAACTTATCTTTCAACTGTTGTTTAATTATATATATTACACATGAACTGATCTTTTAACTGTTGTTTGTATATTACTCGTGAACTTATCTTTCAACTGTTGTTTACTCATGTATATTACACGTGAACTTATCTTTCAACTGTTGTTTACTTATGTATATTACAGTGAACTTATCTTTCAACTGTTGTTAACTTGTGTATAATATACATGAACTTATCTTTCAACTGTTGTTAACTTGTGTATAATATACATGAACTTATCTTTCAACTGTTGTTTACTTATGTATATTACACGTGAACTTATCTTTCTACTGTTGTTTACTTATGTATATTATACGTGACCTTATCTTTCAACTGATGTTTACTTCTGTATTATATTGCTTATCTTTCAACGGTTGTTTACTTATGTATAAAATACATGCCTTATATTTTAACTATTGTTTACTTATATATAAAATTATAACTTGTCTCTCAACTGTTGTTTGTTATGTACAAGTATGTTTTTTTTTTTCTTCGCTTTTTAACTTATGCTGAAGTTTATGTTGCTATATACTTAGCTTTGTTTTGTGTATATAGTGTGAATCATCAACTTTGATAATGATAATAATCATTATTATTATTATTATTATTATTATTATTATTATTATTATTATTATTATTATTATAAAACACTTTCAAACAAGACGATATTCACTTTCATTGCTTGTCGAGATCACCACGAGCGGAAAAGGCTAATTATTAACCAACGGCGTCTCTCTCTCTCTCTCTCTCTCTCTCTCTCTCTCTCTCTCTCTCTCTCTCTCTCTCTCTCTCACGATCTGCAATTGACCTTGAAGGACTCTCCTCCTCGCCTTTAGTTAAAAACAAGTCACAGCTCATCGAAGCGACGCTTCGGCCAAATCACGCCCACAATAGCGTTGGCAGAATCACGGCCACAATGCGGTGGAAGAAGCACGCCCACGGAGAAGGTGGCAGAAACACGCCCACAATGATTTTAGCTGAGTCACGCCACAATGGACCTTGACAGAATCACGCCTATCATGACGTTGGCAGAGTTACGCCCACAATGATCTTGGCAGAATCACACCCACAATAGCGTTGGCAGAGTCACGCCCACAATGGCCTTGTCGGAATCACGCCCGCAACAGAGTTGACAGTCACGCCCATAATCTCGTTGGTAGAATCACGCCCACCATGGCGTTGGCAGAGTCACGCCCAAAATAGCTCTGGCAAAGTCACGCCCACAATAGCACTGGCAAAGTAACGCCCACAATAGCGTTAGCAGAGTCGCGTCCACATTAACCTTGGCCGAATCACGCCCACAAAAGCGTTAGCTGGCTCACGTGGATAGAAGACTGTTTTCACACTGTGGAGGTAGGTTTATTAGCAAAATGAAGATGTGTGGCATATTTTTGTACAATGTATACTAGCAATATCTTCAGATATGCCAAAGCTGACCAAGAAATATGTCTTTGTCCCATTGATGCCCGAACAGTGAATAAATGAACAATTGGCAAGGTTTAGAGAATTTTGGAATGAACAGGTGACTAAATTGTCTTGATCCTGAGTTCACAATTTTCCTTTATGATAAGTATTTATTACTTAGTTTTCTTCTAAGGAATCATTTTCCATAAGAAGCCATATAATAATAATAATAGTAATAATAGTTATAATTATTATTGAAGTCATGGCTGCTACTTGAATTATATATATAATAATATAATAATAATATATATATATATATATATATATATATATATATATATATATATATATATCATTCGAGCTACAAATGTCCTTTAATATCTAATTCGCTCTACCTCGGAATTGATATATTTTCATATATGTACCGAGGGGGAATTTTTAGTCGATAATAATTTCGTCCCCTCATGGGATCGACCGACCGTCCAGTGGAACGGGAATGAAATCAGGACGGCCTAGTGACGGGGTACATATATGAAATATATGAAAATATATCAATTCCGAGGTAGAGCGAACTAGATATTAAAGGACATTGTAGCTCGAATGATCTATATGAATCACGGTGATGTGATATTATTCATATATATATATATATATATATATATATATATATATATATATATATATATATATATATATATATCTATATATATATATACATATATATATATATATATATATAGATATATATATATATATATATATATATATATATATATATATATATATATATATATATATATATATATATATATATATATATGTCAATGTAAGTGTAAATAATGGTTTTTATTTTCAGATCAACCTTGGTCGAGTGTAATATTTTCTTTATTTTTATGTTTAAGTATTAAGGTACATAGTTCGTTGTGCATTACTTTGAATATTGTGATAGTGATGCTGTTGCTTCTTCCTCTAGTAGATAGTTATCAACCACCCTATTAACGCTTTGTTATTGTTTACTTTCATTGGAGAGTGAGTGACGGTGCGAGTGTTGCGCTGGAAAGTATGTCGCCTTCTGAGAACAGTTCGGGCCGTATCGTCATCCCAGAAGAATAGTGCAGCAGCCACCTTGGAATATTTTTGTTGGAGGATTTACTTCATAATATTCCTCGTTTTGACCCGCCGGTGTATGAGAGCCACCTGCGGCGGATTTACTGATCACGGCTTATATCTCTGCCTCGCAAGGACTTGTGTCACTTGCGACCTGCTTTTCTCTTTTCCCCGTCGGAGGAGTCCCCCGGGTAGACAGGGCTGGCGCTGGATCCCAGCTCTGTAGAGAGGCTTCTGCCGTGCCCCGGTGTACTGAGGGTCTTGGTGTTGCTCTGCACGTCTGGGCTGTCGAGGCTCGTGAGGAGTTACGTAGGGAGGCTAACGCTAGGTAAGGTGTCGACCTTTGTATTTTCCTTCGGGAAACGTCTGCTGCTTATCGGTCTGACCTAGTGTTCAGTAGCTCCCTTAATGTAGCAGACTGGTGGTCCCCAGCGACTCCGTGGACACCTCCTCCAAAGGAATGAGTAACTGGTTATTCCTTAACATAAGCGTATAGGATCTATATATATCCTTACTCATATTGATATATTGTTATAATTTTTGATGGTATACCTTGTTATGATTGATTTGTGGTTGTGCGTAAATTTAGATTTATTAATTAGGTAGGTATTTTAAGGTTTTCACTTTTATTGAACTCTTATTACTTCTTTCTAGCTTTCTTTAGTTTTAGGCTAGTGATTCATTTGGGCCCCGCTCTATTAGAGCTGTTTATTTGCTAATTACAGTGTTTTCTATTTATATTACTGGTTTAGGGTTTAGCTTTTTAGTTTTAGGGGAACCTTGTGTTGAAGACATGTTAATCTGTCTTCTGGGCATATAATTGCCATATAGCTCTCTGGATACTGGGTTCATTTGTACTTGCACAAGGTTGATTTAGTATTAAGTTTTGTTTTATAATAAATATTTGTTAGTTTTCTTGGTGTTTGTTTACCACATTCCCATTCATTGTGTTGCATTACTACTGCCTACGATCCCTAAATACATCTTTAAAAGATTCTGCAGAACGGCCTCCTAGGGGTCGTAACAATATATATATATATATATATACAACCAACTCAGTCAAAAAACAAGAACAAGCAAAGGATTAGAAACGATACAAAAAAGGTGGAAAACTGGGACTTTAAACGATAACAGTAATAAAAGATTAAATTCTGTATCATGTGCCCACCACTAACAAACAGCATTCAAGATGTAACTAATCATTCAGAGGGTGCGATTACAGTAAATACTGCAAGGTGCTGACTTCAGCAAAACGTGAGCTTGACCCTTATCTGGAGGGCCTATATGTTTAAAACGTTGCCGCCTTTATCACATCTTCGCAGAAGGTACAATTTTGTATGAACGACTTCAAAATTCTAATCGGAGTCTTGAGAAGTCTTTTGAGATGTTGTTCAGTTTCTATATTGACGTTTTCTCACAATTCACTTAATCGTCAGACCGGAGTCTGAGGTCCAGAGGTCCATGCCAGGCGTCCTGATTCCTTTCATACTTTACTAGTTTTGGGACAAGAGCCCGTGTTGAGGCAGACTAATCTAAGCTAACCATATGACGTAGCGAGATGTTCAGGCGGCAGAAAGTAGCTTAGTGATAATATTATTTTATTCCTAGGTATCGGTGATTTTAGTGGGTTCGATCTGGATGTATCTTTTTGAACTCAAAATCGATTCAGTGTGTGCTTGAATTTGCTAAAACTATATACACAGTCACTCGAAATCAAAGATTATCTTTGTATGAAGGCAGGCAAGCACAAGCTCATGACAACATGGTCTCTGAAACGGCATAGAGATAACTGCCGGGACACGAGACCCAACTGGATGTTCTAGTTTTTGCCGGTTAGCCCTTTGGTTTTTGGTGGATTTTGGAGGATTTGCAGTTGACGTTCTTTTGGAAGGGTTTTCGAGGCTTTTCTTTTAGTTTTGGTTTTCTTATCGAGGCATTTTCTTGGTTTATTCGAGGCTTTTTTATTGGATTTGTTTTATTTGAATTTTTTTGTTGGTCGTAGTTTTTGTCTAGGCTTTTGGATTTTGGTTTTAACGAGGCTCGTTTCTGTGTTCTTGCTTTATTCGATTCGATATTATTTTCATAGGATTTGGTTTTCGAGTTTTTTATAAGTCTTGTTTTTTTTTTTTTTTTAAACTTTTCATTATGTTTTTTTTTCGAGGCCTTTCTCTTGGTTTTTGTGGTTATGTTCACGTGTCTTTACAATGGAATCTTGTTGAGTATATTTTTTAATGAAGGTTTTTTTCGGGTAACTTCTTCGTTGATTCTTTGCATTTTTTGGAGCTTTTTTATCTGGATTGAACAGTTTTTGGTGCCGTGTATGTTGATTTTTTTAATGCTAACAGACGCTTATTTTGCAGTTTTTCCCACCCAAAATGACTTTCATTTATCGAATATCCTTTTTTGGCGCTGTCTTCGCAGTGCATTGTATTTTTGAAGCTTTCATCTTACCTTATCTACATTAGCCATTAGAAGCAGCAGGTTGTCAGCGTGGATGAAAAGAACAAATTACCTTTTTGCTTTGTATTAAAGTAAAAATCTTTGAAGTATGTGTACCAGTATTAATTGGTGAACCATCTTTTTTCGCTCTATGGAAAGCTGGGAATCGTAAAATAATTAACATAAATAAATTAATGTTTTCTTCTATTGAGAGGTTGAAGATTGTGCAAAGGTGATCGTGTGTATGTTTGTGTGTGGGTGTGAGTTTGTGGCTGGTATTGGGGAGAGGGCAGGAGGAGGGGTTGTAAATTCTCGCCTTTTCCGACGCCTGGATTTGGTAGGGCCTTTGTTGGGGGCTGGAGGGGGAGCGCTATTTGAATTCCTTCGCTCTTAGACGGCAGGACGTGACGCTATTTCAAATCTCGAGGAAAATAAAAAATAAAAGAAAAAAGAATCTTGATCTCTGATCGAGGAATTTCGGGCTTTGCAGGAGAGTATGTTCTGGTTGTTTTTTTTCTGTTGTTGAGATGCTTTTGATGATGTGGATGTGATGTAGTTTGTTGTTTAACTGCTGCTGTTGTATACAATAAAAAGGCTCTGTGAATAAATGGCTGTTATATCTTGCCATTTTGTTGACTCATGTGATTATGAGTGTTCTTTAATAATAATGATAATAATAATAATAATAATAATAATAATAATAATAATAATAATAATAATAATACTATATACGTATAAAACATTTATAGTGTGGGGTCCCGGGTTCCATCCTGCCTCCTTAGGAGGCCATCACTTTTCGTACTATATGTATTATTATTATTATTATTATTATTATTATTATTATTATTATTATTATTATTATTATTATTATTATTATTATTATTATTATTATAAGCAGGAAGCAGACCTTCTCGGGTACATGTTTTGTTGAAAAGAATGGCAGAATTATCCGGAATTTATCTTTTAAAGAATTTTCTCTATTTTTCTGATAATTCCTTTCTCCTAGTCAGCGAGACTGCTAAGTTATTGGCCTATATACATTGTGTTAATAATGAAATGTATCGAGTGAATCCTTATATTCTTAGAGAGCAATAGATTTACCTCTTGTTCGTGTTTCCTCATGGCTAGTCATTAAATATCCTTTTTTGCATTGTAACCCCATCTGGGAAGAGGAAGAGTGCTTCTTCATCGTTGGAAATTGAGAACAGATTTATTATAGAAAACGGAGTCATTAAGGAAATTTATCATAAAGCTCTTTTGGAAGTTGATTGGAATTCTAAAGTATCCTGACAGAAGATGATTTCATCTAGGTGTAGTCTGGACTCTCTCTCTCTCTCTCTCTCTCTCTCTCTCTCTCTCTCTCTCTCCTCTCTCTCCTGCCATCTGCCATTAACTTCACTTCGTCGTTTCTCCAAAGGGTGAATATTCGGAGCTGGCTGGGGGACAGTGATTCAGCAGAACGTAAAAGCCTTCCAAGACATCCAGGAGAGAGAGAGAGAGAGAGAGAGAGAGAGAGAGAACATTTTTAGTGTCTTATCTCTAGCTTCATCTGTGGGATTGTCGGTCTTCGACGAATGCAGTGGAACAGATTATCTCTCTCTCTCTCTCTCTCTCTCTCTCTCTCTCTCTCTCTCTCTCTCTCTCTCTCACTTAAAGTTTCTTTTTTTTTCTTTCGTTTGCCGACTTACGACTTATTGTTAAGGCCGGCGTCATTGTTCATACGTCGTGATTGAACGTAATTTGCATATGCAAAAAATGCCCTTTTAAAAGTTCGGTCAGATTTGCATCCGGATCGCGAGTCTGTTATCATTACTTCTCTCTCTCTCTCTCTCTCTCTCTCTCTCTCTCTCTCTCTCTCTCTCTCTCTCTCCAAATATATAAATATATATATGTCTGTATATTTGTCATGGATAATTGTTGAAATGGTTCACTATTTTTATTAAGTCAGTTATTTAAGATATCGTTTGTTTTCTTACTGCAGATTTTTATTTTACAAGCGATAGATTTGTTAATTCTTTTATCATTGAATTTTATATTTAGTAAGTTTTTCCATTCTTCTGTCGTTGGATTACTGTCACAGGGAATTTTTAGTTCTTCTGCCACAAAATATTTGTTGTCAAACCACAAAATTTGAATTTTTCTTGACGAAGTCGCGAAATATTTCAGGTCTCCTTTTGTTAATTCCTGGTTTCAGAAACTCCTGATATTTTTTTTTTCTCGAAAAGTCACTAACCTTTTCTATCTTAATCCCCTCCGAATGATTCGAACAGAAATTCGCAGAATTCTTTATTGTTAAGTCACGGAAATATTCCTCAATGTCGTTGCTCGAGGAGACATTGGCACTCGAGAAAGCAATTGTCCTTTGGCCCCCCGAAACCACAGTGTCATTACTCTGGCAGTAAGTGGGGTATAGAATTACGTCTTCATTCCGCGGAAACCCGTCATTTCGCTGATGTTATGACCAGGCTTTTGTATGTCATAATCTAGTGGTGGATTGCTTTTGATCCAATCTCTCTCTCTCTCTCTCTCTCTCTCTCTCTCCTCTCTCTCTCTCTCTCTCTCTCTAGTGGATTGCTGTAGATACAGTCTCTCTCTCTCTCTCTCTCTCTCTCTCTCTCTCTTGTTACACCGTATCTGTTGAACGTTATTGAGAACATGTACTCGTATATATATCCTGAGAGAGAGAGAGAGAGAGAGAGAGAGAGAGAGAGAGAGAGAGAGAGAGAGAGAGAGAGAGATCCTCAGCTTAGCTGCACCATCTTTCTCCACTTAAATCATTATCAGTGTGTCTGATGGATGTCATGAGAGCTAAGATTGGTGCTGTCGGATGTGAATGAAATATAGATCCCAGATGACTCCACCGTTGAGCTTGTAGGAGACAGCGCAGTGACGAGGTGATTGGGTTCCCGCTGGGTTTCGCCCTGTGGGTGCTCTCTCTCTCTCTCTCTCTCTCTCTCTCTCTCTCTCTCTCTCTCCTCTCTCTCTCACATATGTCATGATAAAATAGGGCAAGAATACTCTCTCTCTATTCCAAATGTAACGAGAATTCATGCCAAGAATCTCTCTCTCTCTCTCTCTCTCTCTCTCTCTCTCTCTCTCTCTCTCTCTCTCTCATACACACTATCCTTGTTGAATTCTCGAACGGGATGAGGAGGGATAAATTATATATATACTTAGCCGTTAGTCGACTGTTCTGAGTTGCACGTAGTGTGGATAGAGAGACAGAGAGAGGAGAGTTGAAACACTAGACGTGAATGTTCATTTCCCTGTCAAAAAGTGTATATCATCTAAACGGGAAGGCCTGAAAAAAGTTAATCCTCTCCCCGCTTGAGTGAAATCATTCACAAGTTTTTATGAGATTTTGCCTCTTTTTGTAAGCGTCATATATGCATTATATTTCAGTTTACGTCATTATTATTTGAACCAGGTAACTGTTTTGATGATCAGCTTCGATTATTAAATTGCCTTCATTGTAAAGCAAGATGTCTTTAGATTCAAATATTTTCGTAAATTCATTGTTATTACGCAGTCTTGCACTCTTGTAGTCAGACTAAAAGAAAATAGCCCATTCATATATTATCCAAGTTTGTCTGTTTGTCAGTTCTCATGATTATAAAATAAGGTATGCCGAAAAGGTGAAAGGAAAAATGAATAGTAAGTGATATACATAGGTGAAGTATGGATAGTCACATTTTTAAGGGTATGCGTATGTTATATTCTTATTGATTAGAGGGACCAGTGCCAATGAAATCTCTTAGTATGGATGAAATGTTTTCTGCGTAATTATATAAAAAATATCCGGGAGTTAAGAAATGGGGTTGACTTGTGTTTCAGAGAGAAAGAGGGAGAGAAACTGAATAATATGTTCTTTTGTTTTATCCGATGGTTATGTAACGTTTGTCCTCGCATACATCAGGATAAGCAGTCGAACAAGTTTTGTGTGGAAGTAGGAGAGTTAACCGGTTTGATAATTCCATGATTCCTTGTACTGCCAATATGAGGAATTCTTTTTCCTCTTCTGTATATCCTCAATCATGTAGCCTGCCTCATTTTTAATAGGCGTATTTCTCATATTTAATCAAAATACGTTCATTAACGTGCACTATTCTTGCTGTGTCCAAGCTTGGTGCTCGCCCGTCCCGGTGTCTTGATTTGAAAAATGGAAAGACCTGAGTTTCTTCTTTGTACCTAAACAGATCCTCAGCGTATTTTGAGTACAATTGTCATCCCGAGTAACACAGGAAACGACTTGCAATTTTTAGTACTCTTCCTAGGATATATTCATTTTCTATATCTCTTTCTTTCCTTCTCTGAGCCAATTACTGTTACCTGTACAACAGGTACTGAGGGTCCGTTTTCCAAATACCATGTCATCGCAGACGACGTACCTTCACGCACACGTGGGTCTGGGTACGAATGCATAACTGCGGCACGGCCACTTTCCCAAGCACGCGTTCACACGCACCTAAACATAGCACCCTCTCTCTCTCTATCCCTGCCTTCCCCCTTCTCTCCTTTCCCCACCCCCAACCCCACCACCCAGTCTTATCTGTCCTCTGCTTCCCGACTAGTTAAACGTACCTGGAACTGGAAGTGCGAAGAATTGCCTGGAGGCGCCTTCTGGAAAATGACCGCGTTTTCGGTCGCAGCAGCAGCAGCTGCTGCTGCTTTCATTTGAATGCACCGTGTGTCTGGTTGAGTGGCTGTTGGGCTTACCTGGCCTGACATACCTGTCCCTACTGCACTTCGCACCCCTCCCTGAGATGTCCTCTGCTTCCTGAGTATTGATTTCCTGCTGACGCGTTGAAGGAATTGGCCGCTTTTTTTTTATGCCTTTTTGTCTGCTTGTGTCTCGAAGTCGAGATGATTTCGCGCCTGATTCGTTCTTTCAGTTGCCAAGTTTTGGGATTATTTTTTTTCTTACCAGCTTCTTTCTTCATAAGGTGCTTCTGTGTCCATACCCGTATATAGCCTTTCATTCCACAGTAAGTGCATGTATCGTTTCGTGGTTATTGCATTCTTTGGGCCTGAGCAAGAAAGGGGAATATATTCCCAGCCGTATTTTGTACACCCCAAGACGTTATCTTCTTCGTCATTATAAAATTATCCATGGAAATATATTGATTTCCTGCCGAAGCCTCTTCGGAATTTCCTAATTCCATTTTTGCTCATCAGGTGACGCTGCAATCTGGCGCCGCCGCGATCACCGTAATTATAATTTATTCAAAGCAGCAGAAACCTCAAGGAGACTGACCGTCCCCGGGGGACAAAATTTGCGTGGTGATTTCAACGCGCGGGAAATAGTAATCAGTTTGTCGGATCTGTCTGTACGATTTCCTCTTATACCGGATTAATTAAAGTAACTAGTTTTTTCCACTCGTAATGCTTTTTATTCTTTAATTTACTTGTTATTTTTTTTGTTTTTTTTTTTAGGGGTGGGGGGCCCGAACACTTGAGTTTCATTTCCTTGTTGCTAACGCACTGAATTACGTGTGAAGTCTTGGCCTCTCATTTACTGCCTGTTGCGACATGCAATATTCCGGGTGATGCAATAACACTTTTTCTGAAGTATTGCTTGGCTGTTCTCTCTCTCTCTCTCTCTCTCTCTCTCTCTCAATGCCCGCTTTCATCCTGATCATTCGTAATTTTGCTTGTTTCGAGCTTGTTGGTCGTGTTAGTAGCATTTTTATATATAATAAATAAACCAAAAACAAGCTGAAATGTTTATTATTTTAGGAGTTATTTATTGGAATCCGTATTAGATTTTATTTCCGTGCAAAAACTGATAACCTATTTTCCCTTTACAATAAACATATTGTGGTGGGCTGTTTCACGATTTCGGTTTTACTTAAGGAGAGTGGATAATATACTTATAATAAATCTGTATCTCCTAATTACACTTATGAGAAATTAGTTTACAAATTCATCTATAGGAAGTTAGTTTTAATAAAAAAAAAATTTTTTCATTTTGCCTCCCTGCTATGGAATTTCTCTCTCTCTCTCTCTCTCTCTCTTCTCTCTCTCTCTCTCTCTCTCTCTCTCTCTCTGGTTTCCCCATGGCTCCCAGAACCCTCTTTTTTTCACCGGGTCTGAGCTAGACATTTCTACCCGAGGGTCGGTACGTAATGCCCCGTCATTTCTTCACGGTGTGGTTTTACAAACATAACCGATAGGTTTGTGAAACCCAGTTCATTTTTCTTTCCCCCAAAAGTGGAATCTCTCAACAATTTATTATTATTATTTTTTTTTTTTTTTTCTATCACAGTCCTTCAATTCGACTGGATGGTATTATAGTGTGGGGTTCCGGGTTGCATCCTGCCTCCTTAGAAGTCCATCACTTTTCTTACTATTTGCGCCGTTTCTAGGATCACACTCTTCTGCATGAGTCCTGGAGCTACTTCTTCTTCTTCTTCCCAGCTTTTTCCCATTTTTTATATGGGGTCGCCGTTTCGGATGAGCCGTTTCCAATCTATTTCTATCTTGCGCTCTGCCTCATCAATTCCCTTCTCATGTAAATCTCCTCTCACACAGTCCTTCCATCTCTTTCTTGGTCTCCCTCTCTTTCTTCTTCCTTGCACCTCCACTCCCATAGTATGTCTCCCAGCGTGGTCCCTCATCTCTCCTCAACAGGTGTCCATACCATCTCAGCTCCCCTCCTGCACTTTCTTTGATACTTCCCACCACCTTAGTTGACCCCCTTATGTAGTCATTTCTGATCCTATCCACTCTTGTTACCCCAGACATCCACCTAAGCATTCTCATTTCTGCCACATCCATCTTCTTCTGCTCTGCTTTTCTCATGCTTGCTGTTCCGTACCATACAGCATTGCTGTTCTTACCACCGTCTTGTGAAATTTTCCTTTTAACCTAAGCGGCACTCTTTTGTCACAAAGAACTCCGAGGCCGCTCTCCAGTTGTTCCAGCCTGCTGTACCCGATGTTTTACTTCTTCTTCCATACTTCCTCCAGCGTTAACTTAAAAGATCCCAAATACTTAAACTTATCAACTCTCCTTATTTGCTCTCCACCAAGCTGAAGTACTTTCTCTATCATCCCCCTCAGTGGTGGTACACATATATTCTGTCTTGGATCTACTTATTCTCATTCCTCTGTCCTCCAGTACTTGTCTCCATCTTTCCAATTTCACTTCCAGATCTTCCCTGCTCTCTGCACACAGAACAATATCATCCGCATACAATATGTTCCATGGTACTGTCTCCCTTACTTCCTCTATTATAACATCCATCACTATGTTAAAGATAATGGGCTCAGAGCCGACCCGTGGTGTAATCCTACTCTCACCTCAAAACCTTCTGTCTCCCCAACACTGCTCCTCACTCTGGTAAATACATTCCGGTACATCTCTTGTATCAATCGCACATACTTCTCTGGCACCATCTTCTCCCTCAGGCTCCTCCATACCTCTTGTCTCGGGACTCTGTCATAAGCCTTTTCAAGGTCAATGAATACCATATGTAGTCCCTTTGTCTTTCCCCGAATTTCTCCATTATTTGCCTCAGACAAAATATACCATCTGTTGTTCCCCTTCCTTATTCATAAAATCCCATCTGCTCTTTACCTATTTGTACTTCTTCTCTCAGTCTAGCATCTATCATCCTTTCCAGTATCTTCAAAGTGTGGGACATCAATTTAATGCCCCTATAATTACCACACTCTTGGACATCGCCTTTCCCTTTAAAAATTTATTGGGATCAATATACTCCCACGCCACTCATTTGGTATCTTTTCCTGTTCAAGGATCTTTATCATAAGATCGTACAGTATCCACTCCTTCATCTCCTAATGCTTTCCATGCTCCACCGGGATCATGTCTGGTCCGGTTGCCTTCCCATTCTTCATCTTCTTCAGTGCATTTAGTACCTCTTGCTAGAAACCTCATTACCATGCCAATGTTCACATTGCCCATCCTCTCTTATTAGTCTATTATTTTCTTCATTTAACAACTGTTCGAAATATTCTTTCATCTCTTCACAATGTCTTCCTCCTTTCTAAGCACTACACCCTCTTGATTCTTTATTTGTTTGATGTGTGTTATATCTTTGGTGCTCTTATTTCTAGCCTTTGATAGCTTCATCATCTTCTTTAATCCTTCCTTTGTCCCCAGCTCATTATACACATCATCAATACGACTTTGCTTTAGCTTGGGCTACCCACCTTTTTCCACCACCTTGTTTTTCTCTCTGTACCTATTTCTGTCATTCCACTGACTGTGACTCTTCCCATCTTTTCTTTGCCTCCTTCTTATCTTTTACTACTTTCTCAATGTCTTCATCCCACCACCAACTATCCTTTTCTTCCCATATGATACCAGATGTCTCTCCTAGCAGCTCCTTTCCATGCCTTCTTATTTTACTGCTGCATTTCGTGCCCACCATTCTTGAACATCTTCAATCCCTATATCAATATCCTCCAAAACCCTCCTCTTAAACTCTCTCTTCTTATCCCCTTCCTTCTGTAATTCGTACCATTTAATTTTCCTTATCCCTTTAGCTTTGGTTTTTCTTTCCCTCCCCCTTTTCAACTTCATGTCCATACATAGCAGCCTGTGTTGGGGGGCTACATGGTCGCCTGGAATAACTTTGCAGTTCTTGACCTCCACCAATTTATCCTTTTATACAAGAAAATAGTCTATCTGGGAGAATCTTCCCCACTCCTATATGTTATTAGGTGTTCCCTTTTCTTCTCAAAAAATGTTTTTACTATTGCCATGTCGAATGACACAGCAAAGTCCACTACACTCTCTCCTTCTGGGTTTCTCTCCCCAATTCCATGGCCCCCATGCACCCGCCCAATCGCCCTCATTTTCACTTCCGACATGGCCATTCAAATCTGCCCCAACTATCACCCTCTCATGCTCTTCCAGTTCTTGCATTATTCCATCCATGTCTCTCCAGAAATTTGTTCCCTTTCTTCTTTTCTGTGCAACCAACTTGTGGTGCATATGCGCTTATAATATTCAGAATCTCTCCTCCAACATAACTCTTCAATCTGATGATACGGTCATTCTTTCTATGCACTTCTATTACCGAGTTCTTTAGTTCACTAGACAGTACTATGCCAACTCCATTTCTAACCTTGTTTATTTGCTCCACTATAATATAAGCTTATATCCATCTCCCAACTCTTTAGCTTTATTTCCTTTCCACCGCGTTTCTTGCACACACAACAACATCTACTTTCTTTTCTCTCATCAAGTCAGCCAATTCTCTACCTCTCCCAGTCATGGACCCAACATTTAGCTGACATACTCTGAACCCAATGTGAGCTCGCTTCTTTACTGACACCCGCTCCTGATGCAGTAGCCCTCGCCCTTAACCACAGAGTTAGGGCGATGTCTCTGTGCGTCGTTTACGGAGTACGCCCTAGCATTACCTCTTTCCATATTTCGGCTCATTCCATTTTTGGTTTTGGCACAGATTTTTACAGCCGGATGCCCTTCCTGACACCAACCCAAAAAAAAAAAAAAAAAACCCTATTTTTCCAATCCGGGCTTGGACCGGCACCCATAAGGACTTGGTTGCCCCCCCAGGTGGCTAGGTTCAGTCTCTGTTATTATTATTATTATTATTATTATTATTATTATTATTATTATTATTATTTCATTAGATGATACCTATTCAGGTGGAACAAGCACTCAGGGGCCATGGACTTGAAATTCAAGCTTCCAAATCATTTGTTTCAACCTCCCACCGCAGACCCCACACTGCATCAGTAAGTGATCATGACACAGAGCCAGTGATTTTTCAATCGCCCTGAAGGAGAAGTGAACCCGCGACATCTGACCGGCATGCCACGACACTAGCACGCTCGGATTCATAGAGACGTCTCAGCAACTATATGTAACAGGCGTTTCTCATTTGGCAAGAAATATTATACCCAACTGGTTCTGAGAGGAAGCTTGGGTGTCGACCGTTTCGGCGAAAATGATATAGAATTAAATGACATTTCAGGAACGGTTTGACGTCAGAGGAGAGAAAAGGAGGAGGGTTGATGCTTTTTATATCTTTTTCAAAAGGAGACAAAAATAAAAGCCATTTTTTTTTCCCATGGGGGCGGTCAGTTAGAGTCGTTATTAAAAGGTCAGCAGTGGGGAGTTTGCCAAGGTCGGTTTTTATTCAGCATCTCTCTCCTCTGAAATACAGAACTGTTTCAGCGAGGAAATCTGTATTTGGATTACAAAGCAGCCAGCCAATTGTGTAATTGTGGTATTGTTTGTTTTCCAATCCAAGAATGATTTTTCGCTACATGTGTTGCCAGGTTTTCGACGTGAATTCAACATACGTATGCATGTGGGGCTTACGTAGCTGCAAGTTTTAAGGTCGACTGTTGAGAGAAGTGGCCAGACGAAAATAATTTTGGTTGGCGTAACCGTATGCAATTATATATAGATATATATATATATATATATTATATATATATATATATATATATATAAATATATATGCACATATATATATATATATATATATATATAGATATATAATATATATATAATATATATATAGATATATATATATATATATATATATATATGTACACTCACCAAGTCTATGGTCGATTGTTGAGAGAAGTGGCCAGGGGAAAATAATTTGGATTGGCATAACCCTGTGCAATTTTATATATATATATATATATTATATATATATATATAATATATATATATATATATATATATATATACACGTACACTCACGTTTACCCGTGTTTAACAGTATCAATCAAACCTGGGCTACATGCAGACATCAAGGCTTTCATACCATCCGCACCCGCTCACAAGCTGTTTCATAATTACACAGATATCACGTGACTGACAGCCTTCAGGTAATGCCACAATCAGCCCTCGACCGCAGTAGGCCCAAGGAATGGTTTAACAGGATGGCATTTTAGGCCTATGGCATTTTTGACATTTCCTCTCCGAACTTTCTTTTTCTTGACGAACAGGAAACTGAGATTGCTTCCGCATACCGGAGAGAGATTATATATAAAAAAAATGTTGTATTGTTCCTTTCTTTTTTTTAATTCCATGTCTTCGTTCTATTATTCGTGTTGTTATTCAGAAGAAGAACCCTATTCATATGGAACAGGTCTACAGGGGCCATTGACTTGAAATTCAAGCTTCTAAAAAATAGGGTGTTCGTCTGAAAGAAATTCACTAAGATAAAAGGCAATACGGAAAGATCGGTTATTAGAAAACAAACATGAATTAACAAATTAATAAATAGATTGATAAAGATATTGGTAAATGATTAAAAGTATAAATATAAGAATATTCCTCCTAAAAGTTAATTTATTTGTTTTAAGTGGAATTACCAAGAGTTTAAAAGTATATACTGAAAGTAATATGTTCTAATGAACGATTTGACTTAAAATTTCGTTAAATAACGTAACTGTCTTATTGATAAAATTCGCATTTTTCAGGTTATACCCATGCTCTTTACCCTTATTTTTTTATTATTATTATTACCATCCCTGAATCCCCTTTCTTACAAATCCCAGCAGTCATTATATATACATTATACGAAGTAAAAGCCTTTTTCACGGTGTGGTTTTCTTCAAGCTGTTAAATTTGTAAAAAGTCGGCTCATAGAACTTGTCCTTGGATTACTTTAAGAGAAAATAGTTTTATGTTTTAACTCCACGATAATTTGCTTTTTGTGGTAGCAGTTACTTGAGTGAAGTTTTTTTTTTTTTTTTTTTTTTTTTAGACATGGAGGTAACATTTATTTGTGAGTCCTTGATATTGTAGATGAAATTGGCGGTAACATGGGTAAAGAAGAGAAGATATACTATTTTTTTTTTCTGTTTCGTGCGTGCAAAAGCTCTCAGTTCACAGTTACGCACTCACACACACACTCACTCACACACATACACACACACACACACACACACACACACACACACACATATATATATATATATATATATATATATATATATATATATATATATATATATATATATATATATATAT